>NC_080403.1:53403611-53713333 GCF_030265065.1 Corythoichthys intestinalis
GTCAATGCTAACGCTAGACACAGCACTGTGTAAAGTGAATGAGTTTGTGGGCCAAATTATAGATGCAGCGAATTATTCCGACGGGCAGGTGGCAGCGATGCCCCGCAAATGGTCAACTGATTTCCGAGCCAGCGAGCACAGTTCATACTGTATTATCGGTTCTATTAATTATGTTATTGGATTTATTGGGATGACATCATAATTCCTATTATCGGACCCATAGGCACCAGTAATCGGTACAGTATCGGCATTTGCCGATCTGACACATCCAGTGTAGGAATTGGTATCAGATGCCATGAAAATGAAGAAAAGACAAAGAATAAGAAGTTGTGTCCAAACATTTGGCTTGTACTGTAGCTAGTAAACTTGTAGGTGCTCAAATGGTTATGCTTTCCCCAAAAGAGAGCCACACTTTGTCTCAACTGTATATAGGTCGTCACTTGTCAAATCCTTGCCTCTCAATGGTGTTAATCTGTTGCCTAAATTTAGTCACTCTGTTGCCAGTGAGGTTCCCAGAGTTGGGCTTCTGTCGCATTTCCGTGAAGCCTGCAGGAAGAAAGTCTCATCGGTGCAGCTGATTCCAAGAAATAAACTTGGGTTTATGGAATTTATAACAGAACTGTAAAAGACGTGGAAATACCTTCCCTATTTTTAGACTGTTTGATAGCTGCCTTCGTTAAATCCATATCCTTTGTGGCAGTATAGCGCTCTCAACCTTTCAGTCTGCCTTAGTTAACTTCAGGTTACATCCAGGACAGATAACCTGCCAATCACAGGAGTGGTATTACATATAAGCCAATTTCACCCACAGTTTCTGCAAACCTGTTACATCAGATCTCGTGTTTATCATCCTTGGCCATTCATACAAAACACGTTGAGGAGAAGAAATTGTTATGGTACGATTTTTGACACGCATACAAATATCAGCCTCGGCTCATGGAAGAAAAAGATCATTGATATCTACAAACTAACGAGCCAGACGGCTTCTTTGTGCGTGGCAGCTGCAACGCGCCAACCCACTCAGTCTCGAGGTTAGTCTGCATCCTTGCAAGCATTCAGCTGCTGCTTTTCAACCAAAAGTCCAATCAACATTTCAAACTTCCTAGTATTTTATTTCTGCTGAGCGTCTAAAATGGAATTTTTGCATGGATACAAAAAAGACAAAAAGGAACTGTTTTGCCCGGCGACTCATTTCCATGGCAACTGTCAAGCAATGTCCTGATCATAAATATTTTTATATATATGGCGGAAAACACTGACAAGACTGAAAAAGCAGTTTCTGCTCTTGCACTCTTCTTTAAAATAAACTGCTGTATTTTAGGCCAAAACAACTGTTGTGTTTGATAGAACAATATGCCTATATGCTGCCATAGCAGATTTATGGCGCATTTAGCCCCCGAACTATTATTAATTTGTCCCTTTTACCCTGGAAATCCCCGTTTACAGATGTCCTGCAACCGCTTTTGTTACAACCCAGGCATAAAAAAATAAGTAATTATATTTGTTAATCGAAATGTCTGTCATTTTTAGCTTAGAATCATTAATTGATGTCTAATATTTCATTTATAAAAAAAGAACAACTTTAAAAAATTATTCACTCGCATATTTTAAACATTTAAACAAATTACATCACAATGAAACAAAATGGGGTCTGTAAAAAACACTGTCACATTTTCGCTAATATTTTAGATGATAAATAATCGATGCAAACAAAGAATTTTTTTTTTTTTTTCAAAAATGCCCTCCTGTTCAAAATTTTTCTTCCTTCAAAAAAATTGAGATTTTAAGCTTTCCAATAATGTATCACGCATGCATATAGGACAATTTTGAAATTTGACCAAGGTCTTAGAGCGGAACTTAGTCACCTGAGTGTTTTCCGCCATATACATATATATATATATATATATGTTTTTTGCTTTTATTTTGTTGCAAATTTGTTGTGCATCACCAAATAAGGTTGCAAACAAATTGTTTTATTTTTATTTTTTTTGCATACACTGCTGGCCAAAAGTATTACAACCCCTGCAATTGTGTCAGATAATGCTCAGTTTCTCCCAGAAAATGATTGCAATTACAAATGCTTTGGTAGTAATATGTTCATGTATTTTGCTCGCAATGAAAAAACACAGTCCTATATCCAATGCGTGATACTGTATGTTTTTTTTAATTATAAAAGAGTACTCACTCTGGCCATTTCGAGCTTGGCTGCTCCGCTCCTTTGGTTAGCCTGGGGTGGTCTCATCAGAGCCAGTCATCGTCCTCTTTCTTGATATCGCGGGTAGCAGTGCAACGGTTTGCGGTTCAAAACCGAACCGTACGGTTCGCCCTGTACGGTTCAATACGCCTTTATGAACCGCGCCTTTTTGGTTTTGCAATTACAGTAATTTATTCCGAACGCTTGTGGAATGAATTGGTCAAACTCTGTGTGCCTGTGTGTGACGTGAAGCACCGCTGTGGAGAAATTCCCGCCCCGCGAGTAAATGTCCAATCGCTGTCAAGCACCTGTGTAATAGGAGCCGAGTAACGCCCTCTCTCGCTTACGAGCGAGGTGAAAGTGAAACAAGAAAGAAAACAAAAAAAGTTACCGGCTTCTTTCAAATCTGCGGTGTGGCAACATTTCAGTTTCCCCGTGGACTACAATGCAGATGGAGAGAAAATATTGAAAAAAAAAAAAATTGCAAGCATTGCTTAGCGCTTGTTCCCTATGCTAACGGCAACACTTCTAACATGGGCACCTCAGCCGGGCATCACCCACAGACTTCGCTTTCTCAGAGCAGGACAACCCCGAAGATGACACGAGTGAAAACACACGGGTCTATAGAAGAGGCGTTCCAAAAGCCTTACAATATCAGGTCAGAAAAACACAAAATAACCCACGCAGTGGGTATGTGCATTGCAAACATATATCGCCAACAACATAATCCCCGACATTTATGAAATGGCACGCAAAGCCATCGAAGATGATTTCGCGAAAGCACATAGTTTCGCCCTGACCGCTGATAGTTGGACGTCCCGTGCTACAGAGTGCTACTACCTAACTGTGACGGTCCACTATAATTCATACCTGTCAAGTTGTACGGTCTCTGCGTTATTTGTACAAGTGAGCACTGATTTTTAAATGTGTACGCCGTACGTTACGTTCAAAATCTGCACGTTTTTCGTGCATTGCGTTTTTTTTTTTTTTTTTTTCATTCGTTTGGATTTGGTCACGCATTTGGTTTGTAGCAAACGCGATGCTAGGCGGCTCCAATATTTCCTGACTGTGGCCGACATCATACAATCTACGCCTAGATATCTTTTTTTCTTTTTTTTTTTTTAACAAACTTTA
The DNA here is from genome assembly GCF_030265065.1 of Corythoichthys intestinalis. Lineage (NCBI taxonomy): Eukaryota > Metazoa > Chordata > Actinopteri > Syngnathiformes > Syngnathidae > Corythoichthys > Corythoichthys intestinalis. Next base: position 53,406,940 of record NC_080403.1, read on the forward strand.
TTTACACAAAAACAAAAACAAACATAGAGTGATCAATTCACATACAATCAACATATATACATCAACAACAACAAAACAATAAATAAAAAGGTGGGGGTCAATTTTAACACAAGTCTCTCGGTCCTTATAGCCTTGGGGTTTAAACAGGAACTTAAATCGGCCAAATATAAAGAAAACATTATCCCAAAAACTTGAAAATTTGGTCTTTGATTAGCATATTTAACACAATGAATGTGAAATTTTGCTAATATTAAAATAAGATTCATCACATATCTTTTATCCATTTCTGGTTCGCCTAGATATCTCATGCATATAGAACTACATGCGAAATGACACACGGTAGCGTTAGTAAACAGCCGCTATTTTAGAGCAGTAAACTTCTCAGAAAGACTCTGTTGTAGTAAGCCTTCCAAGCGAACCTAAGCAACTTTTTATCCAAAATACTCCTAAATCGGCAAAATCTTGACTTGAGTCTATCTTTAAAGGATGAAACAGTTTTGAAATGTTCACATGTCGAAAGTAGACAGAGGGGAACTAAGGCAAAAACGGGAGCAATTTTATCAACTTAAACGGTTGATTCACAACATTAAACGACCTCCAAACATAGCAAAGGTTACTATGTCTTTGGGTTTGTTTGTTTGTTTGTTTTTTATGACATGAAAGGTATCACCAGTTACTTTGCCAAGTAACTTTTTTTACTATTGTGTGTGTATTTCAGTAGTCAGTTACTACACTTGCCAAAGAGCTAAGAGGCATTTTAACTGTCGAAAATGTTTACATTTTAAGTGTTTATTTCATTTTTTAAAAGCAAAATAAAGGCAGTTTAAAAAAAAAAAAAAAAAAAGCAAAACGCAAACCGAAACCGAACCGAAACCGTGATCCCAAAACTGAGGTTCAAACCAAACCGTGGGCTAACTGAACCGTTGCACCCCTAATTGCGGGACATTTAGGTGGCTGCGCGTGTATGGTGGGCACCGCATCTGCTTTCAGCAGCAATTTCTTAGCAAAACCTGATTTCATTTGTCCATAGTTAAAATAGCTTTCAGGTGTAAAATGCGCACCACACAAAACCGTGCCGGAAGCCGGGTCTGCAAAATTAGCCCTCTTAGCACGGACGAACTTTACTCATTGTCTGCGTAGTCCAGCCCTTTTTCTCGCGTTCGGGAACTCATGGGTACTACATTGCGACAAATGGCTATTTGTACACCACAAAGCATGACAGGTTTGAACTATTTTAGCAATTTTTTGATAAAACACGAACGCAACTCTCTCGTCGATAAACAACGATGGCACCTACCTCAACCTTTTGTTTCCTTGTTGTGACGTCTCCGCCCCATTCGGCTGTTTCCAGAATACTTTCGGAAATGTTCGTAATTTTTTATCTATTTTTATAGTTGCTCATGAATGCGATTTATTTTTTTTAGGGGTGTCAAAATTATCGCGTTAACGCGCGGTAATTAATTTTTTAAATTAATCACGTTAAAGTATTTGACGCAATTAATGCACATGTCCCGCTCAGACAGTATTCTGCCTTTTGGTAAGTTTTACAGCAAGGCTTTTTGTGCTAACAGCGAACTCTTGTGTTCGCTTTGCGACATGGTTTATTGTTGTCTTGCCAGTTCAATATGGCTGCAGGACGTCTCGGGCTGACGCCTACGTTGTAATGTTGTGCTTATATGATCCTTGGACAAGATTTGTCCGTAAGTATGGTTGTTGTAAATAATGCACATATTATGTTAGTAAGCGAAATGTTATATTTTTTGTATGAGACGCTTTTTGTTTGTTTTGTGAACCTGTATAGCGTGCTAAGCTAACATTGTTGCTAATGCAATGCTTGTGTACTTTTTTTTGGTAGTTTTACGACGGTCTAAAGAGGACAATGGTTTGAGGCCATTTTATAAATAAATCAAATGAAAAAGAAAGAAGTCTGATTATTATGGCGTCGTTCACTAGCCGTCTAGCTTTGGAAAAAGTAGACGCTTCAGAGTGAGGACAGCATAGAAAGATTTAAATGAGAGTAGAGTGAAATGCCCACTACAGTCTTTATGTTGAATGTATATATCCATCTTGTGTCTTATCTTTCCATTCCAACAATTTATTTTACAGAATATATATATAATTTACAGAAAAATATGGCATATTTTATAAATGGTTTGAATTGCGATTAATTGCGATTAATTACGATTAATTAATTTTTAAGCTGTAATTAACTCGATTAAAAATTTTAATCGTTTGACAGCCCTCATTTTTTTGTTAACTTTATTAATATTTGTTATCTTGCCACATTACGGTTCTATTGATATCTCACAGCCCCTTAGTATTATAATAGCCTTTAAGATGCTAATTGGAGCAATCCAACCCTGTGGTTTTGCGAGTGTGAATAGGAATGACTCATTGACCTCAATGCTCACAAAAGACATGCTGATTAGCGTCAGATGACCCTTCTCTGTATACAAAAGTATTTGTATCAACTGATCCACACTTGGTAGTTCTCGTCCGCGGGAACTCTGTAAATCAAGGGTGTCCAAACTTTTTGCAAAAGGGGCCAGATTTGGTGCAGTAAAAATGTGGGGGGCCGACCTTGGCTGACGTCTTTTACGTAGAACAATATATTTAAGCAAATTTTAGCAAGCCATTCAGTGTGTCACATTTGCTTTATTATTTTTTTAATACCGAAATTTCAACAATCTTACAACTAGCCTTTGTGGCGTTCTCTTTCGACTCTTGGGCTCTTGCGAATTACTGCTGCTGTGAAATTAAACTAGCTTCAAGTTGCTTTAATTTCTCGCTGCAAATCTTCCCTGTAATCTTGTCGTACATGTCAGCGTGTCTTGTTTGGTAATATCGGCTAACATTGAAATCTTTAAAAACAGCGACTGTCTCTTTGCAAATGAGGCAGACACAGTTGTTGCGTATTATAGTGAAGAAATAGTCCAATTTCCGCCTATCCTTGAAGCGTCGGCCGTCACAGTCAACTTTCTTTTTTTATTTGTTGATTGTCGCCATTTTAGAAAATGGAAGTAATGGGTCCCTCGGGGTAATGTTGCTTAGCCCTTAAATACCTGCAACATGAAGCAATTATCAGAGAATCCCAAAGTTTGAAAAATAAGGTCCTAATGAAACTTTTTTTTTCCAAATTTGTAAAAAGAAAAGTCAAAATGAATATGTGTAATAAGCACTCTAACATCTATAACCAGGGGTGCACATAAGTGGTCCGCATGCGCGCATGTGTACTGGACGTAGACAAACGCGCTGGCCCTCAACGGGTTCCATACGCTTTTGCGTACCGATTGCTGACCACTGTATTTGCGGCGGACACGAGAAAATAACTTCTCAAAATGTTGAAGAGGCAGGCCAACTGAGTAATTACTTCCGTCTTCCCCCACCCCCGTCAAAAGACAGACAGACGACTGAGACGTCACCGGAGCTACCGAAAAAAGGACTTTTGCTGAAAAGTGGCTGCAGGAGGTACTGTGGCTAGAAGTAAATGATGCTCGCACGGAAATGCGGTACAAAATGTGCCGTGAGAATTCCAATGTCGCTGATAAGAGCAGCGCATTTTATGTAGGGTCAAAGAATTTCAGCCATCCAAACTTTGAAAAGCACAAAAAAACAAAGAGCATGTGGCAATTAAGCAAACTATCAATGTCAGACAGCACCGTACTCGCCCTATGGACAAGTGGCGGAATAAAGGTAATGAAAATAGCGCCATGCACCGACAAACGTGTTTTTGCTCGCATTTTACAAAGCTAAACATGCACGTTCAATGAGGTCTTATGAGGAGGACATCCCACTTTTAAAAAGGCTAGGAGTTAATGTGGGAGCCGCATAATGCTCTTTTTTTTAATTGTTGCTTTTTATTTCTTTACATTTCATTTCAAAGTAATGGCAATTTTGTTGTGCCAGTTGATGTTAATCAGGCATTAATTGTTAATATAATTAATTAAAGTTAATTGGCTCTAAGTAAAGCTTGTCATAAATTTATCGCATTCGGCGGGTCGGCTCTCAAGCTCAATGAGGACCAAGTCACATCTCCAGGTCCTCCTCTGAGAACCTGCGCAAAAAAAATATGTGCATCCCTGTCTATAACCCATGCTAAATCATGTTTTTTTTCTCATGGAAGCTGCAGATGCATGCGTTGATTGCTTCCGTCTTTTTTTTTTCTTCAAAAAGAAATGTCAAAATTCTAAATTAGTCTCAAAATCATGTCATTCTTTTGTGTTTAAAATGTGATACATTTGGCAATAAAGGGTTAAAGTGCTGCTGCCTTTTAGTGGGTGAATGAGGAGCAGCATATCGTGTGTAGGCAACTTCATATGCTGGTTGCAGTACTGCTGACCAATTTATTAAGTCTGTGTGTGGGCCAGATGTTATTGATTTTATGACAGAGGCTGGGGGCCGGATGAAATTTGACCACGGGCCGCATTTGGCCCCCGGGCCGGACTTTAGACATGTCTGCCCTCGGCAATTGCCTGGTTTGCCTAATGGGACGCGACGCCTCTGCCTGCAATCGTCACACTTTTTCTGTTACAAATTGACCCATCATCAGAGAAGGGAAAAGTTATGTGGCCCCCACAGGAAAAAGTTTGGGGACCCCTGCTGTAAATAAATACTTTTAAAAAACCTGATGTTTTTTCACCTGATTCCAATCCTCTCAAGATCAGCGACATCCCCCCCGACCACTAGTTTTGACTCTTGCTCAACCCCGATTAGCCCCTAAAGCTCTTATCAATCCCAAATCCCCCCGTATCACTTCTTCCGTCTTCTAACGCCGTCGATTTCGCATTGGCTTCCTTTGTCTCTGTCTCTCCCAGGCCCCCCTCTTCCACTTCATTGCGCCTTATCTTGTCTCTTTACCCCTTCTCTCCTTTGGCAACGTGATTGGCAGCATAGGCTTGACTGCAGCCGAGCTAATGGAGAACAGAGAGGAATACCTTGAGGATTCACAGCCGAGTGGAGACGCACAAATAAGATAACGACTTGGGAATAACCATCATGCTGAATAGTTTGGGGAAGTAGAGAGAGGGGCGAAACAAAGGAAGTCTTAAAGATGAGAAAGGCAGACACGCCGAACAATTTCCAGGGCCTCGGACTTAACACGCTGTCTCTAAATTGGTGAAAACAGCGAGCGTCTCTGTGGGTTTTGAGATGATAAAGCTTTTTATTTTGGGGGATGAGAAACAGCGATCAACTAAAATAGTCATTTTTGCCTCCTGATGCATTGTCTTCATATTCACTCGCTTGATTGCCTCCAATATCTTTTGCCTGCTAATAGGACACAGCAGACAGTGTGCATATTAATTATTTCAAAGGCGATGTTTTTGCGCGACTTTTCACGGCGCGGATTCCCATTTCCATTCATCTCGTAGTCCCGCTCCATTCTGTTTACATTACTCATTTAAAACAATGGCCGAGCACCAAAATAAAGACATTCTTTCACAATGAGAGGAGCATCTGGCAAGGGGAGATAACCCACTAACATTCATAATTCCCATGCATCCCTTTAAGTTTGCGAGCGGAGAGTGGGTGTCCATCAAAAAACATAATCTCAAGTCATTCAGCTGTCAGACTTGTTGGTCTGGACTCGCTAAGACTCAAAACAATTTGTGGGTAACACCGCAATTGCAGTCGCTTCGTCGGCGTTGTCCTTCTGTCATCTCGTTGGCATCAATCAGTGCCCGACGAATTCCGTAATGACGCAAGAGCGTGGAGGATCCTGGGCCGGTAATTAAGAAAAATCTAAGTCGTCTGAAAGGTGACATAAACGTACATTGTAATTGTCCTGTCCCGGACGTGAAAGTACGGCGAAGGGCAAGAGGCTGCCTTTAATTCAAGTCTCATTAGCCCTTCACTCTGAGGAGCGTAGGTCATATCAAGGAATATCGTTCTCAGTCCCGTGACTACAGCAGTCGGTTTCAGGGAATGATGTTCTATATAAAATTATTTTTTTGTAAATACACGTAGTCCAAAGTTCACCACGGTTTCAAGGTTGCAAACAGTGTAAAATTAAGTACTTTGAACTGCGCCACTCTCTAACTGATATACTATCAAGTGACTTTGAAATACTTTTCTTAAAAAGTATTTGCTGTATTTAAAAAAAATCAATTGAACAGGATTTTTATTTTTCAAAACATATTAGCAAATTGGACCATAAGTATGATGTTAAGCTATAATATACACTCACCGGCCATTTTATTAGGTACACCTGCCCAACTGCTCGTTAATACTTAACCCTTTAAGGTCTGGGCCTATTTTGTCTTATTTTGCATGCCTTTGAAGTTGCCTTTATATTTCAAAGAAAGAATTGTTTACGCTTGCGCTAAATTAAGTTTTCCGTTCATTCTCAAAGTCACACAAAGTCGCTGCTCGATCCAAACGGCCGTCGCTCGCCACCTCGCTGCTTCAGAACACTCTCGTTCGGTGGAACCTCGCACGGCAGTTATATTTATATATAAAAAAAAAAAAAAAGCATTTTGTGCTTCCACTGTGACTTCGAAAGGGTTCGTTTGATTTGTGTTTTTTTCATGGAGCTTCCGTTTTGAAAAAGGACAAGAAATGATGGAAATATAGACATAAACAAATGATCCATGTAGCGTTTTTTTGGGAGGACAATAAAACTATAAAACTTAAATGACAATATCTCACGTTTTAGTTGGTCGATTGACTTCAAATAATAATGAGAGTAAACCGCAACTTCCGCACTTTAAAACGAGACCAACCAACGGCATGTGGGTGACGTAATTAAAACGTGAGGGCGCTTCAAAGACGACGTGCGCTGAGGACGCGCCGGCGCGTCCTTCGACTCTCAAGGGTTAATTTCTAATCAGCCAATCACATGGCGGCAACTCAGCGCATTTAGGCATGTAGACATGGTTTAAGACAATCTCCTGAAGTTCAAACCGAGCATCAGTATGGGGAAGAAAGGTGATTTGAGTGACTTTGAACGTTTCACAAACACAACGATTTTCACACACAACCATCTCTAGGGTTTACAGAGAATGGTCCGAAAAAGAAAAAATATCCAGTGAGCGGCAGTTCTGTGGGCGGAAATGCCTTGTTGATGCCAGAGGTCAGAGGAGAATGGCCAGACTGGTTCGAGCTGATAGAAAGGCAACAGTGACTCAAGTAACCACCCGTTACAACCAAGGTAGGCAGAAGAGCATCTCTGAACGCACAATACGTCAAACTTTGAGGCAGATGAGTTACAGCAGCTTAAGACCATGCCGGGTACACCATGCTAGTAAGGGGTTGGACCCCCTTTTGCTTTCAGAACTGCCTCAATTCTTCGTGGCATATATTCAACGAGGTGCTGGAAGCATTCCTCGGAGAGTTTGGTCCATATTGACATGATGGCATCACACAGTTGGTGCAGATCTGTCGGCTGCACATCCATGATGCGAATCTCCCGTTCCGCCACATCCCAAAGATGCTCTATTGGATTGAGATCTGGTGACTGTGGAGGCCATTTGAGTACAGTGAACTCATTGTCATGTTCAAGAAACCAGTCTGAGATGATTCCAGCTTTATGATATGGCGCATTATCCTGCTGAAAGTAGCCATCAGAAGTTGGGTACATTGTGGTCTTAAAAGGATGGACATGGTCAGCAACAAAACTCAGGTAGGCTGTGGCGTTCCAACAATGCTAAATTGGTACCAAGGGGCCCAAAGACTGCCAAGAAAATATTCCGCACATCATGACACCACCACCACCAGCCTGAACCATTGATACAAGGCAGGGTGGATCCATGCTTTTAAGTTGTTGACACCAAATTCTGACCCTACCATCCGAATGTCGCAGCAGAAATCGAGACTCATCAGACCAGGCAACGTTTTTCCAATCTTCTATTGTACGATTTCGATGAGCTTGTGCGAATTGTAGCCTCAATTTCCTGTTCTTAGCTGAAAGGAGTGGCTCCCGGCGTGGTCTTCTGCTGCTGTATTTCATCTGCCTATTAATTCGACGTCCTGTGCGTTCGGAAATGCTCTTCTGCCTACCTTGGTTGTAACGGGTGTTTATTTGAGTCACTGTTGCCTTTCTATCAGTTCTTTCCGCCCACAGAACTGTCGCTCACTGGATATTTTTTCTTTTTCGGACCATTCTCTGTAAACCCTAGAGATGGTTGTGCGTGAAAATTCCAGTAGATCAGCAGTTTCTGAAATACTCAGACCAGCCTTTCTGGCACCAACAACCATGCCACGTTCAAAGTCACTCAAATCCCCTTTCTTCCCCATACTGATGCTCGGTTTGAACTGCAGGAGATTGTCTTAAACCATGTCTACATGCCTAAATGCACTGAGTTGCCGCCATGTGATTGGCTGATTAGAAAATAAGTGTTAAGGAGCAGTTGGGCAGGTGTACCTAATAAAGTGGCCGGTGAGTGTGTATATATACGTATATATATATTTGGCGAAAAAACACAGACAAGACTGAAAAAGCAGTTTCTTGTCTTGCATTCCTTTTTAAAATAAACTGCTGTTTTTTTAAGCCAAAAGAACTGTTGTGTTTGATTGAACAATATGTCTATATGCTGCCATAGCAGATTCATGGCGCATTAAGTCCCCGAACTATTTTTAATTTGTCCGTTTTAGCTCTGTCTGTTTGAGCTCTATTGTTAGCTGCTAATGTTTGTTAGTCAAACTTTAGTGTGTACTTGCTTCTGTTGTAAGCCTTACAATGGATTAATTTGTGGTCATTTTGCGTTCGTGTCAGCTTTCAGCATTCTTCAAAGTGTAGGAAGGATGTGTAAATAAGCCAAAATTGATCTAGCACATTTTCGTCCAGTTTTGGCTTAAGTTCTCAGACCGAACTTTTCTATGTTTAGTTTCCATGTCCTCTCCATACTTGTGTGGACTCCCTTTGGGTACTTCATCCCACAATAGGTTAATTGAAGTCTTTAAGTTGCCCATAGGCATGAATGTGAATGTGACTCAGCCAAAGTCACCCGACAAAGACTCGAGCTCACCCGTGACAATGAAGCGGACAAGAGACAGCAAATGTGTGGATGGATATATTGAGACAACGTGCGAACTATTCTAGTCAGCTTCTCGGAACGGTCCAATTTGGGAACAAACCAGGGATTTTCTTCTTGCGCTGTCAGCTTTTTTCACCACTTTTCCAATACCATCAATCTCGACTTCATCAATTTCTGTCTTAGTCTTTTGGATGATAATACTGATTAGTCTTAGTCATATTCTAGTCATTTCAAAATGTGTTTTAAAAACTATTACAAATTTTGGCAGGCTAAAATAAGTTAGCTAAAATAAGTAACGAAAATGCTTAGGAATAAGCACACACGTTTACATAGTCTGACAACATATTAATTCATTTTGCGTGTAAAGACTTATGCAATGAACTAATGACTAAATGTTGCGGGTGGTGAGACTATTCAACAGAGACCCACGATGATCCATTTCGACCATCATGCAGCTCATAATGTAGGAAACAGCAGAGAATTATAGAAATCATTTGCATGGATGTACGAAAACGTCTGCGACTTGTTCAAAAAAATGAGAAACTGCTTTTTTGATGTGCGCTAGTGAGACAATGCCCCAAGAGTTGGCTTCTGTAGCCGGGAGTTGGACCGCCAAGGCCCCCGCCATTGGCTGCCGCCCAACTGTCTACACACCTGACCCCTTTGGCCCTTCCCACAAGTGTTGAGCCCATGGGAAGGCGGACCCACCTTGTCTTTTCGGGCTGTACCCGGCCAGGCCCCATGGGAACAGGCCCGGCCACCAGACGCTTGCCTTTGAGCCCCACCCCCAGGCCTGGCTCCAGAGGGGACCCCGGTAACCCGGGTCCGGGCAGGGGAAACTTGATCAGCCCCTCCAAATCAGAGACAATGGTCCTCAGCCGGAAAAGGATGGCGTGCCCTCTCCGGGTCAGGGATTAGATCCTGCCCCAAGTGGAGGAGTTCAAGTATCTTGGGGTCTTGTCCATGAGTGAGGGTAGGAGGGAGCGGGAGATCAACAGACAGATCGGTGCAGAGTCTGCAGTGATGCGGACTCTGCACCGGTCCGTAGTGGTGAAGAAGGAACTGCGCCAAAAGGTGAAGCTCTCGATTTACCAGTCGATCGACTTTCCAACCCTCACCTATGGACACGAGCTGTGGGTCGTGATAGAAAGAACAAGATCCCGGATACAAGCGGCCGAAATGAGTTTCCTCTGCAGGGTGTCTGGGCTGTCCCTTACAGAGCGGGTGAGAAGCTTGGTCATCCGAGAGGAACTCTGTGTCGAGCCGCTACTCCTTCGCGTTGAGAGGAGCCAGTGGAGTTTGCTCGAGCATCTGGTTTGGATGCCTCATGGACGCCTGTCCGGGCTGTCCCTTAGAGATATGGTGAGAAGCTCGGTCATCCAAGAGGAACTTTGTGTCGAGCCGCTACTCCTCTGCGTTGAAAGCTCAAGCATCTGGTTCGGATGCCTCATGGAAGCCTCCTTGGAGAGGACCATGGTCCTCAGCCGGAATAGGGTGGCGTGCCCTCTTCAGGTCAGGGATGAGATTATGCCCCAAGTGGAGAAGTTCAAGTATCTTGGAGTCTTGTCCATGAGTGAGGGTAGGAGGGAGCGGGAGATCGACAGACAGATCGGTGCAGAGTCTGCAGTGATGCGGACTCTGCACCGGTCCGTAGTGGTGAAGAAGGAACTGAGCCGAAAGGCGAAGCTCTCGATTTACCAGTCGATCTACGTGCCAACCCTCATCTATGATCACGAGCTGTGGGTCGTGATAGAGAGAACAAGATCCCGGATACAAGTGGCCAAAATGAGTTTCCTCTGCAGGGTGTCCGGGCTGTCCCTTAGAGATAGGGTGAGAAGTTCGGTCATCTGGAGGAACTGTGTGTCGAGCCGCTACTCCTCAGCGTTAAGAGGAGCCATTTGAGGTGGTTCGAGCATCTGGTTCAGATGCCTCATGGACGCCTCCCTGGAGAGGTGTTCCAGCCATGTCCCACCGGCGGGAGGCCCCAGGGACGACCCAGTACACGCTGGAGAGACCATGTCTCTCGGCTGGCCTGGGAACGCCTTGGGATCCCGCCGGAGGAGCTGGTTGAAGTGGCTGGGGAGAGGGAAATCTGGGCTTCACTGCTAAAGCTGTTGTCCCCACCACCTGACCCCGGATTAAGCGATGGATGGATGGATGGATGGATGGATGGATGGATGGATGGATGGATGGATGGATGGATGGATGGATGGATGGATGGATGGATGGATGGATGGATGGATGGATGGATGGATGGATGGATGGATGGATGGTGATACAATGTTGTGAGGAGTGAACAATTAGTTTTGAGAATTTCAAGTCTGAGCAGAGAAATGTTCTAAAGCAATTGGCTGACTACAGTACAAAATAAGGTTTATAAGCGTGTCTGGCGATAGAGAAAAATGATCACAATATGCTCTAGTCATTATCTTAAATAAATTGGACTGTGTTTTTTTGAGTTCCCGCACAAAAGTATTCAATAATCTGTCTAGACATTTACAGGAACATTTATGTTTTTCGGACTGGTTCTCATTACCTAAGTGAACAAATGAACTCTCTTTACGTCTGTTTTATGAGTTTGGCCTTGACGATAAAATAAAAGGAAGAAACTAAATTCATCCATTCGAAAATGAAGGTTGGGTTTGAATTAACAAGCATTTAGTCGAAACACTCTGCCGGCATCAATGCGGAGCATTTAATTAGTTGTTGAGATTTATATTGAGTCCAGCCTATTACAGCAACAAACTATGCTAAATGGAGTTTGTGATTATAGTAAACATTTAACTGATACACTAGCTCGCATTGTCTCACGGGCTTCTCTTTATTTAGCTGTCTTGTTGGCCAATAATTTAGAATGCAAAGCCGTTCAAAATAGCTAAACTTGTGCTTAGCTAATTAAAACACAATCCCATGATACATATATTTTTTTGCCATATGATAACATGTAGTGGATGTTTTGAGGCGCCACAGTATGAAATTGAACCTTTCAGCCTTTTTCAAACATTGATTGGATTTACTTTTTGCATATTAGTGTCAAAACGGTGCTCATTTTGTCTAGTCGTGAGCCCATTAAATCAGACAAGTACACTTGTGTGCAATTCAAACACTTCTCCACTTATTCCGTGCACTCGTACACTAAACGGTGTTTGTCCTCAATGTGGGCGACTGTGTGTCAATTGCCGTTCTATCCAGCAATGGCAATTATGTCCTTCTACCACTTTCATTTGTACTAATATGATCTCATCTCTTTGTTGTTTGGTTAATTTTGAGAGGGAAAGTGGCTGCAATTTTAAAGTCGGTGATAATGGACAAACGGAGCAAAATGGTTTCCTTAGAGTAGTTTTCTACACAGTATGTTACCTTAAGCCAGTGCTTCTCCATTATTTTCTGTTATTATTTGGTGTCGGAGGCCTTAACATGCTCGAATACTCACTAATATTTGCAGATACAAATTTTGATAATCTTGCAATCTTGTGAAAAACCGTAACAATGGCTAAACAACAGCCACTTTAAAAAAAAGGCCTCTCCAATTAGGTTTTTTAAACGTAGGGTGATGAAAATTAGGGAGTCAATATCTTGTGCAAAACTGCACAAAAAAGTCTCATGGACCCATATTACAAACCCGACAGGAAATCGGGTATTTTGTATTGAATGTGAAAAAAAAATGCAATTTTAGTCGATATACAGGGTGGACATTTAAGACATTGGCGTCTAGGGAGTATGTTGGATCCTCCTCAAAATTTGTGAGACTGTTCATGAGACATATGAGATCTAAAGATTTCAAAATGGTGTGTTTTCAATCAAGGGATTGAAGGAATTTGGCCCCCCCGCCAAGCTGCGGAAACATCGCCAGCCGAACGAAATACTGTTCCGCTGGCACTGCTCCCGCAAGCCAACCGGTAAGGACCAAGATTCTGCGCGTTCACTCCCGTGTTAACCCTTTGTACTGACTCCATGTTCCATAAGTTTGAAAAAGGCTCACCGAAAACCGGTTGACAATTTATTCGTTGACAGTGGTCAAAAAAAGGCAAAAACAGACGACTGAGGGACAATGCTGGATCCAAGGTCGGCAAAACAAGGCTACATAGAAACGTTCCTGAGCAGTGAACGTGTTATCTAAATGTTCAGTTCTTTTTGAAAGCTGCGGTGGAGCGGGCCGAGCCAAAGGTGTGGCTGGGTGTCGTCTTGGGAATCATCCCTCTGCGGCAGGTTTGGGTGGTGAAGTTCGTGCTTCATCCTTTGTGGCTGGGACGTGGTTGCCACGGCGACCGACACAGCTCTTGATGTCCAAGGCGCCCGCGCTATCAACTTGTTATCCTGGTTGGGCGGCCGATGCTACTTGTTTTAGGACAGAGCACCCTGCTCTTTGTCCTGGAGTGCCCGGGAGAACTGATTGCAAGAGTTGGTGCGTCAATCTTGCTCATGACGCGTCGGGCTTCTGTGATAAGATGGCGTTGTGTATCTTTTATGCCCTGTATTCTGCTTCTTTTCATTAAACTATGACGTAAGTGCTATTTCTTTTATATTAGGTGTGTTAGAGTAATACAAATAGTCCTACAGTAAAAATGATGCTATTCCCTGATTGATTATATTACGTGTGTTAGAGAATTGCAAACAGTTAGGTGTGTGCGAGAAAGGTTCTCTTCAGGATTGACCTGGGTGGCATGCCAAGGTCGGCCTTTTTTCGGCAACACACCAAATTCAGTAAATGACTAATAACTCCCTGATCCAAGGTTCGCTCGTTATCATAGCTGGCATGTGTGGGAGGTATCCCAGCCTGAACAGGACTGCATTGAAATATTACACAATAGCCCCCGCCCCCCTACTGGGACAGGAAACTTTTCCTTCTCGGGGAAAAACATTGACCTCAAACCTGCATCAGGGGAGCCTTAAGACATGTGTTCAGGTGCCTGATGAAAAATATGTAGGTTTGTTGAAGCAGAGGGGTCCAAACAGGAAATTAAAAATGGCCATTTCGTCTCACCAAAAATTTTAAACAGTCAAAACTTGGCAGACATACAACCTACAGTGCCAACAAGTAGCAACAGGAAGTCACTCATTTTACTGATACATGTCATGTTCCTTCCAAGTTGGTCAGTGTAGTTACAAGACCTTTTGTAATACTACATTTTAAGGCCCATATCTGCATGTCTCTCTCGGTTGCTATGATGACCCTTTGTTTGCCATTAAAGGGAAATCGATTTTTTCAGGCACTTAATCAGCTTATAGAGCTACAAAATTTTGCACACTTGGTCGAATTGGCCCAATTAGAAGATTCTTTTTGGTTTTGAATAAGGGCGTGGCTGCACAGCTCAGTAGTGCCCCCTTCTTTGTAGGTCCTTTTCCGCCCACTGTAGGTGTGTCAATGTATTTCTCATCTCAGGATATAAAAAAAAAAAAAACATCTCTGTCAGCTATGCCCCAACACACAAAAACTGGGACTACTATCCAGCACAGGTTAGTTTATCAGGAGATGATGAGAGGGGGACGATCTGCAACCACCCTGAGTTGCGTGCCGTCCGAGTTCATTCCTGCTTGCAGGCCTAGTTATCCATTTTTTCCCCCGTGTCTCTCAATTTTTAACTCTTTAACTTAATCTTTGAACTCAGAGGGGTGATTAATGATAGTTGAAGACCAGCAGGGGCTCTAAGGTTGACCCTAGTGGAACGCCTTGTTTAACCCTTTAACATCTAAGCCTATTTTGGCCGAATTTGCATGCCTTTGATGTTGCCTTTTTATTTCAAAGAAAAAAATGTTCACAATGGCCAGGTTGGGTCCGTTTTTTTCAGGACACCATAACCTCAATGTCCAAAATGTTGTCTTCTTCACTGACCAATTATAATCAACATTTTGGACCCAAAAAGACAAAAAAATCCCCAAATCTTTTTTTCAAAATTTGTCATGTTGATGTCCCATTGACAACCAAACATGCTCGACCAACCGTTTTGAAGCTTGATAATATTTGTTCAACTTGTTAGCATAAACATTCAATAGAAAAAGATAAGACTGAATAGTTTTATGTTTGACAATTCAACAAAAACAGCAGGTATGGTCATTGGCGTTTTTGGCCTATACCCATACTATGGTCAAAACAGGTTATATAAAGTGCAAAATAGTGAGATTTTTTAAAAAATATATAAATCATCGAACACAAAAAGGGTTTAGAGGATATCTCTTTGTGACGTTTTGTATTGTACCCATCACCTTATCAAAAGTATATACATGCAATCAAGCTTCTCGAACACACACATCTATATACAAATTGAAAAGATTGATAATAAAGAAAAAAAAATCAAATCTAAACTTAAAAAAATATTTTAAAAAATAATGACAAGTAGTGCAGTTCAATTTTTTCAGGCAAGCGATTCAATAAAGTTTTTTTTTTTTTTTTTTGCGACTCAATAAATTTTCCTCTTGAACAGGACACGGAGCTACGTCACACACGTCGCACAGCCCACTCTTTCGGCGTTTGTGCGCTGTCACTTTTACTCGCCGAGACGCCGACTCAACCGAGGAAAACAACAACAAAAATGTATTTTCCTCTTCCTTGAGTTAATAATATAAAAATGCATTAGCTCGCACTAAATTTAGTTTTCGATACATTTCGCACGTTTCAAAGTCACTCGCTCAATCCAACCGGCCGGTGCTTGCTTCACATGCCGCCCTTTGCTTAAGTGGCGCCTCGTTCGGCAATTTATTAAAAATGTTCACATTAGTTTCGTCCTTCTTGACCTCACAACGGCTCTTGGGATATGTAGTCTTTCGTGCTGCTTTTGGTTTTGAAAAAGGACAAGAAATGATGGAAATATGGAGATAAACACATGGTCCATGCAGCGTTTTACTGCTAATTTATGAGTGCAATAAAACTATAAAACTCAAATGACATTATGTCCCGTTTTATTTGGTTGATTGACTTCAAATAAAAACTGGTGTGGACATCAACTTCCACACTTTCAAATGAGAGCAACCAGCGCCACGTGGATGATGTAATTACAGCGTGACGAGGCTTCAAAGATGATATGCGTAAACACGTCGCCCACGACACGTTCGGTGTTAAAGGGTTAACTTAATTTTTGAACTCAAGAATGGTAATTAATGATAGTTGAAGACCAGCAGGGGCTCTAAGGTTGACCCTAGTGGAACGCCTTGTTTAATTCATTGCCTGCTATTGAATGAACTCAATGTCCAATTCAATTTTACTGGGAGGGGGGGAATGAAAGTTCATGATTTAACATAGACAGGGGGCAGTGTCGCCTTGGTAACTTGAGTTGTCCTGTGACCAAAGGGTCAGCTGTTTGATTCCCGGCTATGACTACCCACTGTCAAAGTGCCCTTGGGCAAGGCACAGAACCCTAAATTGCCTCTAATGGGTTAGCAGCACCTTGCATGGCAGCAACACCATTGTTATATGAATGTGTGCGTGAAAGGGTAAACGTATGCTAATGTAAAGTGCTTTGGGCATGGTAACCATGTGGATAAATGCGCTATATACGGTAAGAACTCTCCATTTACCATAGACACTCAAAATTTTGCTCTAGTGGAAAAATTTGCTGGCAACCTGTTGGTTCCTTTATTAAACAGTGACATATTTTTAAAACATCTATTCTTGGCGGGAACATATCAAATCAATAAAATATTGGGATACAAAAAAATCTTGATATATCAACATCGATATATTGTCACACCCCTGCAGACAGTATATGAGATACAGTAATTGTACTACACTGTCACGCTAAGTGCATCAAAACTGCACACGCTGGGATTCTTATGGACTTTTGATGGACTTCAGAATTCAACACTCACTTAATGGTGGGGTTGGTAACGCTTGAAATACATTCCCATAATGGTGTCTTGATAGTTTGTGCGAGGGACCCAACAGGGGAGCATGGGAGTTGATTGCAAAGGTATGATTTCTCTCCCAGCGAGATCTTGATTATTCCTCCTATAGGTCAATTTCTTCTTTCTTTCATACCGCACTTGGATGAAAACAACATTGAATGAAAACAAGTATGGATTTGATAAGAACTGCAAGTTGAAGCTCTGTAACGTATCTCATTTATGCCTCACGAAAACTGCTAAATCGTGAATGATTGTGTATTACAATGCTTGTCTTTGTCTCCTCTCGAATGGAATTTCGAACAAAACTTCATTCCTGAAATGTTTCCGACATGCCCCACACTTTATCTTTTTAATCCGGAATTCTCGAGATAACTCAGGTCACCCCGGTTCATTCTTGTCTCATCAGTCATTGCTTCACTTACCACAGTTCAAACTCAGTTTACATGCACGGCAACATTGACGTATCCATTCTAATAGCCAAATCTGTATTCCCGCTGAGGGTTTCCGATGACCTCAGACCTCAGCTACCTGAAGCGTGTTTAATTAAACTGAAATGAAGGAGCTCTTTTTCCCAACTCGAGTGTCCCGCGATGCATGGCGTATTCTCTAATTGAGCGACAAGTGGGTATAATCAGTTGATTTGCACTGGATGTTCCTTCTATTATGCATGTGATTTCAATTATCCCAAAGGTAAAGGGTCACGTCGTGATTGAGACTCAGTCGAAGTTTTTTAAAAGTGTTTGTTCCAAAAGTGATGCGCAGTAAAGACTGCCACGGTTGATTGACTAATTGTCAACTATTTTGATAGTCGATTAATCATTTGTTGATTCTATTGACTTAAAAAGTGTCCAAATCCTTTTTTTTTAACCTCTTAATAATAAATACTAGGGTTGTTCCGATCATGTTTTTTTGCTCCCGATCCAATCCCGATCGTTTTAGTTTGAGTATCTGCCGATCCCGATATTTCCCGATTCGATTGCTTTTTTTTTTGCTCCAGATTCAATTCCAATCATTCCCGATAATTTTTCCCGATCATATACATTTGGCAATGCATTAAGACAAAAAATGAATAAAACTATAAAATAAATACATAAAATAAAAATATATACATTCAACATAAAGTACATAAGTGCTGTATTTGTTTATTATGACAATAAATCCTCAAGATGGCATTTACACTATTAACATTCTTTCTGTGAGAGGGATCCACGGATAGAAAGACTTGTAATTCTTAAAGGATAAATGTGACTTTGTATATTGTGACTAAATATTGCCATCTAGTGTATTTGTTGAGCTTTCAGTAAATGATACTGTAGCCATTTAACTGTTCTGCCCAAATGCATGATGGGAAGTGCAACCATGACTGTGCATAGTGGTACTAATTGATATATCTTCTCTGCATTGGGAAATAACATAGGGTGAAGATCCATTACTACCTTTCTTCCCCACATTGCTTCCCACAATATTTCTGATCGTAGGGAGAGGGATTTTAAGGCTTTAGCCAATTAAAAAAAGGCTCCAAAGGCTGTCAAAATTCATTCTACTCATTTTACGCTGCCTTATAGCTCTATATATAGGTAAAACGGCGCCATTACAGATTGAACGCGACAATGCGTGAGTGGGTCGTGCAGCGCACGCGTTAATTGCGTTAAATATTTTAACGTGATAAATGTTTTAAAAAATTACTGCCGTTAACGGGATAAATTTGATAACCCTACCTTAAGCCTAAACTAAAAACTCTGGATGAGTGTAACATATTATGTCTGTAACGTTAAATACAATTAGAAAACGATTTAATTAAAAAATATATATATATATATTAAAAAAAGGCATGTCTGATATTTTTTTGCCGATTCCGATACTTTGAAAATGACGTGATCAGACCCGGTTGATCGGCATCCCGATCGATCGGGACATCTCTAATAAATACCATTTTTTTTTAAATGTACCGTAATTTCCCGAATATAAGGCGCACCCGTGTATAATGCGCACCCCAAATTTACTTGTAAAATCTAGGGAAAATGATTGTACCCGTTTATAATGTGTACCCTAATTTTAGCACCAATAAATAGAAGAATACAAGAAAACAGAGCTCGTATACAGATACAGAAATGTCATTTTACTGACTGGTGAAACACAGCACAAGCATAGCACATTGGTAGTTCAAAACATTACCATAAACTGACAATATTTACGGTAATTATATGATGTGACAACTTCTCCAACTTACCAGAATCTAGGATAAATCAAAACAGATGTGTCTTTTCTTTTAAAGGCTGCTGTATAACTTGCTCGTTTCATCACGATGAATAAATGTTTCTTCCATGGAGTGACATGGTAAAATGAAAGTGAGAACGTAAGTCGGAAATCCGTGAGAGCTCTTTGCTGTCGACATGACAGTAACACTAGGAACTATTGTTATTTGGCTTTGAGTTTCCCGAGGGACAGATATAGTTGACAGACACAGGAAGTCTGTGTTGTTACGTTTGTTATGGTCCGAGTTGCAATAAACGTTGACTCAAATGAGTTCAAGAAACTAAATTCTGTGCTTTATGAAGAGTTAAAAAAGCTCAATTTAACAAATTAAATCATAAATCATGTAAATCATTCAACCAATCAGTGTGGTGTTATCAAAACAAGTATTACCGAAACAAAATGGTGACGTCATGTACCGTAATGGTTGGCAACGGATCGCCGCATACGTTTTCTTCAACACAACATGGCCGTGTCAATAAAAAAAAATCTGTCATTAGATAAACAGTATATATATAATATATACAGTATATTTCTATCTCCATCCATGTACTCGTGTATAATGCGCACCCATAATTTTACAAGTTGATTTTGGGAAAAAAAGTGTGCGTTATATTCCTGAAATTACGGTATTTAGCGCCTGGCATCCCGGGCGTCCTCCCGGTTGTTCGGCTCAGTCGTCCGCCGCCTGGGATTCTGGACATCCATTCAGTCGTCTTCCGCTAGCGCCCCGGCCATGCGGCCCGGCTGTTCGTTCTATTGAATCGGGTTGCGGGTCTTACTAAATGCGCTACTGCCCTCCGGTAGCCAGTTTTATTGCTTTAAAATGGATTATCAGCATTGTGCATTTGAAGTTGTATCAGAACCTAGAGATGTCTCTTGTGAAAAAAAACCCCGTAAAAGACGTATAAATACGTCTTTGGGACACTGAAACAATTAAAAATAGAACGTATCTGTACGTTTTTGGGAGCAAATGAGTTAAAATATGAAAACCTATAAAAGTTTGGGTGGTTTTCGTTAAAGCCAGCACTTCGTTTTCATCTGTGTGATTTTGATTAGGGCTGTCAAACAATTAAAATTTTTAATCGAGTTAATTACAGCTTAAAAATTAATTAATCATAATTAATCGCAATTCAAACCATCTATAACATATGCCATATTTTTCTGTAAATTATTGTTGGAATGGAAAGATAAGACTCAAGACGGATATATAAATTCAACATACGGTACATAAGTACTGTATTTGTTTATTATAACAATAAATCAACAAGATGGCATTATCATTATTAACATTCTCTTAAAGCGATCCATGGATAGAAAAACTTGTAGTTCTTAAAAGATAAATGTTAGTAGTTATAGAAATTTTATATAATAAAACCTCTCTTAATGTTTTCGTTTAATTAAAATTTGTAAAATTTTCAATCAAAAAATAAACTAGTTGCTCGCCATTGTTGATGTCAATAATTACACCATGCACACTCATGTTACTCACCCATAAAATCAGTTGGACCCAAACGCCAGCAGAGGGCGCCAAACACCAAAAACAAGTAACAAGCGGACATTACACTGTACTGTCATTTTAGTCTGTTTGAGCGGGGCATGTGCGTTAATTGCGTCAAATATTTTAACGTGATTCATTTTAAAAAATTAATTACCGCCCGTTAACGCGATAATTTTGACAGCCCTAATTTTGATAAAGGTCAGATTTAATGATTTTTAACCAGAAATGTGAGAAAGGTTCAGATGCTTTTTCATACCACTGTATAGGAGCTCATTAGTTCGCTCATCGTAAAAATAGACTATTAAAATAATTGTTTGTACAAAAAAATTCTAATATCTGTATTCCATCATAAAAGTTGGCCACGCAGGTGTGCCGTTTGTTTACAACAACTCCCGACTGTATCCTCACATTTTAATGCATTCAATCATTTCCTGGGCAGGTTGTTAAGAGTCCTATAGATGTGCATAATCACGAAGAAGCACATTTTCAGCCAACTATTGATTTTGGCTAAAAAGTGAAAAGCATTTAGCGAGATGATGATAAAGAGGAGGTGTAGCGCACTGAGAGGCCCTTACAGTATGTGGAGGGGCCGTGCTCTGTTTTATTTAGCGTTCACTTCAATGCAGAATTAGCTCAAATACACATGGCAGAAGCGCAACAAAGTTTGCAGGGAAATCCATAGCAATTCCTCCCAGCAACAAATCCTTAAAGTTAATTTTGTTTATGTTGCCCTGTTTTCATTGACTTTTTTTTTTTTTAAGTTGTGTGAGGAAGAAACTTTCTTGGAAAAGTAGTTGCTGTAATGCTAATTACAAGCCGCAGCAAGAGATGTTCAGTGTTAATCATGCCCGTCTTCTCACGGGAAACAAACGGGTTCGTCGATACATGGGTGGAAAAAAAAGACCCCAAACTTCTTCTAATGACCAAATATCCATGCTTAAAATATCTACCGAGAGCTTACTAATTGAAAATAGCTGTATTTAAGATAAACGTTTACTCTTAAGGCACAGGAAGATGTGTAAAAACACCTTCATTAGCTTACATTGATTTTCATTACAGAATAAGGTTGAGGAGGATGTTAAACATTTAGGAGTAGTTTATTTTTCCAAAGAAAGAATAAACTTGATAATATACTGACGGGACTCGGGACGTGGGGCCGATTAACTCATTCACTCCCAGCCATTTTCATCGGAGCAACCCCCATCGCTCAAGGCCGTTTTACTGCATTTTGACTGATTTTGCAAGGCCCACAGAAAATTCTGTTCTATTGCTATATAAACATGGAACACACCAAAAGAAATATTTTATATAAATATATTATATAAATATTACTCTCTTCAAGTCGCACCGGAGTATAAGTCGCATTTTTGGGGGAAATTTGCTTGATAAAATCCAACACATAAATACCGTATTTTTCGGACTTTAAGTTGCAGTTTTTTTTCATAGTTTGGCTGGGGGTGCGACTGATATGTGAAATTATTAACACATTATGATATCATTTCACATTTTATTTTGGTGTTTTAGAGTGATACTGATGGTTTGGTAAACTTGTTAGCATGTTCTTTATTCTATAGTTATCTGAATAACTCTTAATAGCCATGTTACGTTAACATACCGGCCACATTCGCATTTTGTTGCTCATGCATCATGTAACATTATCATACTGTACACTTATTCAGCATGTTGTTCTCCATTATATATTTATTTTAAATTGCGTTTCAAGATGACATCTGCTCTATGTGTTGGATTTTATCAAGTAAATTTCCCCCAAAAATGCGAGTTATACTCCAGTGCGACTTATGTTTTTTTCCTCTTTGTTGTGCATTTTATGGTTGGTGCGACTTATAGTCCGAAAAATAAGGTATGTCATCTCGAAAGGCAATTTCATATAAAAATACAATAGAGATCAACATGCTGAATAAGTGTACAGTGTACAGTGCATGAACAACGAAATGCGAATATACTGTCCTCACCAGGACGCTACGGCTCGGTCCTGGCTATGCAGCGAGCTAAACTCCCAAATGACGATGCTGGACGTCTGTATAATTTGCTGAATCAATTTCGTCCTCGATACCAAACAGGTTCGCATCAACGTAAATATATGATAATTAGGTGCTATTACAGCAATGACTCAAACGGTTAGCATACGTTCACTAGCATTAGCACATCGTTCAAACAACCACACAACTGGCTCTAAGTGTCCGATCGCGGGTGGAAAACACACAACAAACACAGAAAATATAATACAAACAGGTGTTGCCTCTGTAGAGATATTTTACAAGCATAAACAATTAACGAAGGTTCGCAGCCGTGTTTCTCTCTCGCTAACTCACCCACTCACGCAGAGCTGCGTAGCTGTCAGTCTTCTTCTGGCGTGTGAGCGCTCTTCTTCACGTAAACAAGTGCGAGTGCGCCCCTACGTGGGCGTGAAAGCGCCACAAACTAAAAGCATGCATTTCAATATAAAAAAAAAAAAAGTCAATAATACAATTGAACACACAATGACAAAGGCAGAACGCGAACGTAGCCATAGCTATTAAGAGCTATTCAGATAACTATAGCATAAAGAACATGCTAACAAGTTTACCAAACCATCAGTGTCACTACAAAACACCAAAATAACATGTGAAATGATATCATAATGTGTTAATAATTTCACACATAAGTCGCTCCTAAGTAAGTCACCCCCCCCAGCCAAACTATGAAAAAAAAACTGCGACTTATAGTCTGACAAATACGGTAGTTAGAGCAATTTTCCAATTTCTGATTAAAAAAAAAAAACAGAGAAATTGAGCTTTTTGTAAAAGCATACATATCAAACATAACTTTGACTTTAACACAGCTATTTTTTGCTTTTGTGACATCCCAAATGTTTTCCTTCTACAAAATAACATAAACAACAAGATAAATAGAGCTTTTCATTGCAAAGTAACAATTTATTTACACATAACTAAACTATTAAGCTTAGCGATGACGTTGTTGTGGATGTGGCTGTAATGGCAGACGGGGTAAATTTTTCCCTCATAACCACCTGTCTCATCAAGATAGATTTTTATGAATCTTTCTTTTGTAGTGAGCACTACCTCATAACAGAATTCCCTTAGGCAACTTGTGGGGCATGTGCCTTGTGTTTTACATCGTTCTCCACATTTTTCTCACGCTTCTTAGAACTTCCGTTTCCTGACTATTTCTCTTCAATCATTTCCTTTCATGGTCCGATATGACTTCCTACCAAATGCGCGACTGCCCTCCAGTGGCCAGTTTTATTGCTTTAAAGTGGATTTTGACCGTTGTGCTTTAGAGCGAAATTGCATCAGAACCTAGAGATGTCTCCTGTGGGAAAAAAAAAAAAAAAAAAAAACGTAAAAGACGTATAAATATGTTTTTGGGACACTGTAACAATTAAAAATAGAACGTATTTATGCTTTTGGGAGCAAATGAGTTAATAGGGCGCCTATCTCCATCAAAGCTGACCGAGTGGAAACACAGATAAAAAGCTTTTATGTTGAAAATTCTTGAGAATCAATGCTTAAATCCCCGAATTCTTTATAGATATGGACGTAAAACAATCTCAATTCTTGGTTAAAAGCAAAAAACGGGCAGTTAGCATTTATTTTACGTAAATATGTCAAATGTGCTGCTAGTTTTTAAGCCCCTGTGGTGCCGTCTTATCACCACAAAAAGCTTTTTACGTTGAAAATTCTTGTGAATTAATGATTAAATCCCTGAATTTTTTATTGATATGAACGTCTTGATTCATGGTTAACAGCAAAAAAAACGTGCATTTAGCATTTATTTTACGTAAATATTTCAAATTATGACGCCAATACCATAGTGGTTAATGTCTCCCATTGATTTTTTTTACAACATTTCAAAACGCATGCATGGTACGAAAACTATTATAATTACCTTGAATGGGGGGCTTAGAGGGATATCATCACTCGGAATTAATATCTCAAGCCCCCTATTTGACTGCAAAACGAACCCGAATTTGTTTGCGCTACGTTCGTGCTAGCCTTGTTAGGCCACCCCTGTTATTGACAGAGTTGGTACGCTCCATTAGCTGCGGGAGCTAAGCTAAGAAAAAGCTATGAGTGACGTCCCCACTCGTAATTAATATCTCAATAAAAGCATAATACTGTATCTACAAAACCGTTGCAGCACAAACGATTTAAATAATTTTTATATAAATTTGCGTCTGATGGGGGGGCAACTTTACGGAGGCCCGTAGAGGTAGTCACAAAGTACATATAGCAATATACAAGTGTCCTCTTGATTATTATTATTATTAGAGATGTCCCAATCGATCGGCATCCCGACGTGATCGGACCCGATTGATCGGGTCCGATCACGTAATTTTCAAAATATCGGAATCGGCAAAAAAATATCGGCCATGCCTTTTTTTAATATATATATATTTTTTTTATTAAATCATTTTCTAATTATATTTAATGTTACATACATAATATGTTACACTCATCCAGAGTCTTTAGTTTAGGCTTAAGGTAGGGTTATCAAATTTATCCCGATAATGGCGGTAATTAATTTTTTAAAAAATGTATCATGTTAACATATTTAACACAATTAATGCATGCACTGCACGACCCACTCACGCATTGTCGTGCTCAATCTTTAATGGCGCCGTTATACCTATATAGAGAGATAAAAGGAAGCGTAAAATGAGTAGAGTGAATTTTGGCAGCCTTTGGAGCCTTTTTTTAATTGGCTAAAGCCTTACAATCCCTCTCCCTACGAATTAATACAGGTATATCATGGTAATCAATGAGGGGTAGCAAGGTAGCAATTGATCTTTTTCTTAACACCTTATGTTATTTCCCAACGCAGAGAGGATATATCAATTGGTAGCACTACGCACAGTCATGGTTCCACTTCCCATCATGCATTTGGGCATGGCTAGAGTATCATTTACTGAAAGCTTAACAAATACACTAGATGGCAATATTTAGTCACAATATACAAAGTCACAAGTCTTTCTTTACGTGGATCCCTCTCAAAGAAAGAATGTTAATAATGTAAATACCATCTTGAGGATTTATTGTCATAATAAACAACAGTACATACAGTACTTACTGTATGTACTGTATGTTGAATGTATATATTCGTCCAAGTTTTATTCATTTTTTTCTTAATGCATTGCCCAAATGTATATGATCGGGAAAAATTATCGGGAATGATTGGAATTGAATCGGGACCAAAAAAAAAAGCAATCCGATCGGGAAATATCGGAATTGGCAGATACTCAAACTAAAACGATCGGGATCGGATCGGGAGCAAAAAAACATGATCGGAACAACCCTACTTCTGGGTCATCGTCTTTGCAATTGTCTTGCGAGCCTTTTGCGGTCAAGCTGCGAACCATTTGCAGCCGTGTTGTGGCAATTGGGGTTCGTGCTTTTGCCAATTTGCGATCGCGCTTTAGGAATTGGGGATCGTGTTGTGGCAGTTAGTATTTGTGCTTTTTATCTTTTGCAAAGCGTTTGCAATTGGGGTTCGAGCTTTTTCTATTTGCAAAGTGTTTGGACTTTGCATTTCGCCTCACACCTCACGGCCACCGTACTACAGACATGTCAAACAGCAAACAAAAATCGCTACAGAGTCAGTACGGTATCTGCTCCTAAATAACCCTCATTCCGGATGTTAACCAAGCACGTCATTAGGATTGACCTTTTTAGTGTCGGCGTAAAGAAGCAGCACACTTTATCAGCTGCGCAACAAGAAATACCGTCACCCTTTCAGGGCAGTAATGACTGTTGAGCAAAGAATTATTTTCCAATAGTTACCCCCACCCAACACTGACATTTCCAAAGAACTTGCATAGCCTCCATGTACAAGGTGTCGACATTTGACATGTACTTTCCTCTAATTCCCGAGCAGCTATGTAATAATTACCGCACTTACACAACCTGTCCGCGGGCTTGTAGCCTTGACCTTTCTGCAAATAACATGCTCGCTTCCCTTAACGTGAAAATGCACATGTCATTTCCTATTGTGCGCTCCCGAAACGGCGGGCAGCCTGAACGTTGCGTGAACTTGGCTAATGCAAAGACGAAGGACGCCCGGTCAACAGATTAACCACAGACAGAGGCAATTTGAGGGAGGCGGGTCTTCACGCGCAATTTAGCAAGCACACAAACAATCGAACCATCACAATGTTGATGAGGGTGAGGAGAGACATGAAGTCACGGCTGCTCCTCTCACAGGTTTAATGGGAATTGCTCGGCTGAACGCGCCGGCTCACATTGAGTCAGGATAGTCAAATGACTGAAGCAAAATCAGATTTTAAAAAAAAAGAGACTACAGTTGCACCATTACTATTTTTTTATGGGGCTTTGAACATTCATTCACTCATTCACTCCCAGCTGTTTTCACCGGTGCAACCCCCTTCGCTCCCGGCCGTTTTACTGGATTTTGACTGATTTTGCAAGACCCACAGAAAATTCTGTTCTATTGTTATATAAACATGGAACCCACCAAAAGAAAGACTCTAAAAAAGTTAGTTCATATCTTTTTCCATTCTTTAGAAATCAGCATTAGAAAATAGCTTAGTTTGAGCAATTTTCCAATTTCTGATGAAAAAACAGAGAAATTGAGCTTTTTGTGAAAGCATACATTTCAAACATAACTTTGACTTTAACACAGCTATTTTTTGCTTTAGTTACATCCCAAACATCTGAAAAATGTTTTCCTTCTACAAAATAACATAAACAACAAGACAAATAGAGCTTTTGATAGCAAAGTAACAATTTATTTACACATAGCTAACTGACAGATGACGCTGTTGTCGCTGCGACAGCCGGTTAAATTTTTGCCTCATCGCTGCCCGTCTTATAAAGATGGGATTTTTTTTTTTAGTCTCTGCGGGGTCTGCTCGGCAAGCAGCACGGACTCAACGGCATCGTCTGCTGCACTGGTGGTCCCGGTCGTTCTGCTCGGTCGTCCAGCACCTGGGATCCCGGGCGTGCGGCCCGGCCGTTCGTTGCCGTTTAATTTAGTCTTACCAAATGCGTTACTGCCATCCAGTGGCCAATTTTATTGCTTTAAAATGGATTTTCAGCTTTGTGCTTTGAAGCTAAATTGAATCAGAACCCAGAGATGTCTCTTGTAAAAAAAAAAAAAAAAAAAAACGTCTTTGGGACACTGAAACAATTAAAAATAGAACATACTTATATGTTTTTGGGAGCAAATGAGTTAACCACGACCCTCCCATTTAGAACATGGATTGGTCATTTACTAGTGATACTCATTCAAAATTAACAGCAGTGGGATGATTGAGCGTCACGCAAAGGGCAACTAGCGCTCCCTTTTTACAGTGGCAGCCATCTTGGGTAGGGTACGTTTTCGGAAGTACATATTGCTAAGCATCGACACGTTATTTCTTAGTACTCGCTGATACTGATGATGTCATTTTAGCGCCCTGTTGGTACCGATACTGATCCTAGTATCGGTATTGGTGCAACACTAAAATGACATTTGAAAATCCAGGAAATTACTTGCAAATGCTGAAGAAATACAAAAAAAAATACACTAGAAAATACCAAATAGAAGTCCGAAATGTCTATTTGGAGCTTATTTTTCGGTGTATTTATTTTTTTATTTGTCTTGCAGCGAACAGTCACTCACCTCAATAGATAAGACAAACAAAATGGTCGAAAATTCTCGAAATCCATCAGGGGCTTTAAGATTAAAAACTGGATTCAGCCATACGTTATATCACATCCACTGTCGCCACGAGAGGGCAGTGTATCCACCTGAATAAAACAAAATACCTGAGCTGAGCCTCAAATGGTATGAAAAAAAAAAAATTAATGAGAATCTAAGTACAACAAAAAAAACAATTGGCTAACTTACTCAGCAAACGTCCGATAGCTTAAATGCTATAAAATGCTAAAAAAAAAAAAAATCCAATGCTCTTAACAAATAGTTCAAACACATATTCCCACAAAAAAAATGGCTAAATATACCTGTATTATGCATTAAATGCATTAAAAGAAACATCAACTCAAACACAAACTGTGCTTATGTTGGTCTTAACAGGGAGCAGCTGGATTCAGCCATGTTACATGGGTTATATTATGTTCACTGTCGCCACGAGAGGGCAGTGTATCCACCTGAATCAAAATAAATACCTGAACTGAGCCTCAAATGGTATGAAAAAAAAAAAAAAGGCTCTAAGTACAACAACAAAAAACAATTGGCTAACTTACATAGCAAACGTCCGATAGCTTAAATGCTATAAACTTTTTTTTTTCCCAATGCTCTTAACAAATGGTTTCAAACATATTCCCACAAAAATGGCTAAATATACCTGCATTATGCGTTAAATCCATTAAAAAATAGCTCAAACACAAACTTAGCTTATGTTGGTCTTAACAGGGTGGAGCTGGATTCAACCATGTTACATGGGTTATGTCATATTCACTGTCACCACGAGAGGGCAGTGTATCCACCCGAATCAAACTAAATGCAAACACTTTCAAAACAAACCATTACAATGCCACTGTAAATGAAAACTCGAAGCAGCAAAATTTGATTTGAAGCTTTTTTCTAATCGAATTACTCGATTTATTCGATTAATTGTTGCAGCACTAGAATTCTCCCATAAATTATACAGAATTTTTTTACATTATCATATTGATTTTTACTTCATAACCGTATTTTTTTTTTTTTTTTTTTTACAAAGCAGGCTACCAGAACTGCTGGTATTTTACCGTAAATTATAGTTTTTGGGGGAGTTGTTTTTTTTTGCTTTCTCATTGAATCACTGGCAACCACAGCTGCCAGTATTTTACAGTAAATTTGAGATTTTTTTAACTGCATAGTATTTAGCTCTGAATGCAAAATTGCTTGAACGTCGAGCGCCGTCAATGGCGGACACGGATTTAAATGAGCGCCCTTTAAAACAACATAACACCCTGTCTTATTGTGCATTTCATCACCATTGCATTCACAAACTCATTCCCACTGTTACTAAAAACAAACACTGTGCATTTCATCTTCTCCTATGCTTCCTGCACTAGTGCATTAAAAGTTGCGCACCCACACACAAAGTTGCGGCTGCTTTCGCGAGGGAATAAAAGAAAAATAGTAGGCGCACCGCACGTGATTACCGTCTCAAGGGAAAATGAATGCGTAATTTTATAGCCTGAGGTTTTGCACCACGGCCGCATTTACACAAGCGCACCGTGTCTGATTGACGTGATACTGATTATGCATTTCTTAGACACACACACAGAGTTTGATCGCAAGCAAGAGGCTGAACTCCATCTTGCATTGGCAGAATCTTCCCTATCAGATGGATGAAAGCTGCCATCAAAGCCGGGCCCGAGAGGAGTTCACGCAGTCTGTTCATTGGACTGAACCCGACCACCAGAGTCCAATCCCTTCCGCCTTGCTTATTAAAGCGCCTATTTTGTCATTTCCGACGCCAATTTGTCACAGTCACTTGGCTCAGCAAGCCATGTCACAGAAGGGTGACTAAGACATATAGCACCCTGTATATAGAGCCAGTCAAGTCCAACTTTGAATATAGTCATATGCAGTGTTGTTCAAGTTGCTTTGGAAAAGTTATAGTTACCTCTCTGAAAAAGTAACTCATTACTTTACTAATTATTTGGGCAATGGTGGCACAGGTGGTTCAGCGAGTCATTAATTGACTGAAGGATTAGGTGTTCGATTCCTGCCCTCACCTGTGCCTATTGTCTTTGTTTCCTTGGGCAAGATACAGTTGTGGTCAAAAGTTTACATCCACTTGTGAAGAACATAATGTCATGGCTCTCTTGAGTTTCCAGTTATTTCTACAACTCTTTTTTTTCTCCGATAGAGTGATTGGAACAGATACTTCTTTGTCACAAAAAACATTCATGAAGTTTGGTTCTTTTATGACTTTATTATGGGTGAACAGAAAAAAGTGATCAAATCTGCTGGGTCGAAAATATACATACAGCAGCGCTAATATTTGGAAACATGTCCCTTGGCCATTTTCACCTCAATTAGGCGCTTTTGGTAGCCATCCACAAGCTTCTGGTTGAATCTTTGACCACTCCTCTTGACAGAATTGGCGCAGTTCAGGTAAATTTGATGGCTTTCTGACATGGACTTGTTTCTTCAGCATTGTCCACAAGTTCTCAATGGGGTTTAAGTCAGGACTTTGGGAAGGCCATTCGAAAACCTTAATTCTAACCCGATTTAGCCATTCCATTACCACTTTTGATGTGTGTTTGGGGTCATTGTCCTGTTGGAACACCCAACTGCGCCCAAGACCCAATCTTCGGGTTGATGACGTTAGGTTATCTTGAAGAATTTGAAGGTAATCCTCCTTCTTCATTATCCCATTTACTCCCTGTAAAGCACCAGTTCTATTGGCAGCAAAACAGCCCCACAGCATAATACTACCAACACCGTGCTTGACGGTAGGCATGGTGTACTTGGGGTTAAAGGCCTCACCTTTTCTCCTCCAAACATATTGCTGGGCATTGTGGCCAAACAGCTCGATTTTTGTTTTGTCTGACCACAGAACTTTCCTCCAGAAGGTCTTATCTTTGTCCATGTGATCAGCAGCAAACTTCAGTCGAGCCTTAAGGTGCCACTTTTGGAGCAAGGGCTTCCTTCTTGCACGGCAGCCTCTCAGTCCATGGAGATGCAAAACACGCTTGACTGTGGACACTGACACCTGTGTTCCAGCAGCTTCTAATTCTGAATGTTTTTTGTTTTTTGTGACAAAGAAGTATCTGTTCCAATCACTCTATCGGAGAAAAATCAGAGTTGTAGAAATAACTGGAAGCTCAAGAGAGCCATGACATTATATTCTTCACAAGTATATGTAAACTTTTGACCACAACTGTACTTCACCCTAGTTGCCTGTGTAATAGGAGTGTGAGAGTCGGATGGTGGATTGGATGTCTCGCTTCTGTCGGACTGCCCCAAGGCAGCTGTGGCTACAGTAGTGGCTTACCACCATCGAGTGTGGAGTGAAAGAAGAAGGGAATGTAAAGGTTCTTTTAGTGTCCAAAAAAGCGCTATATGAATCCAAGGCATTATTATTATTAGGGCCCGAGTTTTGCAAAAGATTATTATTATTATTAGGGATGTCAAAATGATCACGTTAACGGGCGGTAATTTTTTTTTTTTTTTCAATCACGTTAAAATATTTGACGCAATTAATGCACATGCCACGCTCAAACAGATTAAAATGACAGAACAGGGTCATGTGCACTTGTTACTTGTGTTTTGTCACCCTCTGCTGGCGCTTGGGTGCGACTGATTTTATGACCATGAGAATTGTGTAATTATTGACATCAACAATGGCGAGCTAATAGTTTATTTTTCGATTGAACATTTTACAAATTTTATTAAAACGAAAACATTGAGGAGTTTTCATATAAAATTTCTATAACTTGTACTAATATTTATCTTTTAAGAACTAGTCTTTCTATCCATGGATCGCATTAACAGAATGTTAATGTTAATGTCATCTTGTTGATTTATTGTTATAATAAACAAATACAGTACTTATGTACAGTATGTTGAATGTATATATCCGTCTTGTGTCTTATCTTTCCATTCCAACAATATACAGAAAAATATGGCATATTTTATAGATGGTTTGAATTGCAATTAATTATGATTAATTAATTTTGAAGCTGTGATTAACTCGATTAAAAATTTTAATCATTTGACAGCCCTAATTATTATTATTATTATTATTATTATTATTATACATAGTAGTAATAGTATTCTTTTTCACGGCTAATGAAAATGGACAATTTGGAAGCCTTAACATGCACAGAAACTCACCAAAATTCATACTTACATGCAATTTCAATAGTTTTTGCGACGTTGCGAAAAAAATGTAACAAAGTGGCTCAGTGGCAACCCTTTGAATTTTTCAAATGGGCCTCTCCTATTAGGTTTTTTTTTTTCCAACATAGAGCAATGAAAATTGCGGCGTCGATACCTTGTGCAAAACCGCTCCAAAAAGTCCCTACTCCAAGCCCAACAGGAAATCGGGCGTTTTGGATTGAATGTAAAAAAATATGCAACTTTAGTTGATATACACAGTGCATGTTTGAGACCTTGGCGCCTAGGGAGTTGGTTGGATCCTCCTCAAAATTGGTGAGACTGTTCATGAGGCATATGAGATTTTAAGTTACCTTCAAAATGATGAGTTTTCATTAACGGGCCTGACATGGGCCGGGTGGCAAGTCGTCCATTTTTTGGGCAACAGGCCAAATTGAGTAAATGACCAATAACTAGTTAAGTTTAGGGTAAAGAATTGGGCAAGGGCCAATTGTCCCAAAAACCCTTTAAACCTCACATTGTGTGACCTGTTTTTTTTTTTTTCCCGAGAAAAAAAAAACCATTAGATTATCACCAGTTACTTTGCCAAGTAACTAATTACTCTTACATTCAGGTAACTGAGCAGGTAACTGAGTTACTAACGCAATTACTTTTTGGGAGAAGTAATTTCTAACTGTAATTACTTTTTAAAAAGCAAGATTAACAACACTGGTCGCTCGTTTGAAACTGCTTTAAATAAATAAAAAACATCTCATTTGCAAGGCATGGTGGCTTTTATTTTGTTGTGGTGGTGCGCCACAATCTTTAAATGTAGGGGAAACCCTGTTGAGTGCTGGGTGAGGTTTCAGCAATAAATTGATATAAATGTACTTATGTCCATTTTGAATTGTTTTTTTCTAAAGAGATATATAAATATCGCAATAATCATCTTCAAGTGTAGTATCGGGATTAATTGGGATCGAATCATGACCTGTGAATCGTGATACGAATTATATCGCTAGATATGAGGCAATCCACACCCCAAGTATTGAGTAGTCTTTTCAGTTTACATATTGAGTTAAAAGTTTTAGTATTGTGACAACAGTAGCAGACAATGAGTTAAGGTTTCTTTATATCTCCCGCACTGTGCTGAATGACTGATCTAAAGTCACATGAAGGAGAAATGGATCATCTTTTACATCATGGAACCTTTATCCACAACTTTAATACAACTACAGATACTACACCAGGGAATGTATTTGCCCCTTCTCAAAGTCTTACTTTAATGTATAATTTCCCCGCTTTGTTTAAAATCATCACACAGATGAAAATCCCTTCCCCTGTGTTAGCCAGAGTAAGTCAGGCTCAATCATAATTGCCCTGTGGGACGAGAACAAAAATTGGCATATGTCAGTCATGCTCAAAATGACATTTCAATGGAGCCCACTATTAAATCACTGCTGTGTAATACACGGAAAATACGACGCTGCCACTAAATCAGAGTTCCCGCACCGCTCTGCTCCAAATTTGAATTCCACTGCCTGACCCAAAGCATCTTTGCACTAACATCTAACCCATTTCATCCATCTGAATCACTCCCCATCCCCATAGTTTGACAGGGAGCCACAATCCTATCTGTTTGCCTGCCAAGAATCCTATACAGCCCAACATCAATTCGACCCTGCCATTGTTTGGTTCTCTCTCTCTCTCCCTCCTCCTCGCTCTCCACCGGACTTTGTATTCCACGTCCCGCGCCTTGTGTGGTATTGGCGAGTCGATGGCATGCGGCCGAGCGTGACTGAGGAGAGCAAGATGCGCATTGACACCGGGAGCTGTGTGGGGGAATGGGCGCTGCATCGCATTAGGCTCCCGCGTTTGCTTACGGCCCCTAATGGGAGGTGACATATTGTCAGTGCCGTGCTAAAGTCGCCCTTGTGATTACACTAATTGCGGCGTATCCGGCACTGCACCTCACCGCACTTTTCTTTCCTAACCTACACCCAGCAGGTATATGGCTACTCATGCAGAATCTGTTTACGCCTACCAACTATCACAAGTTACTCTCCATACAGCTCTTAAGAAATACATTTTACAACATTTACCACTAAATTATAACATTATGTGGTCAACTAACTGTTTTTTTTTTGTAGTAGTTTTTAAAGGGACCCTCCCAATTACAGGTTACGAACAAGTTCCGTTCCTACGCTAGAGACGTAACCGAATTTTGCGCGTGAGTCAGAATTAACCCATTAAAAAACTAACTATCCAAAAAGTCCAAAAGTATTTTAATTTGTTTATCTTATTCACTCCCAGCCATTTTCACCGGAGCAAGGCCCTTCTGCTCCTTTTCTTGGTAAGACAGTGCACTGGAGTTGCTTATTAAAGTCAATGATGAT
Source organism: Corythoichthys intestinalis (assembly GCF_030265065.1). Classification (NCBI taxonomy): domain Eukaryota; kingdom Metazoa; phylum Chordata; class Actinopteri; order Syngnathiformes; family Syngnathidae; genus Corythoichthys; species Corythoichthys intestinalis. Next base: position 53,441,697 of record NC_080403.1, read on the forward strand.
TGACAGACATTAAGGTTTGATCTTCAAAGCGCCGCATGCGTCAACCATTATTTACTTGTTAAACAGTTGCTGTGGCAACGCATTGAGTGTAAGTGAGTAGCTTGAGCGGATTTGAGTGGACTCACTCAATGAAGCATTTAATAAAGACAAGCATTTTACTACTTTATATTTGTTTAAAAATAATCCAGTGGGACAGTAACATGTTTGAAACATCATAATTATTACTTTAACACCATTTATTAAAATATATGAATTCATAAGTTGTTGTTGTTTTTTTTTTTATTGTACTTTGTGGAACAAAGAGAAAAGACATGTCTTATACAGTGGGGCAAATAAATATTTAGTCAACCCCTAATTGTGCAAGTTCTCCCGCTTGAAAATATTAGCGAGGCCTGTAATTGTCAACATGGGTAAACCTCAACCATGAGAGACAGAATGTGGGGGAAAAAACAGAAAATCACATTGTTTGATTTTTAAATAATTTATTTCCAAATCATGGTGGAGAATAAGTATTTGGTCAATACCAAAAGTTCATCTCAATACTTTGTTATGTACCCTTTGTTGGCTACAACGGATTCACAAGCTTTTCACACACCGTTGCTGGTATTTTGCCCCATTCCTCCATGCAGATCTCGTCTAGAGCAGTGATGTTTTGGGGCTGCCGTTGGGCAACAAGGACTTTCAACTCCCTCCACAGGTTTTCTATGGGGTTGAGATCTGGAGACTGGCTTGGCCACTCCAGGACCTTGAAATGCTTCTTACGAAGCCACTCCTTTGTTGCCCTGGCTGTATGTTTGAGATCATTGTCATGCTGAAAGACCCAGCCACGTCTCATCTTCAGTGCCCTTGCTGATGGAAGGAGATTTTCACTTAAAATCTCTCAATACATGGCCCCATTCATTCTTTCCTTTACACAGATCAGTCGTCCTCGTCCCGTTGCAGAAAAACAGCCACAAAGCATGATGTTTCCACCCACATGCTTCACAGTGAGTATGGTGTTCTTCGGATGCAATTGAGTATTCTTTCTCCTCCAATTACGAGAACCTGTTTCTACCAACAAGTTCTATTTTGGTTTCATCTGACCATAACACATTCTCCCAGTCCTCTTCTGGATCATCCAAATGCTCTCTAGCGAACCACAGAAAGAAAAGAAAAAAGAAAAATGGCTTTCACATGTGGATGTGTACTTTCTTCAGCAGGGGGACACATTTGGCAGTGCAGGATTTGAGTCCCTGGCGGCGCATTGTGTTACTAATAGTAGCCTTTGTTACTGTGGTCCCAGCTCTCTGTAGGTCATTCACTAGGTCCGTCCGTGTGGTCCTGGGATTTTTGCTCACCGTTCTTATTATCATTTTGACGCCACGGGGTGAGATACTGCATGGAGCCCCAGATTGAGGGAGATTATCAGTCGTCTCGTATGTCTTCCATTTTCTAATAATTGCTCCCACAGTTGATTTCTTTACACCAAGCGTTTTACCTATTACAATTTTGTCTCTGGTGTCCTTCGACAGCTCTTTGGTCTTGGCCATAGTGGAGTTTGGAGTGTGACTGATTGAGTTGTGGACAGGTGTCTTTTATACCGATAATGAGTTAAAACAGGTGCCATTAATACAGGTAACGAGTGGAGCCTCGTTAGACCTCGTTAGAAGAAGTTAGACCTCTTTGACAGCCAGAAACCTTGCTTGTTTGTTAGTGACCAAATACTTATTTTCCACTCTAATTTGGAAAAAAAATCTTTAAAAATCAAACAATGTGATTTTCTGTTTTTTTTTTTCTCCTCATTCTGTCTCTCATGGTTGAGGTTTACCCATGTTGACAATTACAGTTCTCTCTAATCTTTTCAAGTAGGATAACTTGCACAATTGGTGGTTGACTAAATACTTATTTGCCCCACTGTATGTATCTCTTTCCTATGCTTAATCTGAATAAATACAGTGAACACGCAGAAAAAAAAAAAGAAAAAAAAACTGTGGGCAGGGGGGGCGCTACTTCGCGGTTTTTCACTTATCGGGGCAGGTTCTGGTCCCCGTTAACCGCGAAAAATGAGGGATCACTGTATAAAACTCAAATGACATTATCTCCCGTTTTACATGGTCGATTGACTTGAAGTAAAAACGGGCGTGGACCTCAACTTTTGCACTTTCAAATGAGACCAACCAGTTACATGTGGGTTACGTATTTACAGCGTGACGAAGCTTCAACGATCTTATGCGTCAGGTGTTGAAAGGTTTAAAGAAAAAAATCATAGTATTTTAATTCATTACAATTCATTTATACTGTGAGGACAAGCTGTGAATTCTCTTCTTTCAGAGCCATTGACAGCGCTAGACGTCCAATCCATTTTGACTGGGAGAGGGCGACTTAGTTCATTTGCCCTCTCCCAGTCAAAATGGATTGGACATCTAGCGCTGTCAAGGGCAAATGAACTAAGTCGCCCTCTCCCAGTCAAAATGGATTGGACGTCTAGCGCTGTCAATGGCAGCCAGTGAGTGCCATAAGCAGATTTTAAAGGGGGGGGGGGGGGGGCAGGCCCTGGTGTCCAAAAAGTGTCATTGCATGTAATTGACTTTCCTATATATATAAAAGCTGTAAAGCATAACTGCAACAAAAATGAATGACATTAACAAAAAATCTATATTTTTAGAAGGTGTCAAAATTATTTTGCGAGCATCTTACACAGTCATTTTCTTTGCATATAATAATAAAAAAAAAGAAAAAAAAAAAAAGAAAAAAATGATTTTTTTCTTTGATTGAAAATATTTTTTTTGATTGGAGCAACTTTTTTTGGGGATTGGATGATTTAGACACAAATGTCCTAATCATAATATGGCCCAAAGAAAAAAAGGATTGCTTCAATCAAAGAAAAGTTTTTCAATGAAAAATTAAGTGTTCAAATGCAAATTTTTCAATCTCAAATATTTTTTCACATTAAAAAACTATTTCTATGATTGAAATTTTTCTTTTTGATTGAAGTGATTTTCTGTTGAAAATCTATATTTTTTTGAAGCAACTTATTTTTTGATTGAATAAAAAAGCCAAAAATGTCCTAGCCAAAATGTGGCCCAAAAACAAATCAACATTGCTTCAATCCAAAAAGTTGCTTTAAAAAAAAAACAAAAAAAAAACTTCAATCAAAAAAAAAAAAAAAAAAAAAAAACAAAGAAAAATGGCTTTCACATGCAATTTTATTATTATTTTTTTTTTTTTATCAAAGCTACATTTTTTTTGGTTGAATAATAAAGACACAAATCTAACTCCATATGGCTCCACCCAGGGGATACAATTATTGACTGGTGTAACTACATTGGCACGACACCGGCAGGCGTACTGTATTCAATGGATGACGATCTTAGCGAAAAGTATTGCCCAAGCAGCCTGATTTAGAATTCCCCTCAAGAATGATGGGGGAAAAAAACGCTCATCGTCAATTTATTCTTATAAATATTCTTGTAAGTTAATTTTATTACCGACACTGCGTTTCAGGGTCATCAACATGTTGTGCCCCTCCGCCCCAAAAGTCAAACTCCACCTATGGTGAGCGCCCTATAAAGGATTGAGCACATATTAAGGCAGAAAGACTTCCAAACCTCATACATACATTACATTTGTTATTCTTTCCAAAGAAAACAACTCAAATTACTTTATTTTACCAAGTCACTTTATGTCTTTAAGTTTAAACTTACAGGTTTTTCCACATGACTGCAGAAGCAAGCATCTACTAGCCGCAGGCTACACTATTACCAAATCGCCCGTCTCCCGGGTCGCCGACATTCTGGATTCACAGCTTTAGTCGGTCGAGACGGGCAAGGTGGGAGGTGAATACGGCTAGCGTAGGATTTAAGCCTGAAAAAGATGGCCAGGTAGTCTGAGAGAGTAGAAAAAAACAGCCAAAAGCTTCTTTTTCGTCCTCTGTGTATCTGCGCTTACACGTATGCTTGAATGCAAGCGCGAAAGATGATGTCCAACGTTGCTGACAGCTGTCAATGCGCTCGGGTTGACGACGGGCAAGAGGAGCGCCGGTGTCCGTCACCGCTCGACACCGGGAGCCCCTGAGACCACCTACACGCTTGAGCACAGCTGTGAGAAAGTGTTAAATGTGAAGTGATCTGGTGGAGGTCTGTCAGGATGTCAACAAGAATATCTGGAAGTGTTGGTGGTTTTTTTATTTTTTAGCTTTTTACTGTCAAGGGAGGCTTAATGGATATTTGCGTTTAAAAACATTGGGACTCTGTATAGTTATCTGCTCATTTCAGGATGGTTTGGCATCGACAACTTCTGCCTGAAAACTGCTGTCGGAAAGGGCTTGGACTGTAAAGAAAGCTTTTCCTTGAAATGTTCTTGGCTTTTAACATATTCTGTATAGATTGGTTGTAGGACTAGTAATGCATTACATTGACTCCATTACATTTATCGTATTGGCCCGAATATAAGACAGTGTTTTTTGCATTGAAATAACACTGAAAAAGAGGGGGTCGTTTTATATTCGCGGTGTAGACATTATACCCATTCACGACGCTAGATGGCGCCAGATATCATTGAAGCGATGTTCTGTCATGACAGATCTCAGCTACTCTTTTTAGTTTAACCAGTTTGCATTATTTTATTGGAATGTTTTTCCTTATTCGGATTTGTTTCAAGACTGCAGTTACAGTTAGACTTTGATGGTTAATGCAGTTATGGCAATTTTATTGTTTTATCACAATAGGTTGGTTTATTTACATTTCAAAAACCAGAAGCCATTGATTTACGAATGTGATTGCACTTTAGTTTACATATTTAAATGTTCAGATTAGGGCTGTCAAAATGATCACGTTAACGGGCGGTAATTAATTTTTTTAATTAATCAGTTTAAAATATTTGACGCAATTAACGCACAAATGCCCCGCTCAAACAGATTAAAATGACTGCACAGTGAAATGTGCACTTGTTGTGTTTTTCGGAGTTTTGGCGCCCTCTGCTGGCGCTTGGGTGCGACTGATTTTATAGGCTTCAGCACCCATGAGCATTGTGTAAGTAATTATTGACATCAACAATGGTGGGCTACTATTTTTTGATTGAAAATTTTACAAATTTTATTAAAACAAAAACATGAGGGGTTTTAATATAAAATTTCTATAACTTGTACTAACATTTATCTTTTAAGAACTACAAGTCTTTATATACGTGGACCGCTTTAACAGAATGTTAATAATGGTAATGCCATCTTGTTGATGTATTGTTATAATAAAGAAATACAGTACTTATGTACCATATGTTGAATGTATATATCCATCTTGTGTCTTATCTTTCCATTCCAACAATAATTTACAGAAAAATATGGCATATTTTATAGATGGTTTGAATTGTGATTAATTGCGATTAATTACGAATAATTATTTTTTAAGCTGTAATTAACTCGATTAAATATTTTAATCGTTTGACACACCTAGTTCAGATATTAAGATTTGAATGAGGCAAAATAATATGCTTTTTCTCTCAGATGTATTGTTATAATCATTTGTTTCGGATGTACTGTAATTATTTTCTGTATAAAAATTAATTTGGTGTTCAAAAAGTCTTTTTTTCATACTTGAGTCTTGAAAAAGAGGGAGTCGTGTTATAATCAGGGCCGTCTTATATTCGGGCCAATACAGTAGTTGAGTAACTTTTTGAGAAGAATTTACTTCATTTATTTTGCTTGCAATGAAAAAACACAAAAGACAATGGGGGGAAAAAAAAAAATCATCATTTTACACAAACCTCCAAAAAAGGCTGGACAAAAGTATTGGCACCCTTTGAAAAATCATGTGATGCTTCTCTAATTTGTGTAATTAAAAGCACCTGTTACTTACCTGTAGCACATAACAGGTGGTGGCAATAACTAAATCACACTTGCAGCCAGTTAAAATGGATTAAAGTTGACTCAACTTCTGTCCTGTCTCTATTGAGCATGGAGAAAAGAAGGAAGACCAAAAAACTGTCTGAGGACATGAGAACCAAAATTGTGAGGAAGCATGGGCAATCTCAAGGCTACAACTCCATCTCCAAAGACCTGAATGTTCCTGTGTCTACCATGCGCAGTGTCATCAATTAGTGTAAAGCCCATGGCCCTGTGGCTAACCTCCCTAGATGTGGACCGAAACGAAAAATGGACGAGAGATTTCAACAAAATATTGTGCAGATGGTGGATAGAGAACCTCGACTAACATCCAAACAATTTCAAGCTGTCCCGCATTCCAAGGGTATAACAGTGTCAGCCAGTACTATCCGTCGGCGTCTGAATGAAAAGGGATTCTCTGGTAGGATACCCAGGAAGACCCCACTTCTGACCGAGACATACAAAAGCCAGGTTGGAAAACTTACCTGAGAAATTTTTTGGATAAATATTCTATGGTCCGATGAGACAAAAGTAGAGCTTTTGGTTAAAAGGCATCAACATAGAGTTTACAGGGGGGAAAAAAACGAGGCCTTCAAAGAAACGGACAAGGTCCCCACAGTCAAACATGGCGGAGGTTCCCTGATGTTTTGGGGTTGCTTTGCTAACTCTGGCACTGGACTGCTTGACCGTGTCCATGGTATTATGAAGTCTGAAGACTACCAACAAATTTTGCAGCATAATGTAGGGCACAGTGTGAGAACGCTGGGTCTCCAGCAGGACAATGACCCAAAACACACTTCAAAAAGTACTAGAAAATGGTCTGAGAGAAAGCACTGGAGATGTCTAAAGTCAGTCCAGACCTGAATCCCATAGAACACCTGTGGAGAGATCTGGAAATGGTAGAAGGCACCCTTCAAATCTCAGAGACCTGGAGCAGTTGGCCAAAGAAAAATGGTCTAAAATTCCAGCAGAGCATTTTAAGAAACTCATTGATGGATACCGAAAGCGGTTGTTCGCAGTTATGTTGTCTAAAGGTTGTGCTACCTAGTATTAGGCTGAGGGTGCCAATACTTTTGTCCGGCCCGTTTTTGGAGTTATGTGTAAAATGATAATGGTTTAATTTTTTTGTTGTTGTTGTTGTCTTTTGTATTTTTTTCATTGCAAGCAAAATAAATCAATTACTACCAAAGCATTTGTAATGCAATAATTTTCTGGGAGAAATTGAACATTATCTGACAGAATTGCAGGGGTGCCAATACTTTTGGCCAGCAATGTATGCTGTACATACGTATATACAGTGTGTATATATATATGTGTATATATATGCGTGTATATATATACAGTGCCTTGCAAAAGTATTCGGCCCCCTTGAACCTTGCAACCTTTCGCCACATTTCAGGCTTCAAACATAAAGATATAAAATTTTAATTTTTTTGTCAAGAATCAACAACAAGTGGGACACAATCGTGAAGTGGAACAAAATTTATTGGATAATTTAAACTTTTTTAACAAATAAAAAACTGAAAAGTGGGGCGTGCAATATTATTTGGCCCCCTTGCGTTAATACTTTGTAGCGCCACCTTTTGCTCCAATTACAGCTGCAAGTCGCTTGGGGTATGTTTCTATCAGTTTTGCACATCGAGAGACTGACATTCTTGCCAATTCTTCCTTGCAAAACAGCTCGAGCTCAGTGAGGTTGGATGGAGATTGTTTGTGAACAGCAGTCTTCAGCTCTTTCCACAGATTCTCGATTGGATTCAGGTCTGGACTTTGACTTGGCCATTCTAACACCTGGATACGTTTATTTTTGAACCATTCCATTGTAGATTTGACTTCATGTTTTGACTTTATGTTTTGGATCATTGTCCTGTTGGAAGATAAATCTCCGTCCCAGTCTCAGGTCTTGTGCAGATACCAACAGGTTTTCTTCCAGAATGTTCCTGTATTTGGCTGCATCCATCTTCCCGTCAATTTTAACCATCTTCCCTGTCCCTGCTGAAGAAAAGCAGGCCCAAACCATGATGCTGCCACCACCATGTTTGAGAGTGGGGATGGTGTGTTCAAGGGTGATGAGCTGTGTTGCTTTTACGCCAAACATATCGTTTTGCATTGTGGCCAAAAAGTTCAATTTTGGTTTCATCTGACCAGAGCACCTTCTTCCACATGTTTGGTGTGTCTCCCAGGTGGCTTGTGGCAAACTTTAAACGAGACTTTTTATGGATATCTTTGAGAAATAGCTTTCTTCATGCCACTCTTCCATAAAGGCCAGATTTGTGCAGTGTACGACTGATTGTTGTCCTATGGACAGACTCTCCCACCTCAGCTGTAGATCTCTGCAGTTCATCCAGAGTGATCATGGGCCTCTTGGCTGCATCTTTGATCAGTTTTCTCCTTGTTTGAGAAGAAAGTTTGGAAGGACGGCCGGGTCTTGGTAGATTTGCAGTGGTCTGATGCTCCTTCCATTTCAATATGATGGCTTGCACAGTGCTCCTTGAGATGTTTAAAGCTTGGGAAATCTTTTTGTATCCAAATCCAGCTTTAAACTTCTCCACAACAGTATCTCGGACCTGCCTGGTGTGTTCCTTGGTTTTCATAATGCTCTCTGCACTTTAAACAGAACCCTGAGACTATCACAGAGCAGGTGCATTTATACGGAGACTTGATTACACACATTTGGATTCTATTTATCATCATCGGTCATTTAGGACAACATTGGATCATTCAGAGATCCTCACTGAACTTCTGGAGTGAGTTTGCTGCACTGAAAGTAAAGGGGCCGAATAATATTGCACGCCCCACTTTTCAGTTTTTTATTTGTTAAAAAAGTTTAAATTATCCAATAAATGTTGTTCCACTTCACGATTGTGTCCCACTTGTTGTTGATTCTTGACAAAAAAATTAAATTTCATATCTTTATGTTTGAAGCCTGAAATGTGGCGAAAGGTTGCAAGATTCAAGGGGGCCGAATACTTTTGCAAGGCACTGTATGTATATATATATATATATATATATATATATATTAGGGCTGTCAAACAATTTTTAATCGAGTTAATTACAGCTTAAAAATTAATTAATCGTAATTAATCGCAATTAATCGCACTTCAAACCATCTATAAAATATGCCATATTTTTCTGTAAATTATTGTTGGAATTGAAAGATAAGACACAAGATGGATATATACATTCAAAATACATGTCTCGAATTTCGTACATTTGCTAGCTTATTCGTCTGCCGCCCTTTGTTTTCAGTTCCCCTACGTCGTGTTGGTATTTGAGTGTATGTTTTTTGTCTTGTCTGCTCTCTGCCTACCGCTTAAGTTAGTATTGTTGATTCCTCTCGACCTACTCTCACGGACCCATTGTGTTATTCCCCCTTTTCCTCGATCGCGTGTATTTTTGTTTGTATTTAACTCATTCACTCCCAGCCCCCTTCGCGCCTGGCCGTTTGACTGGATTTTGACTGATTTTGCAAGGCCCACAGAAAATTCTGTTCTATTGCTATATAAACATGGAACCGACCAAAAGAAAGATTAGACACTCTTCTTACAGCAGAAAAAAAGAGTTAGTTCATATCTTTTTCCATTCTTTAGAAATCAGCATTAGAAAATAGCTTAGTTTGAGCAATTTTCCAATTTCTGATGAATAAACAGAGAAATTGGGCTTTTTGTAAAAGCATACATTTCAAATATTGATTTTAGTACAGCTATTTTTTTGTTTTTTTTTGACATCCCAAACAATAATGAATAATGTTTTCCTTCTACAAAATAACATAAACAACAAGACAAATAGAGCTTTTGATAGCAAAGTAACAATTTATTTACACTAGGGCTGTCTAACGATTAAAATTTTTAATCGAGTTAATTACAGCTTAACAATTAATTAATCGTAATTAATCGCAATTAATCGCAATTCAAACCATCTATAAAATATGCCATATTTTTCTGTAGATTATTGTTGGAATGGAAAGATAAGACACAAGATGGATATATACATTCAACATACGGTACATAAGTACTGTATTTCTTTATTATAACAAAAAATCAACAAGATGGCATTACCATTATTAACATTCTGTTGAAGCGATCCATGGATAGAAAGAAATTTTATATCAAAACCCCTCTTCATGTTTTCGTTTTATTAAAATTTGTAAAATTTTCAATCAAAAAATAAACTAGTAGCCCGCCATTGTTGATGTCAATAATTACTTACACAATGCTCATGGGTGCTGAAGCCTATAAAATCAGTCGCACCCAAGCGCCAGCAGAGAGCACACAAGTACACCTTTCACTGTGCTCTCATTTTAATCTGTTTGAGCGGGGCATTTCTGCGTTAATTGCGTCAAATATTTTAACGGGATTAATTTAAAAAATTAATTACTGCTCGTTAACGCGATAATTTTGACGGCCCTAATTTACACATAACTAAACTATTGAACTGAGAGTTGACGCTGTTGTGGCCGGGACAGCTAGGGTAAACTTTTCCCTCATCGCCGCCTGTCTCATCAAGATGGATTTTTTTCAGTCTTTCTTTCGTGGTGACCTGGACGTCCTCCTGGTCGTCCATTCGGTCGTCTTCCGCCGGCACTCCGGTCGTGCGGCCCGGCTGTTCAATCGGGTTGCGGGTCTTACCAAATACGCTACTGCCCTCCAGTGGCCAGTTTTTTAGCTTTAAAATGGATTTTCAGCATTGTGCTTTGGAGCTAAGTTCCATCAGAACCTAGAGATGTCTCTTGTGAAAAAAAAAACGTCGTCTTTGGGGCACTGAAACAATTAAAAATAGAACGTATTTATACATTTTTGGGAGCAAATGAGTTAATAAACCCTTGAACGCGTCCCTCCGTAGTTTTCTGCTTTGAGGTACAACCTTGTTTCCGCGGTTGCGGACCCTAACGTCGGCAACAAAATAAACCACAAATTTCAAAAGATGGATGATGGACTTTCTTCCTCGGCTTTACGATCCAGTAGCAATTTCATTTCGTTATGTCTTCAGTTTAATTTTGCCATTTCCTGTTAGCGAAGTTGATAATTGTGATGTGAGTTTACCGCTTTTCGTCTTACTGCTGTGACCCAGGAATCAAACACGTGCAAACAGATGTCCTGGGAAAATCCCGGACATAATACTAAGACGCGACCCGTTAAATGTCCGCGTAATCTTCGTATCAGTCGACCGGGGAAATTGCTTTCACAAACAAGGGCCACCTGTTTAAATCCTGGGATTTTAACCGTGTTCTGGTATACGTGAAAGGGGCTATCGTTTTTTTTTTTTTTTTTTGGTTAAATGTGGCATACTCATACTTTTTTTTTCTTAAATATTTCAGTCCAGTCCATTTTCTCCAAATCTTTATTTCCTCTTAATAATATTATGAAAGAAAAATGGTTTTGAAGTAATCTCTTAATCCGCCTGATAATTTTAGTTTATCCCTCACCTTTTCCCTCGCCTGAAAGCGAGGGCGTATCTACGTGTGTGTTGACTTTCCGCCTGTTCACACTCCCGACGCTTTGTTCGTAATCACGTTACGTACACGGGCTAATCCTTTTAATATATTCTGAGGAATAAACAGTTCAAGAGCACTTTGGAGGCGTTTTTAGTTCACCTTCCCACTTATCTCCGATTGCGAACGCACCGGATCGACGCCTCGTGATCCCAAATTTCAAAGTCGAGGGTAAATATGTACACGGTAAAACAGAAGGTTTACCCTGCACACAGCTTTGCCGCCAATGAGACGACGTGCTCTCGAAACTATTTGGGAGGAAACCACACAAGTAGTTCAAAACCTATGATTGACAATTTGACACTTTACAATGTTGCGAAGACTGAGAAGTGTCCAAAAATAACAAATCATAATATGAAAAAGAAAACATTGAAAATGCATTTCGCGGTGAAACTAAATGCAACGTGTCCCCAAACCGCACTTTCCTTGGACTCTGCAACAGTGTCTCATTGGGATGCCGGTTGTTGGAAAATACCATCAGGCATGAAAAGGTGAGGAGGCAAGGTGACAGAAGAAGAAAAAGAAAAGTTGAAAAAGAAACCGAGCAAACAAAGAAATGCCGAGAAAAAGGAGGCGGTGGAAGGCTGGAAAGCAATATGTTTTTAGAAGTGGCTGAGAGGCGCCGAGCGAGACAAAGGCAGAGGGCCAAAGAAATGTTTGGAATATTAAAGAAGTGTTACTTGCCTGGTTGTGTGTATGTCTTCGAGCTGTCTGTGCTGTGTTTATGGTTAGCATTGCACAACTTTTTTTCCTCATATATATCTATATATTAGGGCTGTCAAAATTATCGTGTTAACAGGCTCTCATCCGTAATTCGATGACTTTTCAATCATATTTCCCGGTCAATCATAAATCAACTATTTCTCAACATTAGTTCATCAACTATAAAACAATGTTAACCCAACCATCACCTGACATACCATAGAACGTTTTTTCAACGTCACTGCCAACCGTCATCGGTATTTTGCAACATTGTTTCAACATTTTTATTGTCGAAAATTTCGATGTCAACCATACTGATGACTCTGATGGAAAATCAACGTTTCTTCAATGTCTGTCTGTGTTCTGGGTAGCGCCAGTGTTGTCACAGATTACTTAAAAAAGTAATTTAATTACTGATTACTGATTACACCTCAAAAAAGTAGTCTAGTTACTTTACCCATTACTTTATTATCAAAGTAACTAAATTACTTTAAAAGTAACTTATCAGTTACTTTTTACCAATGTTTCTCCTTTTGCTGCCTCAACATTAAAATGACAACAAAAAAATGTCATCACATGTAATTGAATTTTTCACATAAGGCTTAATCTTTGAGTTAGCGGGGGTTTAATTAGTCGATGGAGTTGATTTCAACCACCACTGACTCGCGCTAGCTTAGCCGCCCCGGAGCCCTGAAACCAACAAATAACTGACAAACTGCATGGAATTTGTTGAAATCAACTCCAACGACTAAATAAACCCCCGCTAACTCCAAGATAAAGCCTAATGTCAAAAATTATGAACTTCCCCTTTAAAATAAAGACCTAGCTGTTAAAATATTGTCTATAAAACTTGTAAAGCAATAAAACAAACAAAAATTAATGAAATGAACAAGAAACCTACAACATATTTCATAATGGGTCAAAATCATTTTTCGATCAGATCATTTGACTAGCACCTAAGACACTAGTTTTTGCTTTGCTAAGCCAAAACTACACCTGTAGAGGCAAGATGGATATTTAGAATTTCTGTAAACCTAAGCTTTCAAGCGCAACCAACAACAACTGAGCTTGAACAGTTTTATATATATATGTGTATATATACAGTATTGGCCAAAAGTTTGGCGACACCTCAAAGGTGGATACTTTGAAGTAGTGCTGCAACGATTAATCGATTAACTCGAGTATTCGATTAAAAAAAAAATATTCAAATTAAATTTTGTTGCTTCGAGTATTCGTTTAATTAAACCAGCATTGTATTGGTTATTTTGAAACTGTTTGCATGTAGTTTTATTGATTTGGGTGGCAACAATGAATATGATATAACTCATTTCTCATGGCTGAAACCAGCTGCTCCCTGTTAAGACCACCATTAGCCAAGTTTTTGTTTGAGCAAATGTTTTTTAATGCATTCATGATTTAGTTTATTGGTGTATTGAACCGTTTTATTTTTTTGTGGGAACTTTAGCATTTTATAGCATTCAAGCTCGCAGACTTTTTCTGTTTGTTAGCCAATTTTTCTTTTGTTCTACATATATCATTTAATTTATTATTTTTAATACTGTTTAGGTTCAGCTCAGGTATTGTAATTTTTCATGTTCCTTATCCGATTACTCGATTATTTGAAATAACTAGTCCACCGATTGATCGACTAGTAAAATATTCGATTGCTGCAGCCCTACTTTGAAGAATGTAGAATATAAAACCTGTTTTCAGTTATTTCACTTTTTTTTGGCCATTCCACATGTTCGTTCCTAGTTTTGATGTATTCAGAGAGGATTTACAATAGTAGTGAAAATATATAAAACGTAAAAATGTTTAGGTGTGTCCAAACTTTTGCTTTACCTGCTGCTTTACCCCCAGCCCCACAAAAGTAAAACTCCGCCTATGGTTACAAACACTGACAATAAAATGTGCATAAAGGCTGGTTACAAACTGTAGAAGTGGCGGCTGTCTTGTGACCTGTAGGCTGTTTTGAATTTTGTCGCGTTGTACTGTAATTCCAAGTGCTTCTTTGTTGATTCAGCGACCGACAGGCACTTTCAGCCAGCGTAAAGTTTGCAACGCACGGAGATATTTTTGTCATCTTTACTGGACAGAAATGTGAAGTAATGGCTGTATTTCCAGTGAGCAAAGGCATCCATTTGCGGTATATATCCTGCCTTTCACTGTTAGCCTAGCTGCGTCGTCAGAATGCTATGTTGTTGACCGCCGTGGCAGACAGCGCTCAGCCTCAGACAGCACCGTAATAGACGTGACCCGTTTTTTTCCCCCCGATGAGAAATGCTCTTCGTACATGACTACAGTATTCTCCATTCTACATACATTATGAGACAAAAACAAAATAGTAACGCACAGGCACTAGGGAAACTAACTTTTATCAGATTACTGGCTTGGAAAAATGAACGTGTTAGATTACTCGTTACTGAAGAAAGTAATCAGATTACAGTAACGCGTTACTGACAACACTGGGTGTCGCTATATATCAATTTTTCGATATGTTGTTGCACCCCGAATATAGTGTTTCAAAAAGTCTCATTCAGAATAAAAACAGATTAACATCAATTTGACATGGAAACAATCACAATTCTGAATTTAATCTTACACAATAATTTGAGTTTAGTTGAAACCTGGAACTAAGAATGCATTCTTCTCTTCCCCTGCCTTTCCACAATGCAGGCCAACCACACAATTTAGCCACAGGGCGCTACAAACGGATGGCGAGCAGCAGAGGGGGTTGACCATTGGCCGCCTGCCTCTCAGCCTACAGTCATCAGTCCTCCCTGGCTGTCGTACCCGCTGACAAGACATGCTAGCCAATCAATCCGTCGCTTCTAATAGGTCACGAATGACTGCGCGACGCTCGCCAGTTCGCTTCCTATCCGAGTAAACGATAGCAGAACGCAAGACGGACAAGTTTGGCGGCCATATTTGCATCAAGCCGTCGCGGAAGAGCCTAGACCAGAAAAGGCCGCTAATTGACAAGCCGCTAATTAGCCTGCGTGGGCTGGCGACAAAGCGGCATGGCGGCGGCCAAATTTGAGTGAGAACCAGAGCGCGCCAGCGTACGTCTCTCGCTTCCTCATTAGCGTTTCCTACTTCCAGGCCTAATTATGAGTAAATGTGTACACACTTAATGAAATTCCCTAATTGGGGAGGCAGAACTAAAGAAGGGAGCGAGGCATTGTAGGAGTTTTGTTTTTAGATAGCGAGCGCTTGGCTGTTCAACGAATGTTTCGCTTTGCAAATCAACTTATGGACCACTGGTGCGTGCGAAAATATGCTTGATACAAATGCTCTCTAATTAAACACAATGAAATTGCCTGGCGCCCCTGTTAAGTCATCTACTGTAAAAAAAAAAAAAAAAAAAAGGGCAGCAGATAGGCAAAATGAATTAATTTCTTCCTCCCCACGCCATTTGCCTCGGAGGCAGCGAGGAATAAACACGACGGCGCGTGTTTTATAGCTTTGAAGTTTCCACTTTGCGGCTGGAGCATTTCTAATTGGAAACTTGAAACGAAGTATTTGGGATCAATTTGAGCGAAGCGAAGGAGTAAAAAGAGTCACGCACATTGGACGGTACTCGTTAACATCACAATTGGGGGGGAGACTTGCCGGCGCCGAGGGATGCTGTTCTGCCTTGGCGGCGGATGATGACCATGACGATGATAGTCTGTCATCTCTGCGGCGCGGCGAGGCTCTCGGCAGCGGCGTAGCTCAGGGAGCGGTACGGGTCACGTTCTTCCAGCTGCGCTGCTGTCAGAGTCGAGAGCCGACTGGGCAACATAATGGAAATCGGGACGGTGAAGAATACCGATTGTTTGTTGCCGTTTCTTAAACCACAGGACCGAATTAGATTTTGATATTGAAACATGAAACGTACGTTGTTGTCAACGGTAGCCACGGAGTTAATGTATTACAAATTGTAACTGATTTTAATAGTAAAATTAAACTTAGGCTAGGTTCAGACTGTAGAACACGGTTGCGTAGGTGGTCTGTCTGACCACTGAACTAGTCTAGGTTGACAACTGGCGAATTTACAACACTAGTTTGCCCACTGCGTCTCGATGCGGAAATGCACTTTCGCATGTCAACGGACCGGTTTGATGACCTACTGACAAGCTGTGGCGGCTAGCTACAAACTAGCGTCGTGCATCGTGTCCAGCGTTTTGTCCAAGGTCTGCAAAGCATTGCGGACATCCCTCCAGCCTGATATTTTGCCGCATCCTACAACCAGCCAGTGGGAAGCCATAGCAACAGATTACTGGCGGCTATGGAATTTCCCAAACTGCGTTGGAAGCCTTGTTGGTAAGCACCTTACCATAAAAGCACTGCTACATTCAGGAAGTGAGTACAACAGACCGGTTTGATGACCTACTTTGCTGTATACAGCCGTTGCTATCCCACCAGACAACGCACAGTTTTCCTGTCGATGCCAGACAGAGACTGGCAGTCACATTATGAAATCTAGCCTCGGGTGGAAGCCAGCAAGCTGTGGCGGCTAGCTACAAACTAGCGTCGTGCACTATGTCCAGCATTTTGTCCGAGGTTTGCAAAGCATTGCGGACAGCCCTCCAGCCTGATTTTTTTTGGCGTGTCCTACAACCAGCCACTGGGAAGCCATAGCAGCAGATTTCTGGCGGCTATGGAATTTTCCAAACTGCGTTGGAACCCTTGATGGTAAAAACATTACCATAAAAGCACCGCCACATTCAGGAAGTGAGTACTTCAACTAAAACGGGACAAAGTGCATTTCCGCATCGAGATGCAGTGGGAAAAAACAGTAATACAGAGGCGATTGCATAGGCGGGGAGGGGCCAGGCCATGGAGTGTTTTGAAGGTAATGACAAGGATCTTGTTGATGATTCTTTGTTTGACTGGGAGCCAGTGAAGTTGACGGAGGATGGGGGGTGATATGGTGTGCGGTTGGATTCCAAGTGATGAGGCGTACTGGTGAGTTTTGGAGGAGTTGTAGTTTCTGGAGGGACCTATTTGCTAGACCAAAGAGCAATATGTGTATGATTATGGTCAAGCCCGCCTAAAGCCTGAAAGCTGAGTTCAAGCTAGGCGCTAAAGCTAATGCACAGCTCCATCGCTGCTGTGGCTCCCTGCCTCTGTCGTTCTTTGCTGATGTAATTGCTGCATGGGTTTTTTGGCTATAAAGAAAGACCAGAATGGCATCAAATGACCCCGATACCAAACCGTCTACTTGGCTTTGTCAAACAATAGACCACTCAAACAAGCAATCAAGCATACAACCCCCTACACACTCCTGTGGAGTCGCTGCCAAGGTATGAAGGGGGGGTTTCACTCTGGATAGTTGCATTTAGCATCTTGAATATTTGCAAATCCAGCGCTCCCTTGGCTTTGTCAAACACGGAGATGGTCAGTCGCCGTGTTCTACAATATGATTGACATGGCAGCACTGAATGCATATGTAGGCTTGCCACCCGTCCCTTGAAATACGGAATCGTTCCGTAATTGGGAATTAAAAGTTGCGTTCTGTATTGAACCAACACGGAACGCAGTTTATTCCGTATTTCACAATTGTCCCATGGGTCGACCCTGCGTGGCGGGCAGCGGTGCGCCCAGCCCATGCACGTCTGTCACACACAAACACATACCTGCGCTCATGAGTGACCACTAAGCCAACCATAATGAGCAAAAAGGGCAGAAGATATTAAAGACAGCAAGATAGTTATCTGCCTGCCCGCTGCTGTCTGCTCTGCTCTGCGCTCCACTTCCGGGTTCGTTGCCTAGTTACCTCGCTCTCTCTGCTCAGTGCACCGCGCGTTTTCAAAACTAACATGTCTCTTCAAAAAGAAGTTCAGGACACCCCATGTCATCCTCAAAAGGGGAAACGTCTCCAAAAAATAGACTGGAGTGGCTCGATAGAGTCACTGATGATGATCATAACGCAAACTGCAAGGCAGGCATGAAAGTTACTGCAGTGTCTCACGGAAGTGTAAAACCGCATGCTGCATGGGACCTCCACAACCGGAATATAAGATCCCAGAAGAGCCTTTGTCACAATTATTTGTACCTGAAACATCCCCTGAGCTTGATTTGGTATGTTATTATGCTCTTGTATATGTATAACATATAGGCTATATTTATATTTACCTTCATACATCTTCAGTCAGAGCTACAACAGTGCTGACTGTGGACACAGGCTCAATCAGAAGATTTTTATGTGATTCCAAAATGGTGAAGAAAATGACTTTGGGGAGAACAAGCAAGAGGCACTGTTGAAACAAGTCCTGGGTCCAAAGGCAGTGGGTGATGTGCTTAAGATCTTAACGTTACCCATCCCATTCTCCATACAGACCGATGCCTCGAATAAATTGAGCAGGAAGATGTTCCCCTTGCTGTGCAGTACTTCAGTCCAGAGTCTGGGCTCACCAATAAAATGCTGGACTTCATAGAGAATGCAGACCAGTCAGCTGCTGGAATTGTAGCTATCCTGGAACATTCCCTTAAGAAATTTGGCTTGTCAATGCATCACGTGACCGGATTCAGTGCCGACAACACAAATGTTAATTACGATATTCACAACTTCGTTTTCACTAACCTGCAGAAAAAAAAAAAACAATCTGCTGCAAGGACACTGCCATGCCCACAAAGTGCACAACACAGTTTTCTCATCTAAAAATACATACATTTCTATGCATTTTAGGAGTTTTGAGGATGCCCCTTTTTTTCGCTCGCAAGGCTTTGGGCGCGAGGGGGGGCGTCCCTTATTTCTATTTCTGAAAGGTGGCAACCCTATACATATGTGTTGTATCAGGCATGCAAGAGAGACGGGCGGACTTCCAACACCTGACCCCGGGAAAATAACATAAACATAAAAAATGTTTTGTTTTTTATTACACCGTCCCTTGTACTGTATATAGTTTCTTTTGTTGTCTTTTTCACATACGCTTCTTTATTGAATAAAAAGCTTTTTTGTGCAAAAAAAAGACTTGCGTTATGCATTATCAGCCATCCATCATCAGCAATATGACAATTATAGCTCCATACATACAAGAAACTGCAACTAAATATTCAGAGAGATTGAGACAGCTGTTCTTTCTCAATGATGTAATGTCAGGCAGCCCTGCCCTGCAAACACTCAAGATGCTAATTGGAGCAATCCAACTCTGTGGTTTTGCGAGCGTGAATGGGAATGACTAATGATGACCTCAATGCTCACAAAAGATATGCTGATTAGAGTCAGATGACCCTTTTCTGAATACTAAAGTGATTTGTACCAACTGATCCACCCTTGGTAGTTCATATTAAGACCTGCGGTCTGAACTTAGCCTTTCACGACCCCATTTTTTGAAAAATAAATTTCCTCGACCTGAAGTTCCAGTTGTCGTACAGTCCTGTGCTGATCGATGCATCCAAGATCATTAACCAACTCACACCCAACCTCACAGAGCTCAATTAGAGCAGTCACACGCCTTGCACTGTCAATAACCAACAAACCATGTGCGCACAGCCTTCAGTCTGTAGTGCACCATGGCACAATTCTGCTAGTTCACCCGAGAAAGTTAAATACAGTGAACTGAGGGGTCTCTGATGAGGCACCATTCCTTAGATCAGAAAACGGGGAAAAAAACGATGGAAAATGGAAAAACAGACGCCTCCCTGCTACTACTTGTATTCAGTGCTTTTTGCGTCCACGTGCATCACACACTGCCGCACACGCGTTTGTCCAAATCCTCCCCAAAGTGGCCAAACATCTCAGAGCCGCATTAAGACGCGTCGTCCGGAGCAGGTGAGCAAAGAGAAGCGAGCTGTTTGACTTGCTCCGGAGCTTGTTTGCTTCAGGGGATTTGACACCGCCGCACAGTTGCTTTCCAATAACACGGACATTGCCTCCACCAACAGCCTGAGAAGGAATTATTTCCGGAAGCTACAAGCCCAGGCAGGAAGAGAGTGTTGATTATAGAAATCCTCTCCACAGGACACAAATACAATAGGTTAAACCATCTGGCTGCCCCGCAGAGTTTCTTTTTGGCGTCGCCTTCTCTCGGGTATTATCAGGCCAAACTTTGGAGTTTAGTTTCAGATTTTTCAAATATTTTTGTCAGCCATTAATCACAGAAAACATGTCAACCTCTCATTTCCGCTTTGGGATTTTTTATTTTTGGCTTCTTTCTGTTCCTTCTCACCTCGGGGCTCTGAACCACAAAGGACACAAACCCATCTCTCGCCCCCCTGCAGTGTTTGTCTGAGGTATTAGGCGCTTGTTGCCTCATTGGATTGAATTAATTGATTAATACTTTTATCTAATTAGTGCTTCCTCATGCAATTAATCAGCTGTCTGGGGTCGGGGTCTCGCTCCATTAGGCCGACAAAAAGGCAGACAAAGAGTTGAGAACTGACCTCTAGATTGAGGTTTATTGTTAAAAACTCAATGGAAAAACACATTGTAGGCAACAATATTGAAGTCATACTACACTCTACATATTAGAATTTTATACTTTTTTCCATTTCTTTCAACTGCAAGTCCTCTATTATATGGGAGGAGAAATGCTATTCAAATGTCAACAGAGTTACACAATTTTATATTTTAAATACAATTCACCAGTGCTTAATTTGTAAATCATAAGGTGCCGGGATGCAAAGTACATATGACAGCGCAGGGATGACGAGATGGGCACAGGTCCCGGAACATACGCAGAAATAACTAAATAAGTATTTAGTCAACCACTAATTGTGCAAGTTCTCCCACTTGAAAATATTAGAGAGGCCTGTATTTGTCAACATGGGTAAACTTCAACCATGAGAGACAGAATGTGAAAAAAAAAAAAAAAACAGAAAATCACATTGCTTGATTTTTAAAGAATTTATTTGCAAATCATGGTGGAAAATAAGTATTTGATCAAGACCAAAAGTTCATCTCAATACTAACGGAGGCCAAATGTTTTCTGTAACTCTTCACAAGCTTTTCACACACTGTTGCTGGTATTTTGGCCCATTCCTCCATGCAGATCTCTTCTAGAGCAGTGATTTTTTTGGGGGTTGTCGTTGGGCAACACGGACTTTCAACTCCCTCCACAGATTTTCTATGGGGTTGAGATCTGGAGACTGGCTAGGCCACTCCAGGACCTTGAAATGCATCTTACGAAGCCACTCCTTTGTTGCCCTGGCTGTGTGTTTGGGATCACTGTCATGCTGAAAGACCCAGCCACGTCTCATCTTCAATGCCCTTGCTGATGGAAGGAGATTTTGACTCAAAATCTCTCCATACATGGCCCCATTCATTCTTTCCTTTACACAGATCAATCGTCCTGGTCCCTTTGCAGAAAAACAGCCCCAAAGCAGGATGTTTCCACCCCCATGCTTCACAGTGGGTATGGTGTTCTTCGGATGCACTTCAGTATTATTTCTCCTCCAAACACGAGAACCCTTGTTTCTACCAAAAAAGTTCTATTTTGGTTTCATCTGACCAAAACACATTCTCCCAGTCCTCTTCTGGATCATCAAAATGCTCTCTAGCCAACCGCAGACGGGCTTGGACGTGTACTTTCTTCAGCAGGAGGACACGTCTGGCAATGCAGGATTTGAGTCCCTGGCGGCGCATTGTGTTACTGATAGTAGCCTTTGTTACTGTGGTCCCAGCTCTCTGTAGGTCATTCATTAGGTCCCCCCGTGTGGTTCTGGGATTTTTAATCACCGTTCTTGTTATCATTTTGACGCCACGGGGTGAGCTCTTGCATGGAGCCCCAGATCGAGGGAGATTATCAGTGGTCTTGTTTGGCTTCCATTTTCTAATAATTGCTCCCACAGTTGATTTCTTTACACCAAGCGTTTTACCTATAGCAGATTCAGTCTCCCCAGCCTGGTGCAGGTCTACAATTTTGTCTGTGATGTCTTTCGACAGCTCTTTGGTCTTAGCCATAGTGGAGTTTGGAGTGTGACTGACTGAAGTTGTGGACGGGTGTCTTTTATACCGATAATGAGTTAAAACAGGTGCCAGTAATACAGGTAACGAGTGGAGCCTCGTTAGACCTCGTTAGAAGAAGTTAGACCTCTTTGACAGCCAGAAATCTTGCTTGTTTGTAGGTGACCAAATACTTATTTTCCACTCTAATTTGGAAATAAATTCTTTAAAACTCAAACAATGTGATTTTCTCGTTTATTTTCTCTCCACATTCTGTCTCTCATTGTTGAGGTTTACCCATGTTGAAAATTACAGGCCTCACTAATGTTTTCAAGTAGGAGAACTTGCAGAATTTGTGGTTGACTAAATACTTATTTGCCCCACTGTATGTTTTACTTACATTCACCGAACGTATCAAATTGCGAAGTTATTTGGATCTTTTTCACAATTTTGATCAAAAAATGACAATGTTGATCAATGTTTAGTGTTTTGATATATTATATTTGATCATTTCTTAACCAATGTATTGATACGTATCAATGTATCGTTACACAATTAGATTATACACCTAACTCATTGCCTGCCAGTGACAGCGCTAGATGTCCGATCCATTTAAAGTGGGAGGTAAGGGAGACAGTGAATTAACGCTGACACCCCTCCTACCTCAAATGGATTGGACGTCTAGAAGTGATAACTCATTTACAAATATTAACCTAAACCTTGATGTAAACTAAATTGTTACAAAGTTATTAACTTTTTTACTGTCCAACTGATGACTCATACTAAGCAGTAATATTTTCTGTCTTTCAGGTTCATCCTTTTTTTCGGCTCACTGACAGACCGGCACAAGACCCGTGAAGACTGATCGCTTTATCCCGCAGTTTTGTCGATCAAACAAAGCCAACATCTAAAAACCTTCCCACTCTCCCTCCGAGAAACTTGTTGCACTGCTTGCCATGAAACCACCTGGAACACAGGAAGAGGAAATTGCTAAGATAACACGGCTGGATGAGCAGGCACTAAAAACGGAGAGAAAATAATCTCAAAGTCGAGGTCTTTTTTTCCGGAAGAGAGCTAATCTCTTGTTTGGAACATTGCAGTTGAAAAGATAACTGTTATGTCATGTGAAACTATCAGGAAAGTGGGTCAGAGATGGAATCCGAGTGAGTGACCATGTTACAGTACAACTATTGGCAGGACAGGAAAATGGCTATTAAACCCGAAACCAGCATATAACTGAACATCTTTGATCCCATGGATTATTATTCACTTCGATGCAACGTGGATGTTATTCCTTTTCTTTTTTTTTTTTTTTTTTTTAAATGACATGTCAACCCCCGCTTGGCTTTTCTTTTAGTGGTTTCGATTTCCTATAATTGGACATGGCTCCTCTGCGAACAGTCGTAGCGTGGACGCTGTTGGCCGCTTCGACTTTTCTTCGCTGCTGGTGCGAAGCATCGAGGACTAGCGTTTCCAGCAGGGGGCAGCAAGGAGTGCTGAACGGGGAGCGCGTGAAGAGGGGATGGGTGTGGAACCAGTTTTTTGTGGTGGAGGAGTACACCGGCACGGAGCCTCTCTATGTTGGGAAGGTAAGACCTCTCCCTTTTTTTTTTTTTTTTTGGAAATGCATTCGCTTAGGTGGAAGTTAAATATACATATGGCGGAAAACACTCAGGTATAGGGTTGTTCCGATCATGTTTTTTTGCTCCCGATCCGATCGTTTTAGTTTGAGTATCTGCCGATCCCGATATTTCCCGATCCGATTGCTTTTTTTTTTGCTCCCGATTCAATTCCAATCATTCCTGATAATTTTTCCCGATCATATACATTTTGGCAATGCATTAAGAAAAAAATGAATAAAACTCGGACGAATATATACATTCAACATACAGTACATAAATACTGTATATGTTTATTATGACAAGAAATCCTCAAGATGGCATTTTCATTATTAATTCTTTCTGTGAGAGGGATCCACGGATAGAAAGACTTGTGACTTTGTATATTGTGACTAAATATTGCCATCTAGTGTATTTGTTGAGCTTTCAGTAAATGATACTGAAGGCCATGCCCAATGCATGATGGGAAGTGAAACCATGACAAGTGAAACCACGACTGTGTGTAGTGCTACCAATTCATATATCTTCTCTGCGATGGAATATAATTCAAGGTGTAAAGAAAAAGATCAATTGCTACCTTGCTTCCCCACATTGCTGCCCATGATATTTCCAATCATAGGATGGGGGATTGTAAGGTTTTAGTCAATTAACATAAGGCTCCAAAGGCTGCCAAAATTCACTCTACTCATTGTATGCTGCCTTTTAGCTCTCTGTATTGGCAAAACGGAGCCATATCAAATGAAGCGCGTCAATGCGCGAGTGGGTCGTGCAGCGCATGCATTAATTGCGTTAACTCTTTTAATGTGATACATTTTTTAAAAAATTAATTACCGCCGTTAACGGGATAAATTTGACAACCCTACCTTAAGCCTAAACTAAAGACTCCGGATGAGTGTAGCATATTGTGTCTGTAACGTTAAATACAATTAGAAAACAATTTAATTAAAATATATACATATTAAAAAAAGGCATGTCCGATACTTTGAAAATGACGTGATCGGACCTGGGCGATCGGGACATCTCTAACCAGCACAATAAGTGTTTTTTTTTTTTTTTTTAAATAAAAACCCGATCCGTTTCACCCGATTTGCTCTATTTCTGATCACGTGATCAAATTGGTGGTAAATGATGTAAAACTTTAATTGCGCTTTAAGTGCTCAAAGCGCTTTACACTACATTGCCATCTACCTACTGGTGACGCAGCACCAGGAGCAATGTGGGGTTCAGTATCTTGCTCAAGGATACATAGGCAAGTTTATCAGAGCAGAGAATCGAACCCACAACTTCTGGGTTGGGGGACAACTTCTCTACCACTGAGCCACGCCATCCCCAAATTAGGGACATCCCTAGAAATAGAAAAAAGTATTGTTCACTGAGCACTTCATCTGTCTTTTCAATTAGCATAGCATGTGCGACTACATGTTTGATGCATGTCAGCGCCTCTCATCAAAATGTATATACTCAGCTGGATGTCGAGAATCGACACTTTTAGTGTCACGGAGGATTAGGCTTGAGCCGAGTGCCTCTCAACTGGATAATTGCGACATGTTTTTAATTTTTTTTCTCCCTTAATATTACTTCAGCCAAGTCAGCAGACTTGCCAAACTCACGCTGTCCAACACACTGGCTACTCCGCTAATGAAATCTGATTTACCAATAAAAAGGCCACTCACGTCACATTAAACTGGCAGCTTGGATCAGTACATTTAGATAATGAATCCTCGCCGAGTCGAACGATCCGAGAGCCATTATGGGACTTTTTTTTTTCCCAAATGTACTACAATATTTTAGTGCAAGCGGTGGACACGCACATTAGAATGAGTGAAATACGATGTTGAGACGGGAAGAAAAACGACACGTTTGTCGTCTTTCTCAACCGGAGAGGGAGTGCAGGTTTGATTGTTGAGTGGAGTACATGATTTGCGAGCGTTAGACTTACAATTATCGTTCCTGAACATTTTATGAGTCGTACAGGGAAGAAAAATCCTGTTTAACACACCGCGCAAAATAGAATTATCTCTCATGGAGGCCCTTTTAAAGACAACCTGTAATTACTCTTATATGTCATGCATGTGTTATGCAAAATGTTAACATATGCAAGCCATTTCATCGAAATTCGACAATCTAGGCACAGTGCTGAATTGAGATATTACGCCCTCAATTAAAAATGTGTGCATTATGTACAACTTCCATTTTTTTTTTTACCTGAGAAGGCACTCATCTAAAGCAACACTAGGTAACTTTTCAACCTTCATAAAGTACTTTCTAGGGCTGTCAAACAATTAAAAATTTTAATCGAGTTAATCACAGCTTAAAAATTAATTAATCGTAATTAATCGCAATTCAAACCATCTATAAAATAAGCCATATTTTTCTGTAAATTATTGTTGGAATGAAAAGATAAGACACAAGACGGATATATACATTCAACATACGGTACATAAGTACTGTATTTGTTATAACAATAAATCAAAAAGATAGGATTAACATCATTAACATTCTGTTAAAGCGATCCATGGATAGAAAAACCTGTCGTTCTTAAAAGATAAATGTTAGTAAAAGTTATAGAAATTTTATACTAAAACCCCTCTGCATGTTTTCGTTTTATTAAAATTTGTAAAATAAAATCAAAAAATAAACTAGTAGTTCGCCATTGTTGATGTCATTACACCATGATCACTCCCCAAACCCATAAAATCATTTGGACCCAAGCGCCAGCAGAGGGCGCCAAATAACAAAAAACAAGTAACAAGCGGACATTACACTTGTCATTTTAATCTGAGCGGGGCACGTGCGTTAATTGTGTCAAATATTATAATGTGATTAATTTAAAAAATTAATTACCGCTCGTTAACGCGATAATTTTGACAGCCCTAGTATTTTCATAACATTTGTCATAATATGCCGATTGACAATTGGTTGAATGACACCTTGTTTGCAAATCATGGTGGAAAATAAGTATCTGGTATCTTTACACATACTATGGTCAAAACAGTATATATACAGTGCAAAATAGTGAGAACAAAAATAACATATCGAAGACAGAAAGGGTTTGGAGGATATCTGTTTGTGAAGTTAGGTATTATACCCGTCACCTTATCTAAAGTACATACGTACATGCAATCAAGCTTCTGGAACACTCATCTTTATACAAATTGAAAAGATTATCGTGAAGAAAAAATATATATAACATTGAAAAAAAGTATTTTCAAAAATATTGACAAGTAGTTCAGTTCAATTAAAAAATTTCTGGCATACGACCCAATAAAGTTTTTTTATTTTTATTTTCGCACACAATAAAAATTCTGCATGAACAGGTCACGGGGCTGCGTCACACAGTCTACGCTTTCACCGTTTGTGCGCTGCTTCCACTTCTACTCACCGAGACACCGATTCATCGCAGGAAAACAACGACAAATACGTCTCATCTTCTTCCTTGAGTTAATGAAATAATGGTATTAGGTTGCGCTAAATTTAAGTTTTAGATTCATTCTGCACGTTTCAAAGTCGCTCGCTCAATCCAACCGGTCATTGCTTGCTTTGCATGCCTCCTTTACCTCAGTTGGCGCCTCGCTCGGAAATTTATTAAAAATGTCCACACTCGGGGTCGTCCTTCTTGACATCACAACGGTTCTTGGGATATGAAGTCTTTTGTCCTGCTTTTGGTTTTGAAAAAGGACAATAAATGATGGAAATATGGAGCTAGATACATGGTCCATGCAGCGTTTTAATGAATGAATTTATTGTCATTGTCATTGTCATCATCATCAGTACCATTGACAGTTACAGAGTGTGGGATAGTTTGGCCAAGAAAGAGAAACATTTGCCACGTTTACATGGAGCCAAATATTCCAATTACAATCAGAATATTTGTTCAAACCGAATAAATGTGTTCCATATAAACACCTCATTCGGAATGAACAGGCCCAAACGGAATGGAATTTCATTCCGATTCACAGGGGTGGAATATTCCTTTTCCCAAACCGATTAGAAGTAAAATTATATCATGTAAACAGGGAAGCGGAATGGTGTCTGGTTGCGTTCTTTCTGCGCATGCTCCGTACTGACGTGGTGACGTCACTTGGTGACGTATGTAACGTCACTTGCAACATGGCTTCCAAGCACACGCACAGCGCACCCACACAACTTTTTAAATGAACGGCGTATCATTCTGAAGTTTTGTTTCCACTCGAATAGTTAAAACAGCAGCTGATCTGACGATCGAGTTCCATGTTTTGCAACGTGACGCTTTGTTTTGATTAATCTACGCATGTCAGACGGCAGTTGTCAAACGTCCTTTCGGAATAAAGGCAGTCACATGTAAACGCTGGATCGGAATAGATGAAGTGACATGTAAACAGCTGATGTGAAATTTCCATTCGGAATGATTTGAATCGGTATGAATAAAAGTCAGCATGTAAACGTGGCTATTGACACAGAATATAGAGTAATTTGCCCAAAAAGACAATGACAGACGAAGGAAGACGGGAAAAAAAGCCTGTGCTTATCAATACCCGTCCCCCAACAGCCCGGAACGCAGTCTAGCATGTTAGTGTTGCATAGTCCTTTTTTTTTTTTTAACTAAAAAATGAATATTTTTGAGTGCAATAAAACTATAAAACTCAAATGACATTTTCTCTCGTTTTTCATGGTCAATTGACCTCAAATAAAAATGTGTGGACATCAACTTCCGCACTTTCAAATGAGACCAACCAGCGGCACGTGGGTGGCGTAATTACAGCGTGACGAAACTTCAAAGACGACATGCGTAAACGCGTTGCTGCCGACACGTTCGGTGTTAAAGGGTTAAAGCTTACACTGTTTTTACATCTGTGTGATTTTGACAAAGATTAGATCACATTTGATGAAGATTACATACAGAAGTGTGACAAATTCCAAAAGGTTCAGATACTTTTTCATACCACTGTAGCTTGAAACCTGTAATCGGCACATGTCTACCTTCACCACTTGTCAAAAACACCCTGAGGATGGGATTACTCACAGGTCCACAGCTATATCCCCCCAACTCTTGGAAACCCAAAAAGTGTGCACTGTTATATCTTCTTTATAAGCTTTTTATTCCACTTTCACTCTATTGTTAGACAAGCACTTTTGCCCACGCTTGAAACTGCTTCAGAATAATTGAAATGATATTTGCCGGAATCCCGTGCGGAGGCGGCAAGGGCTGAGCTCTTCCACCTGCTTGGTTTACGGAGGGCGTCAAAGCGGCGACAAATTGGCTGTCTCATATTTAAGTCTGTGTAATCAGGGAGAGGCCCTGGCACATTTGGCTGCGGCTTGTCAGTCCCTCAGATCTGCGCCGCTTCAAAGTGTTAACAAGGTGACTATCAGACGTAGCAGAGGTGGAAGCTGCTGCAGGGGAGGCAGCCGGAGCGAAGCGGAGAGAAATGGAGGAAGTGAGAGTGAAGGGTGGCAAAGTGAGTGGATGGCTTATAAATAAAGATGTCAGAGTGAAGAGAAACTGAGAACAAAAGATGGCACAAATGGTTGGGCATCATCATGACAAACTGTTTTACTTGTGAAAAAAAGGGAACCTCAGATTTCAAGGCTCTAATAAGCCACAATTTTTCTCTTTTACTCAAATATGTTATTAGAAACGCATATATTATTGCCAATGATTTAAAAATCTATAATATTTAGTTGTACAGTGCCCTCCATAATTATTGGCACCCCTGGTTAAGATGTGTTTTTTAGCTTCTAATATATACATTTTTTTAATTCAAATAATATGGGACCCTAATGGAAAAAAAGAGAAAAATCCAACCTTCAATACAAGTGCATTTATTCAGTGGGGAAAAAATCCCACATAAAGAAATAATTATTTGACATCAAATAATGTGTGTCACAATTATTAGCACCCCTGGTGTTAATACTTTTTACAACCCCCTTTTGCCAACAAAGTCTAGGGACTGAGATGGCCATGGGAGGAGCTTGATTTTGTGTCTGGTGAAGCATTTCTGTGTAGATTTGGCCATATGTTTAGGGTCATTGTCTTGCTGAAAGACCCAGTGACAACCCATCTTCAGCTTTCGGGCAGAGGGCAACAGATCTTGATTTAAAATGTCCTGGTATTTCAAAGCATTCATGATGCCATGCACCCTAACAAGGTTCCCAGGGCCTTTGGAAGCGAAACAGCCCCACAGCATCACTGACCCACCCCATACTTCACAGTGGGTATGAGGTGCTTTTCAGCATGCGCATGTTGGCACGCCAGACCCACTTAGAGTGTTTGGTTGCCAAAAAACTAAATCTTGGTCTCATCTGACCAAAGCACACGGTCCCAGTTGAAGCCTGGGACTGTGTGCAAAATCAAGCTCCTCCCATGGCCATCTCAGTCCCCAGACCTTGTTTTGTTGGCAAAAGGGGGTTGTACAAAGTATTAACACCAGGGGTGCTAATAATCGTGACACACATTATTTGATGTGAAATAATTATTTATTTATGTGGGATTTTTTCCCCACTGAATAAATGCACTTTTATTGAAGGTTGGATTTTTCTCTTTTTTTCCATTAACGTCCCATATTATTTGAGTTAAAAAAATATACAGTGCCTTGCAAAAGTATTCGGCCCCCTTGAATCTTGCAACCTTTCGCCACATTTCAGGCTTCAAACGTAAAGATATGAAATTTAATTTTTTTGTCAAGAATCAACAACAAGTGGGACACAATCGTGAAGTGGAACAACATTTATTGGATAATTTAAACTTTTTTAACAAATAAAAAACTGAAAAGTGGGGCGTGCAATATTATTCGGCCCCTTTACTTTCAGTGCAGCAAACTCACTCCAGAAGTTCAGTGAGGATCTCTGAATGATCCAATGTTGTCCTAAATGACCGATGATGATAAATAGAATCCACCTGTGTGTAATCAAGTCTCCGTATAAATGCACCTGCTCTGTGATAGTCTCAGGGTTCTGTTTAAAGTGCAGAGAGCATTATGAAAACCAAGGAACACACCAGGCAGGTCCGAGATACTGTTGTGGAGAAGTTTAAAGCTGGATTTGGATACAAAAAGATTTCCCAAGCTTTAAACATCTCAAGGAGCACTGTGCAAGCCATCATATTGAAATGGAAGGAGCATCAGACCACTGCAAATCTACCAAGACCCGGCCGTCCTTCCAAACTTTCTTCTCAAACAAGGAGAAAACTGATCAAAGATGCAGCCAAGAGGCCCATGATCACTCTGGATGAACTGCAGAGATCTACAGCTGAGGTGGGAGAGTCTGTCCATTGGACAACAATCAGTCGTACACTGCACAAATCTGGCCTTTATGGAAGAGTGGCAAGAAGAAAGCCATTTCTCAAAGATATCCATAAAAAGTCTCGTTTAAAGTTTGCCACAAGCCACCTGGGAGACACACCAAACATGTGGAAGAAGGTGCTCTGGTCAGATGAAACCAAAATTGAACTTTTTGGCCACAATGCAAAAAGATATGTTTGGCATAAAAGCAACACAGCTCATCACCCTGAACACACCATCCCCACTGTCAAACATGGTGGTGGCAGCATCATGGTTTGGGCCTGCTTTTCTTCAGCAGGGACAGGGAAGATGGTTAAAATTGACGGGAAGATGGATGCAGCCAAATACAGGAACATTCTGGAAGAAAACCTGTTGGTATCAGCGCAAGACCTGAGACTGGGACGGAGATTTATCTTCCAACAGGACAATGATCCAAAACATAAAGCCAAATCTACAATGGAATGGTTCAAAAATAAACGTATCCAGGTGTTAGAATGGCCAAGTCAAAGTCTAGACCTGAATCCAATCGAGAATCTGTGGAAAGAGCTGAAGACTGCTGTTCACAAACACTCTCCATCCAACTTCACTGAGCTCGAGCTGTTTTGCAAGGAAGAATGGGCAAGAATGTCAGTCTCTCGATGTGCAAAACTGAAAGAAACATACCCCAAGCGACTTGCAGCTGTAATTGGAGCAAAAGGTGGCGCTACAAAGTATTAACGCAAGGGGCCGAATAATATTGCACGCCCCACTTTTCAGTTTTTTATTTGTTAAAAAAGTTTAAATTATCCAATAAATTTTGTTCCACTTCACGATTGTGTCCCACTTGTTGTTGATTCTTGACAAAAAATTAAAATTTTATATCTTTATGTTTGAAGCCTGAAATGTGGCGAAAGGTTGCAAGGTTCAAGGGGCCGAATACTTTTGCAAGGCACTGTATATATTAGAAGCTAAAAAACACATCTTAACCAGGGGTGCCAATAATTATGGAGGGCACTGTATGTCTTGACCTATGGAGGGCGCCATGTTTTACGCGCGCAATGCACGCTGGGGGTGATGACGTTGTTGGGCTGGACTGGGAGAATAGCTGTGCTAGCTACCAAGCGAATCACGTATGACGACTGGCATGATTTTGTCAAATTCTGCTGCTGGTCAAATTGTCTTGTTACAGATCTGTGGGATGAGATCCCGACGTTGTACCTGCATTCAATTCCAGCTCATCAGCAGTATCTTTAAACCGATCCTAGGCGGCTTGCTGAGCTATTGACTTGCTGTCATTTAACAGTTTGTATTCTTGACCCTTTTGTAGCGAGCTACATCTTTGTCTTGGTTTTTTCGTTGGTCTGTGTCCCACTGCAGTTTTCCCACAGGTTTAAAAAAAAAAAAAAAAAAAAAAATTGATCCCGACCTACTTTCAAGGACTCCTTTTTTTATGTCTCCCTTTTCGCGATCGCTTGTTTTTTTTTTGTGTGTGTGTGTGTGTTCAGTAAACTATGGCTGTCAAAATTATCGCGTTAACGGGCGGTAATTATTTTTTTAAATTAATCACGTTAAAATATTTGACGCATTACAAAGAGCTTTTTAAGCTGAAAAATCCTGTAAATAATGCTGAAGTTCATAGCTATGAACGCAAAACAGTCTAGATTCTTGGTTAAAAGCAAAAATCGGGCAGTTATTGTTCATTTTCGTAAATATTTTAAGCAAAAGTTAGACAATTTTTTTTTTTTTTGCAATGTTTCAAAGTGCATGCATGATGCTATTTAATATAATAATCACCTTGAATCCTCGACCAAATCACTCTTGAGACACTCCTGCCTGCTTGTATGCAGTAAAACCTTCGTCCTTTTTCCACCTATATCCGGCGTTAGAACGGAACATTTGTTTGATTTTATCACAGTGAAAGCCAACTCAACATTCTGCCTGGGTTGGCCCCCTACGGGAAGGCCTGATGCAATGTCTGTGGTAGCTGTCTTGTCAACTGATGGTGGAGTCTATGATTTATATTTTAGGAACTACAAGTCTTTCCATTCGTGGTTCCCTTGAATCTTAACAAATTCAGTAGCCTATATAAAACTGTTTTATGATTGATTTGGTTATCTTTGTCCAACACTTTAAAAGGGAATATTACAAAGGGTGTACAGTAAATATTTTTTCACGACACTACAGTTACATTTCATGCTGAAGTAATTATAGAATAGTGACTCATATCAAAGTGAAAACAACTTTAATATTTTTTACAGCCACTTTTGTGAAGGACCTCTTAAGAACTATTATTGTCTGCAATGATTGAAGTGGTACAAAAGTGTCCCCACATTGTTCTGGAAGGTCTTTCCAATATGTTTTTGCATTATCTTGTGCTTCTGCGTGGGCACAAGGCTGGAAAATGATGTCTGTGGGCATTTTTGATGGCTTTGTAAAAAGTGGGACACAGCTGTTAGAAAACTATTGTTTGATTTGCGGGAAGAAGAAACCACTTCTCAACCTTCAAGAGTTTGATGGACAAATGCAGGATGTCTTTTTGGGTTACAAAACATTCTTCTTTTTATGGTTTTGTTTTGCAGAAAACCATGCGGTTGTCTTGTTTTCTTGCTTTATGAAAGAACTGAGCTGATGAACACCTGCCAGCAGCACCCTTTGTTTCTGCTAAATCACATCTTGGCTTTGACCTTCAGATTGCAGAGTAACATTTAGCTAAGTGTGTGTATGTGTGTTCAAACCGCCAACTCAAATCACTCCAGCGATGATAGACTGACAGACGGATGGGTATATCCAGCCTGAGGTGGAGGAGAAATTGCATCATGCCAGCAGAATGATGAACTCATTGTGTGTGCGTTTGTGTGGTCATGTGTGGTGCACAGCAGTTGACCATGTGGGTGTGAAGTATGTGTGTGTTTCGGCTGAGCACATGTGCAGTCGGTAGAAAGTTGCATGCGTGCGTGGTGCCCGCCTTTGAGCAATTGAATTAACGCACGGTGACAACATTTCACGCACATTCTCCTCCGTGCAATCTCATTTGGAAGCGCAGCCTCGGAGAGAGGGAGAAAGCGCGTTGGCGACATATTGAGTGCCGCACATGGATGAATACTTTTATTGATTGAAGAAGCAAGGGAAAAACACCTGTGAGTGTGGTTTTCAAACATGGAAAGGAAAGGTGGGACATCAACACACAGGTCACGTACGGGTCTCCAAATTGCCCTGACCATCACAATGCTGTCCGTTTTTGTTGATAACACAAGTGCTCCACCCTATACCATTACTACTGAGGGAATTTGACCGTTTAGCCAGACTGCCGGAATCACACAAGCCGAACCGCCGGACCTGTGCAGGTGCAGCTCCAGTGACCCGGGTCGGCGAGAACCCGACAACCCGGCCAAAAGATTGATTGATTGATTGAATTTATTTTGAATACATGCATCACGTTTAGGGCTGCAGCTATCGATTATTTTAGTAGTCGATTAATCGATGAACTAGTTAGTTCGAGTAATCGAGTAATCAGATAAGGAACATAAAAAATTAAAATACCTGAGCTGAAAAAAACCCAAAAAAATTAGGATCTATGTACAACAAAAGAACATTTAGCTAACTTTCATAGCAAAAGGCAACCATCTTAAATGCTATAAAACTTTTTTTTTTTTTTTTTTGTGGGGAGAACAAGTATTTGATACACTGCCGATTTTGCTGGTTTTCCCACTTGCCAAGCATGTAGAGGTCTTTAATTTCTATCATAAGTTCTCTTCAACGGGGAGGGACGGAATCTAATACAAAAAAAACTGAAAAGCACGTTGTAATATTTTTAAATAATAAATTTGCATTTAATTGCATGAAATAAGTATTTGATACATCCCAAAAATCGAACTTAATATTTAGTACAGAAACCTTTGTTTGCTATTACAGATACCAAACGTTTCTTAGGGCTGTCAAAATTATCGCGTTCACGCGCGTTAATTAATTTTTTAAATTAATCACGTTAAAATATTTGACGCAATTAACGCACGTGTCCCGCTCAGAAAGTATTCTGCCTTTTGGTAAGTTTTACAGCAAGGCTTTTTGTGCTGTCCAACAGCGAACTCTTGTGGTCGCTTTGCGACATGGTTTATTGTTTTCTTGCCAGTTCATTATGGCTGCACGACGTCTCGGGCTGACGCCTACGTTGTAATGTTGTGCTTATATGATCCTTGGACAAGATTTGTCCGTAAGTATGGTTGTTGTAAAGAATGTACATATTATGTTAGTAAGCGAAATGTTATATTTTTTGTATGAGATGCTTTTTGTTTATGTTTAGTGAACCTGTATAGCGTGCTAAGCTAACGTTGTTGCTAATGCAATGCTTGTGTACTTTTTGTAGTTTTACGACGGTCTAAAGAGGACAGTGGTTTGAGGCCATTTTATTAAGAAATCAGATGAAAAAGGAAGAAGTCTAATTTTTAAGGCGTCGTTCACTAGCTGTCTAGCTTTGGAAAAAGTAGACGCTTCGGAGTGAGGACAGCATAGACAGATTTAAATGACAGTACACTAGAGTCTTTATGTACCGTATGTTGAATGTATATATCCATCTTGTGTCTTATCTTTCCATTCCAACAATTTATTTTGCAGAATATATATATAATTTACAGGAAAAATATGGCATATTTTATAGATGGTTTGAATTGAATTAATTGCGATTAATTACGATTAATTAATTTTTAAGCTGTAATTAACTCGATTAAAAATTTTAATCGTTTGACAGCCCTAGTTTCCTGTAGTCCTTGACAAGGTTTGCACACACTGCAGCAGGGATTTTGGCCCACTCCTCCATGCAGATCTTCTCCAGAGCCTTCAGGTTTCGGGGCTGCTGCCGGGCAACACAGCCTTTCAGCTCCCTCCATAGATTTTCTATCGGGTTCAGATCTGGTGACTGGCTAGGCCACTCCAGGACCTTAAGATGCTTCTTACGGAGCCACTCTTTAGTTGCCTTGGCTGTGTGCTTTGGGTCGTTGTCATGCTGGAAAACCCAGCCACGACCCATCTTCATTAATTAACGCGCGTTAACGCGATAATTTTGACAGCCCTAAGAAACGTTTGGTATCTGTAATAGCAAACAAAGGTTTCTGTACCAAATATTAAGTTCGATTTTTGTGATGTATCAAATACTTATTTCATGCAATTAAATGCAAATTTATTATTTAAAAATCATACAACGTGATTTTCTGTTTTTTTTTTTGTATTAGATTCCATCCCTCACAGTTCAAGAGAACTTATGATGCAAATTACAGACCTCTACATGCTTTGCAAGTGGGAAAAGCAGCAAAATCGGCAGTGTATCAAATACTTGTTCTCCCCACTGTATATTTATTTCTTTTATTTCATTTTTACTGCCACTGAGGTTAGAGAGTCATGCAATTTCAATTCTCTGTCTGTCCTTGCACATGTGGTAGAATTGACAATAAAGCAAACTTTGAACTTTGAACTCAACCATGAGAGACAGAATGTGGAAAAAAAAAACAGAAAATCACATTGTTTGATTTTTAAAGAATTTATTCGCAAATCGTGGTGGAAAATAAGTATTTGGTCAATACCAAAAAAATCATCTCAATACTTTGTTATGGACCCTTTGTTGGCAATAACGGAGGCCAAACGTTTTCTATAACTCTTCACAAGCTTTTCACACACTGTTGCTGTTATTTTGGCCCATTACTCCATGCAGCTCTCCTCTAGAGCAGTGATGTTTTGGGACTGTCGTTGGGCAACGCGGACTTTCAACTCCCTCCACAAATTTTCTATGGGGTTGAGATCTGGAGACTGGCTAGCCCACTCCAGGACTATAAAAATTCTATAACTAGAAAAGTTGTGTGCAGGTTACAAACACCAGTTGAAGAGCGTTTATGGTAGGATGACCAAACGTCCTCTTTTGCCCGGACAAGTCCTCTTATTACGTGCCCTCCGGAGGGTCCGGCCGGGTTTCATAAATTCATGAAAATGTTCGATTTTTATGATTTTTCATGGCACCAATTTGAAGAGAATCCCTCCGGCCGCTAGGGGGCAGCGCCTGCCTGCGTTGACGTGGCTCCTACTAGTAAGGGTGGGAGAAGTAGATCTTTTTCCTCTTTTTTGTTGGCATTTTACCCCTTTGTTTCATGTGGAATAACCACCATCTGCTGACGGTTTGGCGAGAGATGAGACTACAGTAAGGAGTTCAATAAGGATTTCTAAAAGACATGGCCCCATACACCTTTCTGTAAGTTTATCTACTGTTAATGTCGATCACGTGTCTTCTGTTGTATATAGGGTTATATGTGTACACAGAGATGCAGTATATTGTATGAGTCTTGTAATTGTTCTGCGTTCCTTTATTTGTTTGAATGCTAGTATTACATTCTAAATAGCTGTGTTTCTTATGATTTTTTTTTTTTACGATAAATACGTATATAATGGCAACTGTTGACCTCTGTCTGAGATTTGTACTGGTGTAATCTGTAAAATCCCGTTTGGTGTCGCATTTTTGCGCTGCCAATGATTGTAAACTTTTATAGCGAAGTCTGATTTTGCCTCGGCTCCCGTACTCGCTAATAGAGTAGCAATCAGTGAACTCAGCCGCGCAAGGCATTATGGGCAATGTAGTTTTGAACTGCTGCTTTTGGAAACATGCTGGTTGAATAGCTTGTCAGTTTATTTCGGTTATTGTTTGCGTACAATCTTGAACATTGAATGAGAATAAAATGAGAATAAAAATTGAATATTTTTTTTAAAAATCATTCTTCGTTTTTTTTTTGTTTTTTTTTTTAAGTGTTTGATCATTTATTTAGGGAAGACTAAAGCTTGTTGAGTAACCAGTTGGGTAAAAAAAAGTGGGTGGTATAGGCCTCTTTGAGTGATCTTCGAGTAAAATTCAAGTATTTTGAGGCCGGGCCGAGTGTCCTCTTTTATGGAAATCAAAATATGGTTACCCTAATAAATGGAGAGCATATTTTGGGTAGTAATTAGAGCTGTCCCGATGATGCCGATCGACCGGGTCCGTCATTTTCAAAGTATCGGAATCGGCAAAAAAATATCGGAGATGCCTTTTTTTATATAAATATATATATATATATATATATATATATATATATATATATATATATATAAAAAATTTAATTAAATCGTTTCCTAATTGTATTTAACGTTGAAGTCAAACACTCATCTAGAGTCTTTAATTTTGGCTTTAAGTGGGGATGTTATATTTATCGCGTCAACGGTGGGAATAACATTAAAATATTTAACGCAATTAACTCATGCGCTGCACTACCCACTCACGCATTGACGCGTTCAATCTATATTAGCACCGTATAACATACACATAGAATTAAAAGGCAACGTAAAATGAGTAGAGAGAATTTTGGCAGCCTTTGAAGCCTTTTTTTAATTGGCTAAAGCCTTACAATCCCTCTCTCAACGATCAGAAATGTTGTGAGAAGCAATGTGGAGAAGAAAGGTAGTAGTTGATCTTTTTCTTAACACCCTATTTAATTTCCCAACGCTGAGAAGATATATCAATTGGTACCATTACGCACAGTCATGGTTGCACTTCCCATCATGCATTTGGGCAGAAGTTAAATGGCTGAATTATCATTTACTGAAAGCTCATAAAAATCCACTAGATGGCAATATTTAGTCACAATATACAAAGTCACATTTATCCTTTAAGAAGTCTTTCTATCCGTGGATCCCTCTCACAGAAAGAATGTTATTATTGATGTAAATGCCATCCTGAGGATTTATTGTCATAATAAACAAATACAGTACTTATATACTGTATGTTGAATGTATACATTCGTCCGAGTTTTATTCAT
Organism: Corythoichthys intestinalis; assembly: GCF_030265065.1. Classification (NCBI taxonomy): domain Eukaryota; kingdom Metazoa; phylum Chordata; class Actinopteri; order Syngnathiformes; family Syngnathidae; genus Corythoichthys; species Corythoichthys intestinalis. The sequence goes on from NC_080403.1 coordinate 53,480,298, forward strand.
TTTTTTCTTAATGCATTGCCAAAATGTATATGATCGGGAAAAATTATCGGGAATGAGTGGAATTGAATGGGGAGCAAAAAAAAGCAATCGGATCGGGAAATATCGGGATCGGCAGATACTCAAACTAAAATGATCGGGATCGGATTGGGAGCAAAAAAACATGATCAGAACAACCCTAGTAGTAATGGCATGTCAAAATACATTTTGCCTGATGGGAAAAAAAACTGCCACATGGCAAAATCAATTTTGCCACATAGCAAAAATTGCACATGGCAAAAAAGAATTGCCACACGGCAAAATCAATTTTGCCATATGGCAAAAAAATGCCACATGCCAAAATTAATGTTGCCACATGGCACAAAAAAAATGCCACGTCACAAAATTCATTTTCCCACTTGGCAAATACCACTTTTCATTCTCGGCCCAGCTGCAAATCAATCACCAAAATGATATTTCTTCCCAAATCTAAAGTCAAACGCTTCCTCATTGATGTCTACTTTCATAGCTAACAGCCATCTTGGGTAGGAATATAGATGTTGAAAAGTACACACTGCGTGGCATCGGCACTTTTTTTTTTAGTACTCGGTACCGATGCTAATATCAGTACACTACCAAAAACACATCGGTGATATCAGCAATTGTTTAATATGGCATAGCCCTAATGAAAATGTATGCACAGTGTTGAATTTAAGAACCTTTTCTCTGTATTGCCGCCTAGGGAGCATCTGAATACTCAATCACATTAGGAGGGAACTATTGGCGTGATTTATAATGAAGTTCTCATTTCGTCTACCTTTAACAACTGCCGGAATGACTTTCAACACCTCATTTGGGTTCGCCGTCCTTTGTGGAAAAGTTGTAAATTACCACCAGAAGCGTAGTCTTTTGTCACATCCTAAATGATGACTGGTGTAGCGACCTGGCGGGATGAAATTAGACTGTGATTGCTATTAAGGGCAAGCGGTACAAGAATTGGAGAGATGAAACGGTCAACTTGGTGTAACTTTGAGCTACTGAATTGAAATCTACAGAAAGTTTGATGTGGAGAAGTGACAAAGTAGCGTTCCTTCTGTTTTACATGGCAATTATGGTATTTCAAGAATGTACGTTAATCCATTTTTTTTAAATAGTTTTTGTTCTTTTCAGATGATTGCGTACTGAATTCAATAATTGTTGAACTACTCAATTTTGACGCGTTATTTTTTTCATAGTAATTGTTAACGTGTAGTCCAGTGCTTCTCAATTATTTTCTGTGACGCCCCCCCAGGAAGATGTAAACGTTCCGCGCCCCCCCAACTTTCTGCCATCACTGTAAATATACTGTAGTATCATTTGTAAAAAAAAAAAAAAAAAAAAAAAAATGTTATTATTATAAGTACAACTCTGCATAACATTGTGTCTGTTTAATATTACAGGAAAAAAAAGATTAACTTACAATAAAGTGTAAAACAAACAAAAAAACACAGATCCATTCTGTAAAAGTACATTTTTTGACCGTTTCATACTGAAAAATAAAATTTAGTAAAATCAGTCAATAAGAATAAATTCAAATTGATTAGCAACATTAACTCATGAGGACAATATGTCAAACGATTAGACCGAAAAAACAAAAATAGAACAAAAATGACGTGGCATTGGACAGAGGGACAATTTTTATTTTTGCTGCAGGCAGTATCAGCTCCTTTGCTATGGTGTGGGGTTTTTTTTGCACTGAGCAACTTGGTATGCCCCCTTTTTTGATGGTGACAGTGCTCGCTGGTTTACTGATGTAACACTGACAAAGTGGGAGGATTGTTGGCTGAAAAAATTAATTCCTGCTGCAAACATTTTTTGACAAAGTAAACGGACTGGTCTTTCCTCATCTCCCACTGTACTAAAAGTCAAAGCCAAAAGCTAAGTGCTACATACGCTTCGTCATATTTCCTTGTCTTAGCTTTACATATCTCCAGTGCTCTTTGCTGTGTGCTCTTGTTTGGTTCAAAAATACTGCACACATGCTGATAATGAGAGCGGCACTGCCACCCAATGAGTATATGTCTAATTACACTTTATTCTAGTACGACAAAAAAGTATGTTCCCCAAGGTCACATGCGCCACCCCCAGCATTGCTCTGCGCCCCCCTGGGGGGGCCCGCCCCACTATTTGAGAAGTACTGGTGTAGTCACACCTAGACCAAGCCCTGCTCTGCTTTTAACTCTGAGATTGCCACTGTTGGCAATAGACGTCCAATCAATGTTAACTGGGAGGATTTAGCAGCAATTGTGCGATCGCTGCCAGCCCGCCAGTCAAGTTGAATTAGACATTTATCACCATCAATGGAAATGAAACACAATCACTCAATGCCAGCCATCCCAGTTCAAATGGGACAGTTTAATTTGATGTCTATAACTATCAATGGCAGTAAATGACTTCACATTGGCCAGGGCAATTTGTTTATTTCTTTTATTTTAAACTTTTTTGGAGGATCATTTAAAAAAGAAAATAAGAACACTAATTGTTGTTGTTTTTTTTGCCATTAAGGATATCTGGCAAGAAATTAAAGCAATCAGTTCAATAGACTGTTGAATTTCGAAGTATTTAAGAGCTGACAGCACAAATAAGGTGAGCAATTTTATTTTATTTTAAGCCAGCTTTGCATGTTGATTGCCTTGCTTTTGTTTAAAATTTAATATATATTTTTAACCCTTTCTTTTTTTTTCTTTTTTTTTTTTTTAAATATGTTGTACAGTGGGGCAAATAAGTATTTAGTCAACCACTAATTGTGCAAGTTCTCCCACTTGAAAATATTACAGAGGCCTGTAATTGTCAACATGGGTAAACCTCAACCATGAGTGACAGAATGTGGAATAAAAAACAGAAAATCACATTGTTTGATTTTTAAAGAATTTATTTGCAAATCATGGTGGAAAATAAGTATTTGGTCAATACCAAAAGTTCATCTCAATACTTTGTTATGTGCCCTTAGTTGGCAATAATGGAAGCCAAACATTTTCTTTAACTCGTCACAAGTTTTTCACACACATTTGCTGGTATTTTGGCCCATTCCTCTATGAAGATCTCCTCTAGAGCAGTGATATTTTGGGGCTGTCGTTGGGCAACACAGTCAATCTATAATAGTGCCGTTTTAGCTATATATAGAGCTAAAAGGCAGCGTAAAATGAGTAGAGGGAATTTTGGGAGTCTATGGAGCCTCTTTTTAATTGGCTAAAGCCTTAAAATCCGTCTCAACAATTAGAAAATTGTGGGAAGCAATGTAGGGAAGAAATGTAGTAGTTGACCTTTTTCTTAACACCCGATGTTATTTCCCAACGCAGAGAAGATATATCAATTGGTGCCACTATGCACAGTCATGGTTGCACTTCCCATCATACATTTGGGCAGAAGAGTTAAATGGCTATAGTATCATTTACTGAAAGCTCAACAAATACACAAGATGGCAATATTTAGACACAATATACAAAGTCACATTTCTCCTTTAAGAATTACACGTCTTTCTATCCGTGGATCCCTCTCACAGAAAGAATGTTAATAATGTAAATGCCATCTTGGGGATTTATTGTCATAATATACAAATACAATACTTATGTACTGTATGTTGAATGTATATATTTGTCCGAGTTTAATTCATTTTTTTCTTAATGCATTGCCAAAATGTATATGATCGGGAAAAATTATCGGGAATGATTGGAATTGAATCGGGAGTAAAAAAAAACAGTCGGATTGGGAAATATCGGGATCGGCAGATACTCAAACTAAAACGATCGGGATCGGATCGGGAACAAAAAAACATGATCGGAACAACCCTAACTGACAATAAAATGTGCATAAAGGTTGGTTACAAACTGTAGAATTGCTGGCTGTCTTGTCACCTGTAGGCTTTGTTTCGAGTTTTGTCGCGTTGTCCTGTAATTCCAAGTGCTTCCTTGTTGAATTGGATGTAGAGTTTTTAGCTGCCGACAGCCGACAGATATTTTTGTCATCTTTACTGGACAGAAATATGAAGTAATGGCTGTATTTCCATTGAGCAAAGGCATCCATTTGCGGTATATATCCTGCTTTTCACTGTTAGCCTCGCTGCCTCGTCAGAATGCTATGTTGTTGACCGCCGTGGCAGACAGCGCTCAGCCTCAAACAGCATCGTAATACACGTACATGACTACAGTATTCTTCATTCTACATACATTATGAGGCAAAAACAAAATAGTAACGCACAGGCACTAGGGAAACTAACTTTAATCGGATTACTGGCTTGGAAAATTGAACGCGTTAGATAACTCGTTACTGAAGAAACTAATCCGACTACACTGACTATAACACTTCTACATTCATTCCTTCTTCCAGATCCACACAGACTCCGATGAAGGCGAAGGTAACATCAAGTACACCATCTCCGGAGAAGGAGCAGGCACCATCTTCATTATCGACGAGCTAACGGGTGACATCCACGCCACGGAGAGGCTGGACCGCGAGGAGAAAGCCTTCTACACGCTCCGAGCGCAGGCCCGCGATCGGCTTAGCGACGACCCACTGGAACCAGAGTCGGAATTCGTCATCAAGGTCCAGGACATCAACGACAGCGAACCCAAATTCTTGGAGGGGCCGTACATCGGCAGCGTGGCCGAACTGTCTCCGATAGGTAAGACTGCAAAGAGGAATGAAATATGTCAAACCCATTTTCAACAGTCTTGTTTTGGTATTAACTCTTGACAATGATTGACGTCCAATTATCTGGCACTAATCGAGAGATGTCCGATTAAAGCATTTTAAATTGTTATTGGATAATCGGATAATGGGCCAGCGGCTTTTGAAATTCACTGGCCCCACTATCAAAACCACTGGCCCAGGTCAAAATGTCAGTTATTGATCCAAAAATTCACGAAAAAGAACAATTTGTCTCCCGCGGCTCAGTTGTCGTGGCAACAATTTCAGAAGTCAAAGAGATGGCAATTATGGCTAACGATTTTCAAGCTTTTATGATTATATTATTTGCTCCGTAGTCACGCGGTTGACATCACATGTTATGCTCATACCATAGGTTTCATACCCATTAACTTTTCACTGTAAACCTAATTCTTTTTGTCTCATCGTTGCTGAGCCAATTCCAGCAGTCTCGCTACTGGAGCTGAAACTTTCTCTACCATTTCTTTTCATATTGGATTTCGCTTTCCCTCACCTCCTCCTGTGACTTTCTCTTTCTTAAGTGTTTTTTTCCTGGTGCTTGGCCGGGTGCTGGGGGTTTCAGAAGCATGTTGTTTTGTACTATAATGTCAGGTGGGTACTTAGATACTGACCATCAATCTACCATGTCAATTAATTGTCGACCCCTGATAGCGACTTTTTTTATTGTTGGTTTTGGGCCAATATGCATGTTGCCTTCAAAGTGAATGTAGAAGCTTTCTGCCTTTGTACAGGGGCTGGTCACAACTTATCACAGCAGCAATGCTTGTTATGTGAGCAGACCATTTGCATTCAAGGTGCAAAAATAAAATGAATGATACATGAAGGAAAAATAATGAATTTGTTAAGTCCACGACAGCATGTATAGGTATTGGTTTGATATCTGTATCGGATTTTTGGGGTTGAACAACATCGGGATATTGGTTAAAAAGTAATTATCGGACAACTCTCGTCCATTCCATTTGAAATGGAAGAAGCTTCCAGCACCAAAATACATTTTTGAATGAAAATTTGTTCCTTGTGTATGCCTGATTACAGTAACTGTACTGCAGTAGCCTAATACTTGTTTAAGACCTGTTGTGTTTTATAGGTATAACTGTTCCAAAAGCAGCTTTTTTTGCATTTTAGTGGTTTTAGGACGTTTGTCATACATATATATACAGTATATATGGACGGTACATGTATTTGTATTGAACCGTTTCAGTACGGGGTGCTCGGTTCGGAACGGAGGCGTACCGAAGGAGTTTCTGACGAAATGTAACCCTTACTTTTCGAGGCTGTGAGTCGATCGGGTTACAGTTTCTTGGTGTAGATTATATTTACTCCGTCTTCTCTACTATAATGAGGACCAACACGGTAGGACAGTATAAAACCCAGAAACGTCAACGGCGCGACAACGTGGCCGCCGCGAGAACGCAGTGAAACGCGGGCGTTAAAGTCAATCAGCCAATGCACACCAGTAGCAGTGCGGCCGCGTGTTAGACGGGCCCCAGAAGCGGCTCAACACGACGCATGCGAAAAGAACGGCAGACTTTATTATTTGACGCGAGACGGGACCCTCCTGCGTCAATACTACTACCGGTAGCTAGGAAAGGGCAGACCTGAAGTCACTCGTGTAAAAATACGGTGGATCCGGTCGATTTTCAAACTAATATGCAATCGTAACCCACTTTTTGAGTCAATCAAATCTCTTGAGTGGTAGATCGGGGCACAATTGAGTTGTCTTTGTTGATTTACTGCTGTCTTCTCTGCTATAATAATAACCAACACGGCCCCGTGTTCAATACAAAACCCTCCTACCACAACAATACAAGTAGGAACTAATATTCACATAGGAACTAAAGTTATACAACATAAAATATACAATATAAATGAATACTACATTACATTTGTAAAATATAAACACATAATAAAATAAATGATAGCCCATTTAAATCAAATAAATTGAAATGAGCTAAAACACCTGTAATTAAATAATAAGAATAATACACAGATCCTGCTTACACAATTAAATTTATTAATTTCTGTGTGGCGCTTTAACTTGAGAAAATCCACCAATAAAGCTTTTGAAAACCGTTCATAAGAAAAAAAATGATTCATTTGTAAAATACATGTTAAAGTCTTTGTCATTGGGATTGCTTTTCTCTTTAGCACAGGACTTCTTTTTTCTGACCAATACGCGGGGTCTGAAAGGCAAATTGTTGTTGGATTATCTTTAAATACCCACTACTTTTTGAGCAGAATTCTAGCTTTTTATAGGCTAATGTTCCTATTGGCGAAAGCACAAAAGTGTGTAATAAACAACTAGCACATTTATAGTTTGCATTTTGTTTTCTTACTGTACCGAAAATGAACCGAACCGTGACCTCAAAACCGTGGTACGTACGGAACCGAGATTTTTGTGTACCGTTACACCCCTAATATATATATATATATATATATATATATATATATATATATATATATATATATATATATATATTGCTGTCAAAATTATCGCGTTAACGGGCGTTAATTAATTTTTTAAATTAATCACGTTAAAATATTTGACGCAATTAACGCATGCACTGAATGACCAGCTCGCACATTGCCTTAAACAGATTACAATGAGGCAGTTTATGGACATTAAGAGTGAAGAGAATGCCACTAGCCACTTGGGGGCAGCGCCATTCCATACTATTGTTATTTCTTCTAAACATGGGAGAATTAGTAGTTGTGAGATGTTTATGCTGTATGCACAATGCAATGCAAATTGCTATTTGTGCTCCACACATATTTCGGTAAGTTTTCTTTCTTTTAGTGGCAATTAAGTGTCTCTTGTTGTATATTGGTAAGATATGTACAGAGATATGTATTTTATAAAGGCGAGTGGACACAGGCGTTCTTTGGACCGTGCCGTTTATTGGCATAAGCCTCTCCTTCACAACAAACATAAGTATCGTTTAGTGAAAGCACAACAAAAATAATATTCCTATCTCTCTCAAAAAAAAATAATGTTCACAAAAAGAAAAGCACTTCAGTCTATAGTAATGAGGCCCTATTTTCACAGTTAAACAACAATGCAAAATGAACTGGCATTACATATCAAAATAGCTATGCAAAATACACGTAAAACTTACTCAGACTTTGGTCACTCTATTCTTACTATTGTTATTTTTATTCTTATTATTATTATATTAACTCTACTTTTGATTGAAAATTTTACAAATTTTATTAAAATGAAAGCATGAAGAGGGGTTTTGATATAAAATGACTATAACTTATAACTATACCATTTGTCTTTTAAAAACTACAAGTCTTTCTATCCGTGGATCACTTTAACAGAAAAAATGTTAATAATCCCATTTGTGGATTTACTGTTACAATAAACAAATACAGTACTTATGTACAGTATGTTGTATGTATATATCCACCTTGTCTTATCTTTCCATTCCAACAATAATTTACAGAAAAATATGGCATATTTTATACATGGTTTAAATTGTGATTAATTGAGATTAATTATGATTAATTAATTTTTAACCTGTAATTAACTCGATTAAAAATTGTAATCGTTTGACACCCCTAAAATATATATATATATTTATTTACCTCAGGGAGTTCAGACAAGAACCTCTAGCCACTTTCACCCCTGCACATACTATAAATTATCAAGGCGAGAACATACAACCCCAATGGCAACAAAATTAATCATTTTATCTTCATAAAAAAATCTAGTATGAGTCATCTGTTTGACGTCTATCTATAAATTGCTTCCCTTTCTTCAAACTTCAAAATCTTTCTACAGATTCAGCAGTCTGCATCATATACAATACTGTGTACTTTTCAAGTTGAACCATTATGAAAACTTTTGTGAGTAATTTGTATGGATTATGTGCGCCTTTCATTTTGCTTGGGAAAACAGCAGGCGCTACTATTTAAGACGTAATCAGTAGCTACCTGCGGCTATTCACTTTTACTTATCGTTTGTGCTTCGCCAAAGATTTGCAGTAACACATTTATACATAGTCTGTTTGTTTTTCAAGGTTGGTTGAGTCCCTGCACCCCTCCCCCCAAATAGGAAAGGGCAAATAAAATAGAAGTGGCAACGATGTTGATGTAGTGTGAGTGACTGTTGAAAAATATGCAGCTAATGAAATTGCAGTCCTAAATCAAATTCACAGTTCATGCTTGATTGAATGTTGCTGAGAAGCGTGCGTGTCTTTATGATAGGACCAAAAGGAGTGGGCGGGGGTGGGGATGAAGTCACTCCACATTGGCTGTGTCCTCAAATAAACACTTGAAAAGGTAGATTAGGGAGGCGTTCGAAATGATGGCTTTAACATAGAACTGCTATGTTTTGGATTATTTTACTAGAAAACAGTTTTGCTTCTGTCATATTTTTAGGTTTCAGAAATGTTTTACTTGGTAGCAGTGGCGGACTTGGCAATTTTGGGGCCTAAGGCGAACATATCCAGGGGCCCTCTTCATGGGTCAGGGGTTCAAAAGGTGACAAGGATGTGGAGGAAATATGTTCCGGTACACTAGGGCTGTCCAAAACGACAACTTTTCCCCTGAGTAGTCAGCCGACTAGTTTTACGATTAGTCGACTAATTTCTTTTTTTTTTTTTTTTTTTTTTTTTTTTTTAAACTAATTTAGCAATGAAATTTTTGTTGACGCTTATTAATTCACAAAACCATTTTGGAACACTTAAATTCTTTATTAAAATACAAATAATCATGTAAATAACAATAATTAATCACAAATAAACAATGAGGTTAAATGCTAATAGCATTTACTAGTGCAAAAGAATGGAAAGTAAACAAATTCAGGAAACTGACTTTGCCTTTCCAACATTATTCAAAACAATTCTTTAAAAAATTCTAGCAGTATTATTATGATATACTACTACATATAATAGTAGTATAATAATTATAATAATTATTCATTGCCAATCATATATGTCATAAAGAGTGTCATTTGAAAAGCTATTCTTATGATAGAATCTGTATTCTGTAGTATTTACTCAACATATTATAATATTAATTCTGAAGTATGTGGGATTAACTCCAGAAATCGTTATTTATATGACAAACATGACGTGCTTTTATTTTGAAATGTTCATCGGAGGTACCTTTGCTAAACCGCTAAGTGAAAGCTTTTCACTCCGTAAAAAAAACATTCTTCATTATTGCTTGTGGTGTCACTAATAGATTCATTTTTTTTTTTCGTTAGCAAATGCTGTTAACCAGCTCTTGAGTGCAATTGTATGACTGATTGGAACTGTACTGCTTTGTTTCGCCACAGGGTGTGCTGTCGTGGATTTTATGTTTGGTGTGAAGAAGAAGTAGAAGAAAGTTAAAAGAGGCATTAGCGGCCTGTTCTCAACTTCTCCCTCACTGCACTTTAGCTCTCATGGAAAGCACGTTCGCTCATGTGTTCGAAATAAACGATAGCCGAAGTGCAAAGTAGCAAGTGAGCTGTAAAAATAGCCAGCTTAGTGGCGTGAAAAACATGGGAGAGCTAAGTGAAGCTAACGAACAGCTAAGCGGTGCTAAGCGATGCTAAACGGAGCTAAGCAAAGCTAAACGGCGCTAAATTAAAGGGAAGCTACTGATAGTGCGTGTCTGTGGGGGAGAGATAATATAAATGCAGCATTCAAATGGCTTTCTTTTTTGTTTTGTTATTTATTTGTTTGGTATGCTGACATAATTATACATGACGAATAGCTGGGGGTGCTGCTGGCTCCGGTGGCCCAAGCCCTTGCTAAGGGCAGCTGGTTGGGGGCCCCCTACTGGTTTGGGGCCTAAGGGGCTTACTTCGCCTGAATAGTAGATCCGCCTATGCTTGGTAGGTATCTAATCTAAATCTTGATGGGTGTTGCACAAAACCAAGATAAGGGATTAAATCTGTAAATATTGGTTATTCCAGATGATCTAAACCAGGGATCTCCAGCCTATTTTGCACCACGGACCAGTGTGATTTGGGTCTTTTTTTCACGGACCTGTGTTCTGTCAAATTTTGCACCCTTATAAAATTTAGCTCCCAAAGCGTTTGTGGTGGTGAAAAAGCCCTCTTTTATATTCAGTTGGACTCGCAATGTTATCCAACGCTGCAAAAAAAAATATTTACAGTACTGGCCCGAATATAAGACGGTGTTTTTTGCATTGAAATAAGACTGAAAAAGAGGGGGTCGGCTTATATTCGCGGTCTAGACGTTATACCCATTCACAGCGCTAGATGGCGCCAGATATCATTGAAGCGATGTTCTTTCAAGACAGATCTCAGCTACTCTCAAGTTTAACCAGTTTGTAGGATTGTTCCGATCATGTTTTTTGCTCCCGATCCGATCCCGATTGTTTTAGTTTGAGTATCTGCTGATCCCGATATTTCCCGATTCGATTGCTTTTTTTTTTTTGCTCCCGATTCAATTCCAATCATTCCTGATAATTTTTCCCGATCCTATACATTTTGGCAATGCATTAAGAAAAAAATGAATAAAACTCGGACGAATATATACATTCAACATACAGTACATAAGTACTGTATTTGTTTTTTATGACAATAAATCCTCAAGATGGCATTTACATTATTAACATTCTTTCTGTGAGAGGGATCCACGGATAGAAAGACTTGTGATTCTTAAAGGATGAATGTGACTTTGTATATTGTGACTAAATATTGCCATCTAGTGTATTTTTTGAGCTTTCAGTAAATGATACTGTAGCCATTTAACTGTTGTGCCCTATGCATGATGGGAAGTGCACCCATGACTGTGCGTAGTGGTACCAATTGATATATCTTCTCTGCGTTGGGAAATAACATAGGGTGCTAATAAAAAGATCAAAAGAAAGAAGCTTTTATCCCCACATTGCTTCCCACGATATTTCTAATTGTAGGGAGAGGGATTGTAAGGCTTTAGCCAATTAAAAAAATGCTCCAAAGGCTGCCAAAATTCACTCTACTCATTTTACGTTGCCTTTTAGCTCTATATATATGTAAAACGGTGCCATTACAGGTTGAACGCGACAATGCATGAGTGGGTCGTGCAGCGCATGCGTTAATTGCGTGAAATATTTGAATGTGATAAATTTCTTAAAAATTAATTACCGCGGGTAACAGGATAACAGGCATGAAAATCTCTCACCTTTCGGCGAAATTCGCCGTTTTTAAGTCAAAAAGGATGACCTACGTGAATCGTGTAGATCCGAGGAGAAAAATTTTAGGGGGGGGGGGGGGGGGGTCGTTTGTAGGCATGTGCCAGTTACCTTCACGGATTACCATGCTATGAAAACGTTGCAGTTACAAAACCACTAAATTTTTCCGTCATACAGTAGTACGTATTCGTTATTTTTCATGTGTCGAAAATGCAGCCAGAATTGGCTTGGCGCGGCAGCGCTTACCCCTTCCCCTGTTTGATGCTGCGTGTGTCAGTGACGCTATTCCAGCAAACCCAAAAACAAGCACTCCAAACGCAAGGCGTAAATTCTTCAATTTATTGATCTCTCAAATCGTGGTAACTGAAATATACCAAATGAATACATTTAAAACGTTGTACACTCGTATTTTTCCACATGTGAGTAGCTTCAACAGTTTAGCTTCATGAAAAAGTTCGTCAAAAACAAAACACACATTTTCCTTTCAAATTCAATACACAAAGTTACTAAAAACTTACAAAGACGAATGATAGGCAAGGCTTAGCTAGGACAGCAACTTCATTGATGTTAATCACAGCCGCTGAGAGAGAAACAAGTTTGTATGCGGGGAGGAAAAAAAAAAAAAAAACAGAGCGTCAAAGATCGCTAATTGCGACAGATGATCTTGTACTAAGCACAAATTCACATTCGCTGGAGGAGGTAAAGTATCACTCCCAATTGTTTTTAGATGAATGCATTTGCCAGCATATTGAATTTAGTGAGTAATGGTTTTCGTTTTCATATTTTGTGGTATGACAAAGTTACTGCCGTTCGTTGCAGCTTGCGTTGAACACTGCCGGAGCGTCCGGTGAAAAAAATAGCTCCCGTTAAGGTAGCGTCAAGCTTGTGTATTTAACGGTAATATAAAAGCAGTGTTGTCAATAACGCGGTATCGTAATGCGTAACTAATCTGATTACTTTCTTTCAGTAAAGAACAATCTAACGCGTTCATTTTTCTAAATCAGTAATCTGAGTAAAATTACTTTCCTTGATGCCTGTGCGTTACTATTTTGTTATTGCCCCATAATGTGTGTAGAATGAAGAATACTGTAGTCATGGGAGTGACATCACATGTCACATTTTTTAATCGGGGATGGAACAAAAAGGGTCACGTGTATTACCATGATGCGTGAGCGCTGGGAGTTTGCGGCCAAAACAACATAGCCTTGCTACCTCGCCAGGATGCAATGAAATAGGCAGGAGATATACTACAAACGGCTGCATTTGCACACTGGAAACACAGCCATTACTTCACATTTTTGTCCAGTAAAGATAACAAAAATATCTCCGTGCGCTGCAAACTTTGTGTTGGCTCAAAAAGACTGTCCACCGCTGTATCCAATTCAAGCACCACTTGGAATTACAGCACAACAGGTAACACGACAGCCAGGACTTTTTAATACTGCTCGTGCTCAATCCTCGGTTCAAGCTCAGTTGTTGTTGAGGGTTTTGAAAGCTTAGGTTTAAAGAAATTCTAAATATCCATCTTGCCTCCTCAGCTGTAGTTTTGGCTAAGCAATGCAAACGGCTGTCTCTAAGGTTCTATAGTCACATGATCTGTTCGAAAAATAATTTGGACCCATTATGAAATACTTTGAAGGATTCCTGTTCATTTTATTCATTTGTGTTGTTTGTTTTATTGCTCTAAAACTTTTATAGACAACATTTTAAGGGCCATATTCAATGGTCTATATTTTAAAGGGGAAGTTCAGAATTTTTTACATTAGGCTTAATCTTTGAGTTAGCCGGGGTTTAATTAGTCGTTGGAAATTATTTGAACAAATTCTGTGCAGTTTGACAGTTATTTGTTAGTTTCAGGGCTCCGGAGTGGCTAAGCTAGCGCAAGTCAATGGTGGTTGAAATCAACTCCTTCAACTAATTAAACCCCCGTTAACTCGAATATTAAGCCTTATGTGAAAAATTAAAATGGTCAAATTCGCCACATGTAGGACGTTTTGCCGACGGCGGACATTTTGGCAGAACGCCGGAACATATTTACTCCACACCTTTCTCACCTTTTTAACCCCTGACCCATTTTCATGCCTGGGATAAATTTGATAACCCTACCTTAAGCCTAAACTAAAGACTCTGGATTAGTATAACTTTATGTCTGTAACGTTAAGTGCAATTAGAAAACGATTTAATTAAAAAATATATATATATTAAAAAAAAGGCATGTGCGATATTTTTTTGCCGAATCCGATACTTTGAAAATGACGTGATCGGACCCGATCGATCGGGATGGAGATCGATCAGGACATCTCTAGTGGTAAGCAATTCAAATCTGTTTATTTTTGTTGCACTTCAAGTGTAGGATAAATCTGTTGCTGGTGAGGTGCAATAAATATTACAAGGTTCTATCACACAACTACCTGTCTGTTCTTCTCTATTCGACTGACTGGAATACTGCTCAGAAAATTTCAAATTCTTTGACATACAACAACTTCTTTTTAAGGTAATGGAAATAGTTACTTTCCCGGGTAACTAGTTCCTGTTACTATAGAGTAATTTAGTTACCGTAATTTTCGGACTATAAGCCGCTACTTTTTCCCTCATTTTGAATCCTGCAGCTTATAGTCCAGTGCGGCTTATTTCTTGATTTGTTTCGGTCAATAGGTAACACTTTATTTGACAATTGCGTCATAAAATTGCCATACGACCGTCATAATTATCACATGATTATGACACTATCATTGCTGTTAATGAATGCTTATGACAGATGTCATTTAGTATCATCTGGCAAATTATGTCATCGACACTCCATTTATGTCCAACTCGGATCTTTTGCATCAATTCAAAAGTGAGATAATTTGCTGGATGACACAAAATGACATCTGTCATGATGTCGTTAATGCTCATGGCAATGTCATGTCATAATTATGATGGTCTTATGACAGTTTTATGGTGCTACTGTCAAGGTTTTACCAAATACTAGAGCTAGCAATTAATGAAACAACTGGAACAATAACTGAAGAAATAATTAGCACAGAACATGAATGTTTATTATTTACATTTGTAGTGCTACAATGCATGCTAGGAGGCCCATTGGATGACAATAGTCTTGACAGCAGGTGGCAGCAGAGGTTGACTGTCTCCCTCCAAGGGAGCAGTGATGGCCAAATGAAGCTTCTTGAAGCAATGAAGCTTTGCAGCCATTTGGTTCAAAGCTTTATGGTGGTTCATTTGGTCTTATGACAGTCTAATGATGCCGCTGTCAAAAAAAGTGTTACCAATTAATATCTTTTGGCGTAAATAACCCATAATACAGTGAGGACAGCTGCAACTTATTGTCCAGTGTGGCTTATCTATGAACAAATGCTGTTTTCGTGTCAAATTTGGTGGGTGGCGGCTTATAGTCAGGTGCGCCTTATAGTCCAGAAATTACTGTACTAACTCAGTTGCTTTTTGGAAAAAGAAGTGAGTAACTATAACTAATTTTTTAAAGTAACGTGCCCAACGCTGGTCATTTTCTCAGTGTTGTCCCATGGAGAGATATACTTAAACATCTGCAGAAATGCGAGGGGTGTACTCACTTTCGTGATACGTTGTATATCGATCAAAAAAAGTGCAGTAGAAATAGATGCATGCCACTTAATACACACTCTTGGCTCATGAAGAAGATGTGATCATTTGGAGAGCCGCAATGAATCACTGCCAATCTACTTGTAATCCTTTTCAGAGACAAATAAAAGAATTAGAACTTAACTTAGGCCCCAACTAGGAATTTTCAGCACTTAGGTTTGATTTGCATGACAGGTCTAAGTGCCCGACTTTTGATATTTTTTGACAGTCCTTTTGGTTGAAAATGCACTGATAGCATTTAGATCCCTTTGTATTAGTCATTCAAACCTAAAAAAAATGCTGTGAGTTCAACATTCTGTCAACGGTCCATTTCAGTCAACATCCTCTGCTTTCCTGACGTTTCCTGCAGCTTTTTGTTGTAGAGTGACATTGGCCAATTTGTTTTTGGTTTCCCACAGTTGAGACTGACTAAATATAGTCTTTATACAGTGAAACGAGACAGCCGTGGTGGCATAAAGTGCTTTTTTTGTTGCCTCAAACAGTAGTTTTTATGAGCTGTGTTCTCAAAAGACGGAGACATTTCCATCTCTGTATCAACAGCCTTTTCCACAGTATTTAGTAGCAGGTGGCTTACGCTGGAATTCTGGCTTAATGTTTATGTTTTGGAAAGCATCATTAATATTTGAATGGGAGCCAGCTCTTTCCCCCTGTGCTCTTCCCCATCAATAGTATATGTTCAAATATTTATGCGGCTTGAATGAGGACTCTTGGGGCTTTAAAAAGCTGAAGATTTAAGTAATGCCAAACAGCTATATTGCCGTCTTTCCTCAAGGCTGCTTAGTCATGAGCTGGTGTACATTTTAAGATTAGGACATTTGAGCTTTTCACCTCAAGTCTTGTCCGGAGCCTGCAGGGACATGATATGCACCCAGGGGCTTCTTTGAAGAGTTTCTAGTACCGTTTGATGTGGTTGCAAGGGTCTATAGAAGTTTGAATGCGTGGGAGAGCATGACATTGAGGGTGGTTGAACCCAACCTCTGATCTTAACTATTAAGATACTTGCTGCCCTGTATTAGATAAGGTTGCCTAAACAAAACAGGAGTTGCTTCCTCATTGCAAGCTAGTCCTGTATCGGTATCGATATGGCCAGAGGTTGAAAGCAGTGTTGTTTTCAGAAGCCTTTTTAATTTTCGTCTTAGTCTTTTGGACAAAAATATCAATTAGTCTTGGTCATATTTGAGTAATTTCAAAATGTGTTCATCTTTGTCTTGTTTTCGTTGACAATTACTGACATTTTTTTTTTGGCTGTAAAGTGAAAAGTTGTAGCTCAAAAAATAAATACAGCGGTATTGTTTTCCGAAATTTCCAGGTTCGCGGTGAATCAGTAACAGGCACACTTTTGCTCAATAGACGATGTTTATTGATTAGAAAATGCAGAATAAATGAGATTTATTGATTACAATCCCACAAAAGCAAGCAAACAGATATCAAAAACAAGCAAACAAATGGTAACGTGATGCTAGATTTGAGTTTGTCAATCTCAGAATCCCCGCGTTACGTTACAGCCAGGGGTCGCGTTAACCGAATATTTTCCGTCGTTGACCGTTTTTTTAAAACAGTGACGGAAAAAACTGAAGCCCGTCTGTCATTTTGACCGGTTGCAGTTCACACCCCAGACCACAGGGTGGCGAGTGAGCATATTAATTAGCTGTTGTCTCTTTTGATGCATCTCGCTATCCGGGTGCTGAGTGCTGACAGCGCATTGAAGAGTTAAGGACAGGAGGCTTTGGAGCGCGTCTGGGTCACAGACCAGTGCAGCTGAACCACTGATTCAGAAGGAGCGCATGCTGCGGGATTTCCTTCCGCTGAAGCGGGTGCTTGCGGGTTCAGGAAACCCCTCGTTCAGAGAGTCTTGTCGACTTTTTATCAGGTCACTTGGAGAAATGTTCCCTGATTTCAAAACTTTGGCTGAAGTGGCGCTTGTAATCCCAGTCTCTAGTGTGGTCGCAGAGCGCGGATTCAGCCTCCAGAACAACATCGAAGCGGCCATGAGAAGTCGTCTGTCCGAGGCAAAAGTCCAAAACCTCATGACAATAGCCTATGCAGCCACTTGAGACATTTCATTATGCACAAGCGGGCACGCAATGGCGTACCGCACCTGACAATGAATGACCTGAAAAGAATTACAGTGGTATCTGACTGCCACTGTTACCGTTTATGTATATATATAAAAAACAACTTTAGTAAGGGTGAAGTGCAAATAAATTATAGAATTAAGATTTGTTATCAATGAAAAAATTATAAGTGTTCGTTGGCTGTCACTGAGTGGCATTTGCGATTGGTACACAAAGCTAACTAAATTACCCCAAAGAACGGTAAGAGACGTAGAACAACCAGAGGATGTATAAGAGAAACTAAATTCTATTGAATATGTCATTATTATCATTTTAAAAATCTAAGTGACTGGTAAAAATAGATTATGACCAGATTTTTATGACCGTGTCAGTCAAAATGACAGCGAAAAAGTCTAGCGCAACCTCTGGTTACAGCACAACTAGTTGTCCCTTAGAAATGAAAATCGCTTACCGTGACAAACGAGTGGGAAGCCAACAACACTCCAGTAAAGCGGCAAAAGGACAAAGGCCAGGCGATCCGTACATGACCCGCTGGCAGACTTCACTGGTCGCCCGGAAATGTTCGGCTTTTGTAGGGACGGACCCCTCAGAGGCGGAGAGGCCAACTTCCGCCCCCGAGCGGCGCGGCCCCGTCCAATCACAAACATTTAAGCTACTTTTGGTTCAGCCCCCTTGAAAAAGGGCTTTTCACATGGGACAAATGAGCTGTGCTGCAACAGATGCCAACAAATGGTAAATATTATGGGTGCAAAACAATTTCTCTATAGGACCCAGGCGTGTAACTATGGGACCCAGGCGTGTCAAAACAAGTTATCTCGTGAGATTCTCAAGCACGTCTCCTAACTATGGGAACAAGGTGAAAAACAATATAAGTTGTTTCAATCTATGTCACAGAAGCAATCATACATCACAAAAGCATAATGTAATATTTTCCTCAATCAGGTATGAAAAGGTAGCTGAACTTTTTGGAATTTCTCACATTTCTGCATAAACTCAACTTTGTGAAAATCACACAGATGAAAAAACTGTCTGCTTTAACTAAAACCACCCAAACATTTATAGGTTTTCATATTTTAATGAAGATAGTATGCAAACAATGACAGAGGGAGGGGAAAAAAGTAAGTGAACCATCACAATTAATACTTTGTGTGCCCCCCTTTGGCAGCAATAACTTCAGTTAGATGCTCCCTCTAGCTGCAGATCAGTCTGGTACATCGAGCAGGACTAATCTTGGCCCATTCTTCTCTACAAAACTGCTGTAATTCAGTCAGATTCCTGGGATGTCTGGGATGACAGGTTGCCTTTACGTCATGCCACAGCATCTCAATGGGGTTCAAAGTCTGGACTTTGACTTGGCCACTCCAAAACGTGTATTTTGTTCTTCTGAAACCATTCTGAATGTCAGGCTGTGGTGGAGAGACAGACTTAGATGCGGAGTACAGGCAAAAACTTTTATTTTGAAAACAGAGGTTCTTCCGCTGACATACGGGGATGAGGAAAAATACCAACATAAAGCGCTCCAAATGGAGGAATAAGTCAGGGCAACCACGGTCAAAAGTTCAAACAAAATGGCGGAAAGGCAAAAACACAAAACGCTCCAAATGGAGGAAAAAGTCAAGATGGCTAGGATCAAAAATGTTCAAACACAAAGCGATCCAAATGGAGGATAATATGCTGGATAACTATGACAGGCTATGGCGAGAGGCTGACGTGAATGACCTGGGAAGAAAGACACTTCTGCACAAGACAAGGGAAACTAGGGCATTATACTGTATACACTCAAGGTAATGGGGAACAGGTGGATTAGGTGACGAGAGGAAGGGCAAGTACACGACTATGAAGAGAGCGAAGCCTTCAAAATAAAACAGGAAGCGACGTGGCATGACACTGAAGTTGATTTACTTTTGTGTTTCAGATCATTGTTTGTTGCAGCATCCATCCTCTTTTTAGCTTCAACTGTCTGACAGACGGCCTCAACATCCTGATAAACCTTTGAATTCATTCTTCCGTTAATGAAGTCGTCCAGGCCCTGAGGCAGCTAAACAGCCCCAAATCATGATGCCCCCTCCACCATGCTTCACGTTGGGGATGAGGTGTTGATGTTGGTGAGCTGTTCCATACTTCCTCCACACATGACATTGTGGGTTACTCCCAAACAATTCAACTTTGGTTTCAATAGTCCACAAAATACTTTGCCAAAACTTCTGTGGAGTGTCCAAGTGCCTTTTTGCGAACATTAAACGAGCAACAATGTTTTAATTAGACAGCAGTGGCTTCCTTCGTGGAGTCCTCCCATGAACACCATTCTCTTCAAAGTTTTACGTATAGTTGATGTGTGCACAGAGATATTGGACTGTGCCAAAGATTTCTGTAAGTCTTTAGCAGACACTCTATGGTTCTTTTTTACCTCTCTGAGTATTCTGCACTGAACTCTTGGTGTCATCTTTGGTGGACGGCCACTCCTTGGGAGAGAAACAACAGTGCCAAACTCTCCATTTGTAGACAACTTCTCTGACTGTCAATTGATGAACATCCATACTTTTAGAGATGGTTTTGTATCCTCTCCCAGCTTTATACAACTCAACAATCCTTGATCGCAGGTCTTCAGACAGCTCTTTTGACGGAGCCGTGATGCACATCAGACAATGCTTCTCATCAAGACAATTTTTTACCAGGTGTGTCTTTTATAGTGGGCAGTGTAGCTTTAAACCACTCATTAGTGATTGGACACACACCTGACTTAAAATGTTTGGTAAAAATTGGATTCAATTGCTCTTTAAGTCTCCTTAGGCAGAGGGTTCACTTACTTATTTTTCCCCCTTCTGTCATTGTTTGCATGCTACCCTCATTAAAATATGAAAACCTCTAAATGTTTGGGTGGTTGTAGTTAATGAAGACACTGTATTTTCATCTGTGTGATTTTGACGGATCAGATTAGATAAGATCACATTTGATGGTGATTTTATGCGTTCAACCTCACTCCCAGTTTGTACATGGCACCAATAAACCAAGGAAAACCGGAGATATGATAGTTTTCATTTCATGGTAGTAAATTTTGTATGAAAAATTCTTTTTTTTTTTAATTTTTTTTTTGGCCTCTGGTACAGTATAAAAACTAAACCGCAATAGAGCACACAAGACCTGTGTTTCAATATTGGCGGGAACTTATAAAAACAACAGATATACTATATTTATTAGAGATGTCCCAATCAATCAGGTCCGATCACGTCATTTTCAAAGTATCGGAATCGGCAAAAAAATATCGTTCATGCCTTTTTTAAATATTTATATATTTTTTAATTAAATCGTTTTCTAATTGTATTTAACGTTACAGACATAATATGTTACACTCATCCAGTCTTTAGTTTAGGCTTAAGGTAGGGTTATCAAATTTATCCCAATAACAGCGGTAATTAATTTTTTTTAAAAATTTATCATGTTAAAATATTTAACGCAATTAATGCATGCGCTGCAGGACCCACTCACACATTGTCGCGCTCAATCAGTAATGGCGACGTTTTACTTATATACAGAGGTAAAAGGCAGCGTAAAATGAGTAGAGTGAATTTTGGCAGCCTTTGGGGCTTTTTTTTAATTGGCTAAAGTCTTACAATCCCTCTCCCTATGATTATAAATATCATGGGAAGCAATGTGGGGAACCAAGGTAGCAATTGATCTTTTTCTTAACACCTTAAGTTATTTCCCAACCCAGAAAATATATATCAATTGGTAGCACTACGCACAGTCATGGTTCCACTTCCCATCATGCATTTGGGCATGCCTACAATATCATTTACTGAAAGCGCAACAAATATTTAGTCACAATATACAAAGTCGCAAGTCTTTCTATCCGTGGATCCCTCTCACAGAAAGAATGTTAATAATGTAAATGTCATCTTGAGGATTTATTGTCATAATAAACAAATACAGTACTTATGTACTGTATGTTGAATGTACATATTTGTCCGAATTTTATTCATTTTTTTCTTAATGCATTGCCAAAATGTATATGATCGGGAAAAATTATCGGGAATGATTGGAATTGAGTCGGGAGCAAAAAAAAAAAGCAATCGGATCGGGAAATATCGGGATGGGCAGATACTCAAACTAAAACGATCGGGATCGGATCGGGAGCAAAAAAACATGATCGGAACAACCCTTATATTTATATACTTTTTGGGGAAATATATTTCCCCAAAAATGCAGTTTACACTCCGATTTGAGTTATGTTTTTTTTCCTCTATTTGGCGCATTTTTTGGCTGGTTCGACTTATAGTCCCAAAAAATACTGTACCTTTACTTTAGTTATATTGTTTTAAAGTAAAGCTACTCTTATTTGAGTCAAATCTTTGGCTACTCTTCCCACATCGGCCATTTACTAAAAAAACTGAACAAAATAGAAATTAATAAAATTCCACTTTCTGTGTTCACATCGTCAAAAGGAGTTGTTTTTTGTCAGATAACGGTTATTAATGAAAAAGTAAAGTATTTGCACTTCATTTCCCAGCACTCAGTCCTCTTTTAGCCTGCTTAGAATTTACTCCTGCTTCCTCAGCGTGATGCAAACCATCGTTTTCTGCATACACTGCTTTTTAAAAATGGAATTCGTGTTTTTCTTCAGTTCCCCCGTGATCTGTTGCTAGCATTTTCCCTGCCGAGTAAAATACAGCGGAGCCTTCAAACGTTCAACACAATTGCTTTCAGGAAGACACACACCCCTTTAAAGGGCACACATTGAAGTCATTGGCTACCACTAACGGCGCTAGACGTCCAATCCATTTTGACTGATTTGACACCACACGATTTGGACACTGTGCACTAGGTGTGTTTCCAATGGCACTCCCTAACTAACATGTGACGCCCAAAATGTCAAAAAGCGGTCTTCTGCCATGAAAATCAGGACACACCAGCCTTGCCACCTGCACCGTCTACAAAAATAGAGCCCCTAATATTCAGAACTATAAGTAATAACAATGTTTTGTCCTCTGGAGATGCGCAAAAGTGCCAAGAAAGGCATTATGCAAAACTCCCTCCTATCGGGAGTATAGAAATAGGAACAAGCACTCAGCAGATGTTACATGAAAATAAAATAAGGTTTAGGTGAGGAAAGGGTCGACAACAATATGGCGCATCCCCACTGCACAGTGTCAAGTATGACCCTGCTGCTTGGAATCAAACAGAGAAGACGGAGACGGTCGTGATTGCATTACTCCCCGATGAGCCGTCTGGCCGTGTTCTGACTAAGTCCTAAGGAGGGAAATGATTACAGGTGGAAATAGAAGCTGCGCAGGTGGGACGTCTCAAGTAGGTCTCATGACGGAGGCGCATGCTGATGAAGTACTCAGACATTGATGTGACACTTATTTGTCAGAAGTATCAGTGAGAGGCCAGGCTAAGTTTCACAATGGATTCAAATGAAGAGACTGGACTGTCGAATATCGCGTATTTAATTGAAAATAACTTGAGAGGTGACAAAAGTACTCAAATTTTTATACTACAAAAAAAGTGCTAATTTGAATGAATGAATTAGAGACTTGAGTAGTTGTACCTCAAGATACAAAATTAATTTGATCCAGAGTGGCTTTTGTATCATAATATTTTCGTCTAATGAATCGCATTTTACATGTAAATTGCCTAATTCAGGGGGTGCTTTTTTTGGCTGAGAGGGCCATGAACACCACATATTTTTAAAATGTAATTCTGTGAGAGCCATACAATATGTTTAAAACTAAAAATACAAGTAATATGGACATTTTATGTAATTTCAACACTTTTAAAATACAATAAGTCTGAATTCTTTTTTTAATAACTTGTATAAATAATAATAATAACTAGGGCTGTCAAAATTATCGCGTTAACGGCCGGTAATTAATTTTTTAAATTAATCATGTTCAAATATTGGACGCAATTAACGCACATGCCCCGCTCAAACAGATTAAAATGACAGCACAGTGCAATGTCCACTTGTGTTTTTTGGAGTTTTGTCGCCCTCTGCTGCCGCTTGGGTGCGACTGATTTTATGGGCTTCAGCACCCATGAGCACTGTGTAATTATTAGGGTTGTTCCGATCATGTTTTTTTACTCCCAATCCGATCCCGATGGTTTTAGTTTGAGTATCTGCCGATCCCGATATTTCCCGATCCGATTGCTTTTTTTTTTGCTCCCGATTCAATTCCAATCATTCCCGATCATTTTTCCCGATCATATACATTTTGGCAATGCATTAAGAAAAAAATGAATAAAACTCGGACGAATATATACATTCAACATACAGTACATTTAATATACAGTACTATATTTGCAATCGGATCGAGAAATATCGGGATCGGCAGATACTCAAACTAAAACGATCGGGATCGGATCGGGAGCAAAAAACCATGATCGGAACAACCCTAGTTATTAGCAATTGTTTCTACAAAATGGATAAGCGACATGACTTTTGTCAGGGACTTGTTGAAATTCGCCCCCCCCGGCCCAGACGCACCCGAGAACAGCACCAGCCAAAACAATTGCCGCTCGGCTGACGCTGCTCCGCGTGCGCCCGCCGGGAAGGCCGAATCTCGCGCGTCCTCTTACTTTAACCCTTTGTACTGACTCCATGTTTCAAAAGCTTGAAGAACACTCACCGAAAACAGGTTGACAATTTATTCGTCGACAATGGTAAAAACAAGGCAAAAACAGACGACGGAGGGACAATTCTGGATCCAAAACAAGGCTACATGTTTCCGAGTAGAAGAAATCTGTCTTATCTCAGTGTCCAGTCTTTTTAAAGTCTTTGCTGACGCGGGTCATGTCGAAGGTGTGTCTGAAGGTGGGTCTGGGCGTTGCTTTTTGGTCTTCCCCTTGTTGGCCGGTTTGAGGCGGCTTAGGTTCTTGCGCGGATTGGGACGCCCGCTATCAACTTTGCTGTCCGGGCTGGTTGTACTTGTTTTAGGACAAAGCGCTTTGTCCTTGGAGTTTGCTGGGAGAGCAGATTGCCAGAGTTGGTGCGTCACTCTTGTGATAAGACGGCATTGTGTATCTTCTCATTAAACTATGGTGTTCTATTTATTTTATATTAGTAGCGTAGTCCTACCGTGAATATGAAAATGATACTATTTCCTGATTAATTATATTACGTGTGTTAGAGTAATGCAAACAGTTAGACGGTGCCAACCTGTACCATATGTATGTGTTAGACTAATGCAGACAATTATATGGTGTGTGCGATGACGATATCGTTTCTCCTTCAGACTGTAGTGCATATTTCATCAACGACATGTACACACAACAGTATGCATTTGATCATTTATTTGTTGACATTTTCTGGGAAGCTGAGCGTCTCTTTCAGTCTTAGATCAATTGCCGCTAGTCGATATGTTGGTTGGGTGGTTGGTTGGTAGGTCGGTCGGTATAACTCCTTCTTCACATCGTCAGCATCCACACACTTGTTTGTGATGTGAGAATTAAAGGACAAATCACACCTCTGTTGCTCTGCTACCGTGCGATAACGCCCAGGCAAGGTGGCGAAGTCTACATTTGGATGGCTGCGGTCTCTCACGCAAACAACGGATGGGACAGGTCGAGGCAGCAGTGACTTACAATCGATAGTTCCTGCCAAGTGTCTTCACACTGACGGCTAGTGATGTCCACGCAGAGGGCCGCTTGACCGCAGCACCTTGCGTTAATTGATTTGAGCTGAACGACACATGGCCTTGTTTAAAAAATGAGTGTATTCAAGAGGAAATGTTGAAAACCTTATCACGAACAGGTCCTCGCACCTCAGTTTTCATGACAAATTTTCATAGGGATTGGTCAAATGTTGACATGTTCCGCCCACATTTGATGGCGCAGCCAAAAAAGCTTTACAATTTAGCGTCGCACATCCATCTAGTGTCCCTGTTTCCTATTGGAAGAGTTGCCTAGTAGGAGTTTGTCCAAGTAAGAAACCGGGAATTCAGCCAAAATGATGAATTCAAAGCGAAATAGTCAAGTTCTTGTTTAACGCTTCCAGTGCCATTGACAGTCACAGACGTCTAATCGTGTGGTCAAGGCATCCTTTTGCTGTGATTTTAAATGTTATCACCAGTAGAAATTTTATTTCAAGTAAATACCGCCAAGTAAATACCAGATTATCTGACATTGGTGAAATTATATGTAAAAAAAAATCGGTTGAGAACTAATATGACCTAACTAGAAACTGCAATTTCTGGAGAAATTACTATGGGGCTTTGCTGTGGGGAAATACAGATCTTAGCCCTGCCCAGGTTAATTTGGGGACATTTCGGGGACAATAACAGGTCTCTTCCTATTGATTTGGGGACAGGTACTGTTGATAAATGAATGGGAAATTTGGACGTTCATGGCCGTCAATGGCATCAACGTACATATGCGTCAATGGAATCCAAGTACATTGGCATTAATAGAATTGACACACATGGCCGACAATGGCATTAATGGAAGTAAATGCCATTTGAAATGAAGGGGAAAGTTGGACGCCCATGGCCGTCAATGACATGGACTTCCATATGCGTCAATGGAATCGGGGACATTTGGGGGACATTTCCTGTTGATTTGGGGACATTGTTTTTTTGCCATTTAAAATTAATGGGAAATTTGGACGTCCATGGCTGGCAATGCTTCAACATCCAAATGCTTACATAGAACCCAAGCACAGTGGGGCAAATAAGTATTTAGTCAACCACTAATTGTGCAAGTTTTCCCACTTGAAAATATTAGAGAGGCCTGTAATTGTCAACATGGGTAAACCTCAACCATGAGAGACAGAATGTAGAAAATAACCCCAGAAAATCACATTGTTTGATTTTTAAAGAATTTACCGTAATTTTCAGACTATAAGCCGCTACTTTTTTCCTTCATTTTGATACCTGTGGCTTATAGTCCAGTGCGGATTATTTGTTGATTTTTTTAGGTAACACTTTATTTGACAGCGGTGTCATAAGACTGTCATAAGATCATCAAAATTATGACATGACACTATCATGGACATTACTAAATGCTTACATCAGCCATGTCCAAAGTCCGGCCCGGGGGCCAAATGCGGCCCTTGGTCAAATTTCATCCGGCCCCCAGCCTCTGTCATAAAATCAATAACATCTGGCCCGCACACTTAATAAATTGGTCAGCAGTACTGCAAACAGCAGTAGCTTACACACGAAATGCTGCTCCTCATTTACCCACTAAAAGGCAGCAGCACTTTAACCCTTTATTGCCAAATGTATCACATTTGATACACCTAAAATTTCCTGATTTATAGACCAATTTAGAATTTGGCCATTTCTTTTTGGAAAAAAAATGATGGCTGAAAGTCAACACATGCATCTGCAGGTTCCATAAGAAAAAAAAACATGATTTAGCATGGATTATAGATATTAGAGCGCTTATTACACATATTCATTTTGACTTTTCTTTTCACAAATTTGAAAAAAAGGTTTCATTAGGACCTTATTTTTCAAATTTTGGGATTCTCTGATAATTGCTTCATGTTGCAGGTATTTAAGGGCTAAGCAACATTCCTCCGTGTGACCCTCTACTTCCAATTTTCTAAAATGGCAACAATCAACAACAAAAAAGTTGACTGTGAAATCAACAACAAAAAAAAGTTGACTGTGACGGCCGACGCTTCAAGGATAGGTGGAAATTGGACTATATCTTCACTAAAATACGCAACAACTGTGTCTTGCCTCTTTTGCAAAGAGACAGTCGCTGTTATTAAAGGGTTCAATGTGAGGCGATATTACCAAACAAGACACGCTGACATGTACGACAAGATTACAGGGAAGATATGCAGCGAGAAATTGAAGCAACTTGAAGCTAGTTTAATTTCACAGCAGTAGTATTTCGCCCGAGAGTCAAAAGAGAACGCCGCAAAGGCTAGTGGCGGGATTGTTGAAATTATTCATTAAAAAAATAATAAAGCAAATGTGACACACTGAATGGCTAGCTAAATTTTGCTTAAATATATTGTTCTATGTAAAGGACGTCAGCCAAGGTCGGCTCCCCACATTTTTACCACGCCAAATCTGGCCCCCTTTGCAAAAAGTTTGGACACCCCTGGCTTATATCATTAAGTGTCATTTGGCGAATTATGTCACTAACTCAATTTTTGTCCGTCTTGGATCTTTTGCATCCATTCAAAAGTTAGATAATTTGCCGGATAACACTTAATGACATCTGTTATAAGCATTAATGAGTGCTCATGTCATAATTATGATTGTGTAATGACAGTCTTATGGCACCACTGTCAAATAAAGTGTTAGCAAATACCATAACTAGCAATTGATGAAACAATTGGAACTGTAACCGAAGAAATATTTAGCACAGAACATGATTTTTGATTGTTATTTACATCTGTAGCACTGGAATGCATGCTAGGAGGCATGTTGGATGACAACAGTCAACAGCAGGTGGCAGCAGAGGTTGACTGTCTCCCCCAAGGGAGCAGTGATGGCCAAATGAAGCTTCTTGAAGCAATAAAGCTTTGCAGTAATTGGTTCAAAGTTTAATGAAGGTTCATTTGGTTTTATGACAGTCGGCCGTATGAAAATAAAGTTGTACCAGTTAATATCTTTTGGTGTAAATATCTCATGATACAGTGACGACAGCTGCGGCTTATAGTCCAGTGCGGCTTATCTATGAACAAATGCCGTTTTCGTGCCAAATTTGGTGGGCTGTGGCTTATAGTCAGGAGCGCCTTATAGTGCGAAAATTAGGGTATTTGCAGATCACGGTGGAAAATAAGTATTTGGTCTATACCAAAAGTTCATCTCAATACTTTGTTATGTACCCTTTGCTGGCAATAACGGAGGCTAAACGTTTTCTGTGACTCTTTACAAGCTTTTCACACACTGTTGCTGGTATTTTGGCCCATTCCTCCACGCAGATCTCCTCTAGAGCAGTGATGTTTTGGGGCTGTCGTTGGGCAACACGGAATTATGACGATAAATCCTCAAGATGGCCTTTACATTATTAACATTCTAACTACCTTTTATCTCTCTATATCGGTAAAATGGTGCCATTACAGATTGAGCGCGACAATGCATGAGTGGGTCGTGCAGCGCATGCATTAATTGCGTTAAAATACGTGATACATTTTAAAAAAAATTAATTACCGCCATTATCGGGATAAATTTGATAGCCCTACCTTAAGCCCAAACTAAAGACTCTGGATGAGTGTAACATATTATGTTTGTAACGTTCAATACAATTAGAAAACGATTTAATTTAAAAATATATATATATTAAAAAAAGGCAAGGCCGATATTTTTTTGCCGATTCCGATACTTTGAAAATGACGTGATCGGACCCGATCGATCGGCATCTCTATAAGTATGTATTATGTAAGTCAATACAGATTTATTTTGCATTTTTCATTTAGCCTATCAATTATTTAGGTTCATATTTGTGAGAAATGTAGCCCTGACCCAATGTGTTTGGTCTTATTAATGTCCCGTACATGCAGGTCATGCTGTTATATCGTTTCCACAAATGTGGAGACCAAAACTACACCCTTGTGTCCAACCACTTTCCCGGTCATCTGATGTTTTAGCCAATCAGAAGAAAGAGGTGGGAGCTGTAGACATGACAAGGAAGCAACTATATCTTCAATACAACGTCGGATTACAATAAAACTGCGTGACAGGTTAGCCACTAGTAGGCCTGTCGCAATAACAAATTTTAGTGTGCGATAATTTATCTCATAAATTATTGCGATATGCGATATTATTGTGCCCCCCCCAATTATTTTAAAACCAATTTACAATAACACAGTGAGAATACAGTATATATTTATAGATCAAATACACCCATTTAAATGCGATAAGAAATCACAACTAAAAACAATACACAGTGCCTCTTAAGAAAAAGACAACAATATTAATACTGCACAGAAATAAATAAAATGTGTTTTTCAAGAAAAGAAAAGTACAATTGCATTTAATAACTTAAGCATTTAGGCAAATGAAAACTTTTCTCCTCAAAGCTTCTGCAGTGGTGTTCCATAGGGATGCAACGATACAGTCACGGTTCGGTACGATTTTCGATACGGGGGACACGATTTTTGATCCGATTCAATACATTTAATGCTCTGAAAAAAAAATAACTGTATTTTTTGTTTCTTTTTTTTCTTTTTTCCAACCAACAAAAATTAAATTGCCATCATGTAAACATGTATTTTAGTGCATAATATCTATGTGCTTACTTCGTACTGATCTGAAGAAATTTAGTATAAAAGTGCTGAGAACAATCTTTACTCTTTGTAAAGTGAGGTGGGGCACACTGTTGATTGCTACAGCTCTCTTAGCAGCTAGGTTTACTACGTACATGAGCAAGACATCTTATTTGTGGTCCGAATCCATCTGTGTCACATACTAAATTAACAATATTTGCAGCATTATCTATAGTCACTGGTATGGAGTGATTTGGACTTCTTAACTTCCATTCAGTCATGGCGGTTTATAATTCATCGATGTAGTATATGGACTACGTGTCCCATAACCACTCTGGGCTCACGTAGCCAATGGCATGGGACGTAGCACATCTAGTTTGCTATTTCATGATATCTATTGTGTTCGCGCATTAAAAAAGTTAGCAAAAGCCACATAAGTCGTGTCTGCTCATTACTGCACAACACCAGCATATGACAATCGACTTTCATAAACAGGACGAGTTTGAAGCACAGCGCTCTTAATTTGTCACCCAAATATCCGGTGTTGTACCGAAAAATAGCCGCCCCGCGGGAAATGTCACGCCTGACTGGAGCGCCCACACGTCAACAACACTGGCACGCCGGAGATGGTCCGCAGTCAATCCGGAGCACTGACGCGTCCGGTATACATTGAACAATAGGATATAATGGGAACGATTGGCTCCGGCGCCATTTTTTGCCGGACCTGGAACGAAGATGCATTTTGCACAGTCGGTAACAAGGAATCCGAACTTTTAACAGCATGTCTGCCGCACACGCGCGCACGCACGTGCACGTGAGGCGATAAATCGCAGCAGAAAAATTACCACCTTCATTTTTATTTATCGTGCGATAAATGGAATTATTGCATATTCCGACAGGCTTAGCCACTAGTAAGAATAGCTTTAAGCAAGAATCGGAAGGACCTGCGTCAGATAAGCAAATTGACTCCAAGTGATTCCCAATGAAACTCACTCCGTTATCTACTATATTCCCTCTTCCCTCAAAGTCCTGCATGTTAACCACAATGGAAAGAGATAGAGTCAATCCCAGTTGGGGACGGGTGAGTAAGATACTAGTCTTATCATATTGAAAACATTAGACTGGAGAGACACTCTTTTCCCCCATTATTGGCAACAGACAGGGGGTTGTTAATTCTGCCCACCTGCTTGGCCCGACGGCAGTCAGTCCAATAAAAGCATTTCCATCCACTGGATTACTCTCTTATCTTAATTTTCCCCAGGTAAAAACGCAGGCTCGGGCTATTGGCTGCTCTTGCTGTCAGGTGGCTTGGAAGAACTATATAAATGCAAATTATTCTTTATTGTGTTAGTATTAAAATGCAAAAGTCGGGAGATGGGTCCTTATTGAAGCCAGATATTTTACATACTTAGAATGTCTCCTCGTCTTATACTGATGCAGATTGTGCCGCTGACGGGGAAGAAGTCAAATAAACTGATGCAATCTTTCTGAGTTCGTGTGTAATGCAAATGTATGCTGTCTATAACGTTGTTAGCAGCCCAAATTAAAGTCAATGGCAGAAAATTTTATTGCAGTCAGATGTTTTCATTAGGGCTGTCAAAATTATCGCGTTAACGGGCAGTGATTCAATTTTTAAATTAATCACGTTTAGAGCTGAAACGAATACTCGAGCAACTCGAGTAACTCGAGTTAAAAAACTGATCCGAGTAATTTTATTCGCCTCAAGGAATCGTTTAATTTTGCCAGCTCTAACCATCACGTTTTGCCCGGAGTACTTTTAATGCGGGACACCGCGCTGACGTCACGTGCGTAGAGGAAGAACCAATAAAAAAAATACCTTACTGCAGCCGACAGCCGCTACAAGCCACACCGACGTTGCTAAAAACTACGACCGCATGATGCTACAGTAGTAGCCAGTAGCTAAGCTCTGATGCGTCTCATAGATATCATATCTAAGTAGAACTAGACGCGATATGACAGACAGGGCGGTGTTAGTAAACAGCCGCCATCTTAAAGCAGTAGATTGCATAGCGCTAATAAATAAGATTTAACGTTACTGTCACTAGCTCACGTAAAAAGATTTATCATTTAATGAAGACATAAAGGTCAAATTCTGGCAAGACAAAGGTTTGGTCGTCTACAGAAAGTAATATGAAAATTGAACAAAAAATGCACTTCAAATACAAAAATATGTTACATAACATAAGTGAATTAAGTAGTGGTGCTGTGAGATCCAAATTTAATATTTTGTTTGACTTCCATGGGCTTGAAGGACTGCACCCATGTGGTTCGGCAAGGATTTATACAATTTATTGATGAAGTCATCGGGAACATCAAAGAAAGCAGTCTTGCATGCCTCCCAGAGTTCATCAACATTCTTGGGTTTCGTCTTCCATGCTTCCTCTGACATTCTGTTCATGTCTGGTGACTGTTCTGGCCAGTCCTGGAGGATCTGGATCTTCTTTGCCTTGAGGAACTTTGAAGTAGAGATTGAAGTATGCGATGAAGCACCATCCTGCTGCAGAATTTGTCCCTTTTTATGGTTAGGAATGTAACAGGCAGCTAAGATTTGTTGATATTTCGACTATTTATGTTGCCTTCCACCCTGCAGATCTCTTGCACACCCCCATACTGGATGTAACCCCAGACCATGATTTTGCCACCACCAAACTTTTCTGAGTGAATCTCCAGTAAGTCTCCTGCAATATTTGCGGCGACTGTGGTGTAATTCAATGGAAGATTCATCAGAAAAATCCCCTTCTTGCCACAAAAAAGTGACGCGGGGCATCAAGGCAAAGCAACTTCAGAAGAATCGAGTAGCAGAAATGAAACAAATTTACTTGATTTCCTTCATTTTATAATTTATATATTTAGACAGGGTGCTGAGAAATTTTGTGTGCCAAACATTTCCAAGCATTTTCAAGGACTTTTCACAAAATTCAGCCATTTTTTAAACCTTGAAAACACGACAGTTAAAATCTTAGCATTTTCAAAGGTAACTAACCAGCCTATTTTGGCAAAGTATACAGTATCGGATTTGGTCACAAGATTGAATCGGATCCAGTGTCGACATTAATCAAACCAATAGGCAAAAATGTCCGCTGTCTACCAGCAGTCAGTTTATTTGATACAAAAAAGATTTGATATGATTTGTCTTTTACTGGTTCCTTAATTTTGCATGATTGTTACTGGTTTAAAAATATGGGTATCGGATTGGCATCGGATTTGTGTCGGAAAAAAATGTCTTGAAAAAAAATCGGAGATCAAGCCAAAATATCAGCATCAGGACATTCCTAGTATGCACTAGTGTTGGATAGAGATGGCAAATTACCTCGTTTTTTAACTCATTCACTGCCATTGACAGCGCTAGATTTCCGATCCAATTAGACGGAGGGACAGCACTCCCAGTCAAATTGGATTGGATGTTTATCGCCATTAATCACAACCAATGACGCCACACATATCACAGCAAGTTTTAATAGTTTTTATTTTCACAGAAATTTTTAATTCACAGCATGTTTATTTTCTCGTGAAATTATTCCTCCATGAAAGGTGAGTCAAACAAAACTTAACCTTAACGCATTCAAAACTTCACAAAATTACACCTGCATTCCATAATCTTCTAGAGGCAACGCAAAACAGACCCATTTGAAATGTGAGGAAATATAATATCTTGTTCTCAACCTCTCAAGGCTAGTTTCTACATTTGTGTTCAGTCATTTCAAGCACTTGCCTATTCATAATCAACCTTATTAGTTCCAATCACATGAAAAGATGATACGAGGCCTCAGTAAAGCAAACTATATTAGTTTCAATGACACTATTACCTAAAAAAAATTCAAAAAGATTTCCTATCCGAAATAGGTGATTTGGGTGAAAACTACTGGTGCACGAGAATTTTTGGTCCGATAGTTATCGGTCCGATAATAGGAATTATGACGTCATCCCAATAAATCTAATAACATTATTAATAGGACCGATGATATGTACTGTGCTGGCTGGCTGGGAAATCAGTTGACCATTTGCGGGGCATTGCTGCCACCTACCGGTCAGAATAATTCGCTGCATCTATAATTTGGCCCACAAACTCATTCACTTTACACAGTGCTGTGTCTAGCGGTAGCATTGACAATCGTGAATGCTTTCTGTTACTTACGTTTCCGCCTCGGAAATACAGTACATGTCTGTAAGTATTTATGTTTACTATAACATATGGATGTGCAATATATGTTTACTTCGGTTTTCGAAGGGTCATATGTACAAAACTTCCTAAATTGTTGTGTTATAGAAGCCAGCCAATGCTTAAGGCTAGAAGCTCAAGCTAGGATGCTATGCTATACATAAATGTTAGTCCTGTCAGCATGCTTGGCAGGATTTTATACTCTGCAGAGAAAAAACCTCATAATTTATTGAATATGGGTTCACTCACTGCCGTTTATATTGATTATCATAAGGCAAGCTATTAATCCTTTTTGTTCTACAATAAACCATACTATATAATGTTTGCATTCTACAGTGTTAGTTATAAGTTAGTAAGGTACTGAGAGGCCTTTTGGTTATTAATAGGCTTGCTATCATAACCTGTCTCCCAGGTTAAGAAAGTTGTTTCATGGACCAAGACCACAAGTCTCCTAAGGCACCAAATATTTTTAACTGATGACAAAGCACAACACCAGTTGGGTTTATGTTGTAGTTCAGTGCTCATTGTTCAGGAAACACATCTTCAATTATATTGACTAATTGATTGTGATTGACTCGAATTATAATTACTTGAAAAAATAAATATTGGCACTTTATTTGAAGTCAAGACTGTTCTTGTCTTTGTTTTGTTCATTATAATAATGTTCATGTCATTATGAAAATTCTGGTGAGGTTAAAGGCAAATCTATGTTGAATCCACCATCATTATTATTATTTTTTTTAAACCTCCAGGTGTTCAAAAACTCGGGTGAATATACATTTTAAAAATTATATATTTATTATCGGTTATCGATATCGGTATCGGCTTTGAGGAGCAGGAAGTTATCGATATCCATATCGGTTTCAAAAAATGGATACAGTATCGTGCACCCCTAGTGAAAACATCCTATGCTCATCTGGCTATTACTAAAGAACCTTACATTAGGTAGTTAAAAATATTATTTTTGTGTAATGAAAGAGTCTTAATCTTTCATTAACAGTAAAAATCTTCGGCATGGGTTAAAGTTCTTTGTCGTAGTTACGGAAATCCATCAGCAGGGCACGCTAGTGGGTGGTAATGCATTCGAGAATATTGGCCTACTATCACTTCCCAGTTCTTATTTTTGTCATTGGCCTTTGAGATAGAAGAGCTAGATTGTTGCTTCATTTATAAATTCTTATTGAGCTACCCATTGATTTGATTTTTTATTTCCACTTTCATCCATGCAGTCCAAATGGTCTCAATCAGCTGGTAAGGCTTTGGTCAGATTCGTGTCTTTTCTGAAAATGGCTGGGAGGGGAACTGTACTGTGCTGAACTTTCAGTCAAAATCTCGCTGTAATACATTTCTATTACAATGTTAAAGTTCTAGCTGTGGTCTTAATTGCTAGGAACGCCCATGGAAAGTTGAAACATTAAAAAAATCCTATAACAGTTGGCTGAAGTGAAGGTTCAGTTGTGAAGGAATTTGACCTTCTAGCCAGAACGCCGTAATCGCGCCAACTGAACTGTCGGACCCACGCTGGCGCAGCGCCAACGAGCCGAACCAGTGAGACCCTGACAATCCGTCCAGAAGGGCAAACTCCGCACGTTCACCTTAGTCTTAACCCTGGGTACTGACTCCATTTTGAAAGGTTTAAAGAAGGCTCACCGGCAACAAGTTGACAATTTTATTCAGGTCGACAGTGATCAAAACAGCAAGGCGAAACAAACACTCAGGCGGGGAGGAGAGGTCATTCTGTCACACATCAACAAAAGGTTCCCGAGAAAAATTACAACGCTTTGTTAAACAAAAGTGCACGAGAAAAAATCTGGTGAGCACAAGAAACTGTCTGGTTAACATTAGCATTGTATAGCATTTAAGCTATCGGACTTTTGCTATGCAAGTTAGCCAATTGTTGTAAACATTAGCATTATATAGCATTTTGAGCTAGCGGACCTTTGCTATGCAAGTTAGCCAATTGCAACAATTGCAACATTTGGCTAACTTGCATTGCAACAATTGCAACATTTGGCTAACTTGCATAGCAAAGGCCCGCTAGCTTAAATGCTATATAATGCTAATGTTTACCAGACAGTTTCTGGTGCTCACCAGATTTTTTCTTGTGCGAACCAGAAACTATCTGGTTAAACATTAGCATGGTATTGCATTTAAGCTAGCGGTCTTATGCTATGCAGGTTAGCCAATTGTTGTAAACATTAGCATTATATAGCATTTGAGCTAGTGGACTTTTTCTATGCAAGTTGGCCAATTGCAACAATTGGCTAAATTGCATAGCAAAGGCTCACTAGCTTAAATGCTATATAATGCTAATGTTTACCAGACAGTTTCTGGTGCTCACCAGATTTTTTCTCGTGCGCTTTTGTTTAATTAAGCGTTGTAATTTTTCTCTGGAACCTTTTGTTGACGTGTGATAGGGTGACCTCGCCTCACCGCCTGAGTGTACCGCAAGCAACACGTCACTTCCGCTCATTAATATTCATGACATTAGCTACTGTTGCTAAGTAGGGACAAGCCACCGTTTGTCCTTAACTCTTTCACTCCCAGCCATTTTCACCAGAGCAAGGCCCTTCGCTCCCGGCCGTTTTTTCTGGATTTTGACTGATTTTGCAAGGCCCACAGAAAATTCTGTTCTATTGCGATATAAACTTTGAACCCACCAAAAGAAAGATTAGACTCTCTTCTTTCAGCAGAAAAAAAAAGTAAGTTCGTATCTTGTTCCATTCTTTAGAAATCAGCATTAGAAAATAGCTTAGTTTGAGCAATTTTCCCATTTCTGATGAAAAAACGGAGAAAATGAGCTTTTTGTAAACGCATACATTTCAAACATAACTTTGACTTTAGCAAAGCTATTTTTTGCATTAGTTACATCCCAAACATCTGAATAATGTTTTCCTTTTACAAAATAACATTAACAACCAGCCAAATAGAGCTTTTGATAGCAAAGTAGCAATTTATTCACACATGACTACTGAGAGATGACGGTTTGTCGCCGAGATGACGCCGTTGTCGCCATGTCAGCCGTGTAAACTTTTCCCTCATCGTTGTCTGTCTCACAAAGATGGATTATTTTTGCATTTCTGCGGGGTCTGCTTGGCGAGTCCCTCCACGGGGGGTTTCACTCGTTTTGCACCATCGTCCAGCGCCTGGCGTCCCAGGCGTCCTCTCGTTGTTTTGTCCGGTCGGAGCGCCGCCTGGGCTCCTCCGCCAGCGCTCTAACAATGCTGGCCGGCCGTTCACTGCTGATGAATCTGCTTGCCTGGTCATCCAAAATGCGCTACTGCCCTCCAGTGGCCAGTTTTATTGCTTTAAAATTGGTTTGGAGCCTTGTTCTTTGTTTCTCAATTAGAGCGGAAGCTATATATGCTTCTTATAAAAAAAAACGCAAAAGACGTATAAATACGTAATCGGGACACTGAAGCATTTGGAAATAGAACGTATTTATACGGTTCTGGGAGCGAATGAGTTAATAGGAATGAATGGAAATCGTGTACGAAGGAGATGTTTACAGAGCTAAACCTACCAATTCTCTCCAAAAATGATGTGCCTGGTGTCAAACTGACTGGCAAAGATGTGGAAGAACATAAAAATGTTCAGTTAAAGAGATGGCTTTAGTGTCGAAGGCTGAAAAAGACGAAAAAAACGAGCTGACCTAAGCATAGCTTTAGCTTTTTTATCGACGCAACTGACAATGACATTCTCCTGTTTCAACAAGCTATCCCTGACCATCAGCCCTGTCTTTCTTATATATCCTCTGGTTGTCCTACTACTCTTGCCGTTCTTGGGGGTAATTTAGTTAGCTTTGTGTAGCGATCGCAAATGCTACTCAGTGACAGCCAACGAACACTTTTAATTTTTTCATTGATAACACATAGTAATCCTATAATTTATTTACACTTCCCCCTTACTAAAGTTGTTTTTTTATATACTGTATATACTATAAACGGTAATAGTGGCAGTCAGATACCATTGTAATTCTTTTCAGGTCATTCATTGTCAGACAGAAGCAGTACGGCACAACGTTACGCTAAAAAAATAAGTTAAAAATGGTTTCCGGAAACGTATGAAGAAAACATCCTTCATGTGTCGTAATGTCTAGAGTCGTTTCTACAAGTTCCAAAAAAGCAACGCGTGATCGGCATGTTCGTTTTTGAAAGATTACCGGAGAAAAGTAGCACAAATTACGTTGTTTCCTTTACTTTACTTCCGCTTTATGATGCGACGTCACGGTCTAAAAATAGCATGCGTGCGGTACGCCATTGGCTAACTTGCATAGCAAAAGTCCGCTAGCTTAAATGCTATATAATGCTAATATTTACCAGATGGTGCGCACGACAAAAAAATCTATTGAGCACCACATTGTTTCTGGTGCGTACCAGATTGCTTACATTTTATTTCTGTAGATGTCCCTTTAGGGGCTCTGAATGTTTTTCCCTTTAACAGTTGTATCTTAGAATTTCTTAGATTGATTTCCAAACCCGTGTATCGATAGTTATTGTATTGCCATATTGTGAGATAAGGGTTATTGTGAGCCTTGTATCGCAAATCGTATCGGGGGGTGCCCAGATGTTCCAAAGCCTACATCCTACCCATCACTTGTTTTTCCACCCGATTTGGCTGTAATGGCCACAACAACGCAGACCATCAACGCCACACCTTTTCAGATCTCTGAGACCGATGGTTCAATTAGGCGAGGGGCGACCGCTGCGAAAGCGTGCGAGACGCAGGACTGACAGCTATTTAAGAAGCGGGCTCGTAAAAGAGATTTGTGCCCACCTCAGCCTCTCGCCGCGCCGGCGAAGGGGGGTCTAACGGCGGCTGTGCCGAGCCTCTCGCCGCCGCGTCACGCGGGGGACTACTGACTGCTTCCCGCCTCGCATTATGGATCATTTAGTAAAGTCGTAAAAACTGAGGTGT
The DNA here is from genome assembly GCF_030265065.1 of Corythoichthys intestinalis. Taxonomy (NCBI): domain Eukaryota; kingdom Metazoa; phylum Chordata; class Actinopteri; order Syngnathiformes; family Syngnathidae; genus Corythoichthys; species Corythoichthys intestinalis. The sequence goes on from NC_080403.1 coordinate 53,519,071, forward strand.
TTTCACATGAAAAGTTATTTCATCACTACTTCTGCCAAGATTCATTCCTCCCCCGTCCACACAAACGCCTCGAGAGAGAGAGAGAGACGGGATGAGGAATAAAGGAGGGGAGAGAAATCTGGCGTGTCATAAAAGCCAATGGCCTGCGTACATTGATCCTTTTCGAGATCTCGACGACGATTTAGGGAGATGTTTCATCCCTCCTGACAGGGGTTGTAAATCCAATTTTGGTTAGCCTTTGAACTTGCGACTTGTAATAGATCATATCGGTATATTATAGTCTATTTGTTTGGCTGAAATATTTTGCAGTGCCAAGATAAATCCTGCGTCTGGTTCTAAAGGAAAAGATTTGTCATGGTATTACATCTGGGGAAAAAAATGAGATGCGTTGAGATACAAACTAGGGGATTCAGTGATTACACTTGAAACGCTTGTAAGTCAAATCATTAAAGCCCTTCCAGTAAGTTTTAATTAGTCGGTGGAGATGATTTCAACAAATTATGTGCACTTTGTTAGTTATTTGTTACTCTCAGGGTTTCAGAGTGGCTAAGCTAGCGCAGGTCAATGGGGTTTTCTAGCATGCTAATAAAAAACATTAAAATTAGGCCTGAACGATATTGGATAAAACAATTGCTGCGATTTTTGGAGGGTTTGCAATATATTGCGATATTATTATTATTTTTTTTTTTAAAGAAATTTTTACTTGATGACTTGAATAGCTCTTTGGAAAGACTTTGGATGACTCATCATGACCACAGTGTACTGTATTCCATCGTTTTTCGTGGTTAATAGGGAGCAGAACCCGCCGCGATAAGTGAAAAACCGCGGAGTAGCGCATACCCCCCACCCCTATTTTTGTGTGTGTGTGCTCAATGTATTTATTCAGATCTAGCACTGTAAAGAGATACATATAAGACATGTTTTTTTCTCTTATTTCCCCCAAAGTATGATTTTTAAAAATGTGTGTATATATATATATATATATATATATATAACTTGTAAAGAAAACTGCAGCAAAAATGAATGAAATGAACAAAAAATATTCATTTTTATAATGGGTCGAAATTATTTTTTTAGCACCCTAGGCAGTCATTTGCTTTGCATATAGTTAAATATATATATTTTAGAGAGAAAAAATATTTTTAAAAATGTTTTTTTTTCTTTGATTGAAAATATTTCTTTTTTGATTGAAGCAACTTTTTGAGGGATTGAATTATTTAGACACAAATGTCCTAATCATAATATGGCCCAAATACAAAAGGGATTGCTTCAATCAAAGAAAACTTTTTCAATGAAAAATTAAGATTTCAAATGCAAATTTTTCAATCTCAAATATTTTTTCACATTCAAAAACATTTTTCTATGATTGAAATTTTTCTTTTTTTGATTGAAGTGATTTTTCTTTTTGAATTTTTTTTTTTTTGAAGCAACCTTTTTTTTATTGAATAATAAAGAGAAAAATGTCCTAGCCAAAATGTGTCCCTAACACAAATCAACATTACCTCAATCAAAAAGTTGCTTCAATCAAAAAAAACTTGACTTCAATTAAAATAAAAAAATAAAATTAAAAAAGCTTTCACGTGAATTTTTTTTTTTTTTTTTTTTTTTTTTTTAGTTTTTTTTAGTTTCAAATTTATTTTTGCATTCAAACACATTTTTTTGATTGAAGTGACTCTTTTTTTTTTTGGTTGAGAATATATATTTTGATTGAAGCAACTTTTTTTGATTGAATAACAAAGACCCAAACCTACCTCCATATGGCTCTGCCCAGGGGATACAATTTTTGACTGGGGTAACTACATTGGCACAACACTGGCAGGCGTACCAAATTCAATGGATGACGATCTTGGCGAAAAGTATTGCCTAAGCAATCTCATTTAGAATTCCCCTCAAGAATGATGGGAAACAAAATACGCTCATTGTCAACTTATTATTTTAAATATTCTTCTGAGTTAATTTTATTGCTGACACTGCGTTTTTGGGGTCATCAACATATTGTGCCCCCCCTACCCCAAAAGTCAAACTCAGCCGATGTTTGTTATCCTGGCTGGGCGAGACGCTACTTGTTTTAGGACAGAGCGCCCTGCTCTTTGTCCTTGGAGTGGCCGGGAGAACCGATTGCGAGAGTTGGTGCGTCAGTCTTGCTCGTGGCGCACACGTTGGGCTTCTGTGACAAGATGGCGTTGTGTATGTATTCTGCTTTTTTTCATTAAACTATGGTGTGCTATTTATTTTATATTAGGTGTGTTGGAGTAGTACAAACAATCCTACAGTACATATGAGAAACGGTACTATTCCCTGATTGATTATATCTTGTTAGAGTAATTTAAACAGTTATATGGTGTGTGCGAGAAAGGTAACTATTCCCTTCAGAGTCCATTCATTTCAATGGGAAATTATTTGGTAATGTTGAAATTCGGCTCCCCAGACAAGCTGCACGGAAACAGCGACAGCCGAACAAAATGCCGCTCTGCCGATGCTGCCTCCGCGCGCGACAACCGGGAAAGCGGAATTTCGCGTGTTCATCTCGGATGTCAACCCTTTGTACTGACTCCATGTTCCAAAAGTTTGAAAAAGACTCACCAAAAACAGGTTGACAATTTATTCGTCGACAATAGTCAAAAACAAGGCAAAAACAGACGACGGAGGGACAATTCTGGATCCAAAACAAGGCTACATGTTTCCGAGCAGCCAAATCTGTGTTATCTAAGTGTCCAGTATTTTTAAGTCCGTGATGTAGTGGGCCGGCTGAAGGTGTGTCCGGGCGTTGCTTTGGGATCATCCCTCTCTGGCCGGTTTCGGGCTTTTTAGGTTTGTGCGTGGATAGGATGTGGTTGCCACAGCGACCGACGCTGGTCTTGACGTCCCAAGCGCCTGCTATCAACTTTGTTATCCGGGCTGGCTCTACTTGTTGTCGGACAACGAGCGCTTTGTCCTTGTAGAACTGATTTGCAAGTTTTGGTGCGTCAGTCTTGCTCGTGGCGCACACGTTGGGCTTCTATGATAAGATGGCGTTGTGTATTTATTCTGCTTCTTTTCATGAAACTATGGTGTGCTATCTATTCTACGCTTGGTGTGTCAGAGCATTACAGTCCCACAGTAAATATGAGAAATGATACTATTCCCTGATTAATTGTATTCCGTGTGTTCGAGTAATGCAAACAGTTAGACGGTGCCAACGAGAAACGGTACCATTTTTCCATTTCCCCCTCAGGAGCCCCGATAAAGTGATTAACTTTACTGTGTCAAGGCAACTGAGTGAAGTCTGCCTAAACTATAGTTAAAGGAGTGTGTTAGACTAATGCAAAGAATTATATGGTGTGTGAGAGAACGGTACCTTTTCCCTTCAGTAAGATTGGTCAGAACGACAGAAATTTTAAAGACAACGAACCACTGTATATGCAAAAAAGATGCAAAAGGTGACAGCAAATCGGGATCATTCCACCCACCGCTTCCTCCATCAACTCCCCCCCCTCCAAGTCATAGGCTGACAGGAAGTGAACAGCGCTTTGACACTCGCCGCTAATTAGCACCATTAGCATACAGCCATTCGGCGGCTGAACCGCAGTGTGACAGGGCTCCGAGAAAGGCTACGCCGTTGACCTTTGGCGGACACTACCAGCTGTCAGTAATTACCCACAGTGACAGCGACGATAGCTGACTCTTTGTCCTTGAGAAGCTTCGTCTTCCAGATTTTGAGTGTATTTATTCCCCCTCAAAAAAACATATGCTTTATTAAGCGCTATTGTTTCTCAGCTCGTGTTAAAGAACCTTGAAATTAGGACGGCCTCGGGCTGAGCTTTTGCTAAAACGTGACTAAACGATTTAATGTAACACTGCATGTAAATAATAACTCGAAATACTGTGACGGAAAAATAGGCAAGGCAAATTTATTTGTATAGCACAATTCAACACAAGGTAATTTAAACTGCTTTTCATCACATGAAAATCCTAAAACACAAATAAAATGATACATAAAAGTCACAGTAAATTATCAAGACAGTTAAAAACAAAAACAATTGAAAGAGTAAATAGAAATACCCTAATTTTCGGACTATGAGCCGCTACTTTTTTCCCTCATTTTGAATCCTGTGGCTTATAGTCCAGTGCGGCTTATTTGATGATTTATTTGGGTTAATAGGTAAAACTTTATTTGACAGCGGCATCATAAGACTGTCATAAGAACGTCATAATTATGACATGACACTATCATGGGCACTACTGAATGCTTATGACAAATGTCAATATGTGTCATGTGGCATCACTAACTCCATTTATGTCCAGCTCAGATCTTTTACGTCCATTCAAAAGTGAGATAATTTGCTGGATGACACTAACCGACATCTATTATAAGCATTTAATAACGCTTATGACAGTGTCATGTAATAATTATGACAGTATTATGGAACCACTATCCAAGAAAATGTTACCAAATACAATAGCTAGCAATTAATGAAACAACTGGAACAGTAACTGAAGAAATAATTAGCAGAGAACATGAATTTTGATTGTTATTTACATCTGTAGTGCCGCAATGCATGCTAGGAGGAATGTTGTATGACAACAGTGTTGACAGCAGGTGGCAGCAGAGGTTGACTGTCTCCCCCAAGGGAGCAGTGATGGCCAAATGAAGATTTTTGAAACAATAAGGCTTTGCAGCCAATTGGTTCAAAAGTTCATGGTGGATCATTTGGTTTCATGACAGTCTTATAATACCTTTGTCAAATGAAGTGTTAGCAGTTAATATATTTTGGTTTAAATATCCCATAATACAATGAGGACAGCTGCGGCTTATAGTCCAGTGCGTTTTCATGTCAAATTTGGTGGCTGGCGGCTTATAGTGAGGTGCCCCTTATTGTCCAGAAATTACGGAAAAATCAAAATGAATACACACAACTTGAAAATTAAACTATTTGGGCTGTTATGAATACACTGTGGTAAAAAATAGTGTTTTTTTTTTGTTTGTTCCAGAGGTGAGGCACATAGTAACTGCTTCACTCTTGCTTCTTGTTCTTTAAACACACGACAGACCGGTTCCAGACAACTTTGGGGATCAAGACGCTTGTCCATTAGGACCATTAGGTGTTTTGTGGACCAGCTGTAGTATTTTATAGTCTATCCTTTGACTCACAGGAAGCCAGTGTAAAGACTTCATAACAGGTGTAATATGGTCCTGTTTTCCTTGTATTTGTAAGGACTCTGGCAGCTGCATTCTGTATTAGCTGCGGCTTCCTGACTGATTTTTATAATAACACCTGAAAAGTACTTCTCAAATAGTTGGGGGGTAGCAGAGTGATGCCGGGGGTGGGGTATGTGACCTCGGGGAACATACTGTAACGTTGACACAAGTCACCCGCTGAATCAGATGGCAATTCATTATTTGTGGGAACTTATGGAACAACACGACTGCTGTCTGCCACAGCCAACGCACACATAACCCGCCAGAACAATGGCAACACAGGAAGGCACGTCCCTCGCTCTCCCGCACCTCCCTCAACCTTGTACGTCACGCGGTGCATTCAGGAACATGTGCAAACACCCCCGCCACATTATAACCCGATTCGTTACAATACTTTTTTGCCGTACTAGAATAAAGTGTAATTCATGTGATGTAAAGCACTTTGAATTGCCTCGTGTTGAATTGTGCTATATAAATAAATTTGCCTTGCCTTGCCTTGCCTTGCAAATCCACTCAGTGCAGGGTTTCCCCTAGGATTTTTTTAAAGGGATCCTCTATTTTTAAGACAAGTAATTCTTAAAAGATAAATGTTAGCATGAGTTATAATAATTTGATATTAAAACCCCTCTTAAAGTTTTTGTTTTAATAAAGTTTGTAAAATTGTTTTAAGTGATAGGTCGTCATTCTTGTTACGTCGCAGTGCGTGACGTCACTGGTCCCGTTGCCGAAATTCCAGCTTGTCACTCGTTAGCTTTCCCAACATGTCGTCAGTTTTACCCTTCCTATTTGAACCAGATCTGAAAAGTGAAGAGCAGGACAGCACTGTCGGTCGTTCACAAGACGAGCTTTAGGGAAAAATGCGTGCAGCAAATACCTGATAAGACAAAAGTTGGGCAAAACTAGTGATGCAAGAGTGTAATCAGTGTATGCTGTTTGGAACTACGGTTGGAAGCGAGAGTGTATGCAGGTTGGAACTCAGATATTCATATAAGCATAATGCGTTTTCAAACTTATCCCAATATAATTCTGTAGATTGTTAGCATCCAGAGCTGCCGTGTGCTTTACATACAGTACAGGCCAAAGAGCACACCTTGTGTAATCCATGTCTTGTACATTGTAACGCGTGGTAGCTAGGATATGTGTATAAAAGTACCAAAAAGGGGAGAAGCTTCCACTATGCACATTTATTCACAAATAATGTTTCCACCTTAACCACTCTTCACTCGGGAGTTCAGCAGTACGCAAACACGCGGCCCTTGACGAACTCCAACATTGTTGTGAGGTCCACGTTAGAGTCACTGTCGTCACTGTAGCGTGCCATAGTGCTTTAAGTATTTAGTATGATTTGGGGAAAACTCCCACGAAGAATAGTTAACATAAAAGATAGCAATAGTAATCCAAATCCGCGTTTTTTACTCACTCGATAATCCAGGAATTAGACCGATCCCATGGCACAGTCGATGCCGCGATCAGGCCGTCGATTCCACAAAATAGACTGATCTGAAAAGCCGCTGTGGGACCGACGAATCAAAAAAATGGACAGATCCGAAACCGATATTACAGACGCGGTGGGACGTCGGATCCAGAAAATAGACGGATCCCTTACTTGACTGAGGATCCGGGAAAAATGTTCGGGCGCCAGTTGTAACGTGTGGTGGGTAAGATACGTGCATACAGGGACCAAAAAGGGGGAGAAGCTTCCACTTATGTACATTTATTCACGAAAAATAATAATTCCACCTTGACCACTCACTTCAATCCCCTTGTTTCCATTTGACTGGAAATTGCATCCAAAAGCAGCACATCGTGGCATTGTACTTTGCGAGTTTAGGCAGCAATAAGCAATTGTTGAACACGCTACACATTTGGAAAGATGCCATTGACATCATCACTGCGAGCCCGCAAACCATGGCGCCAACTAACGGTCAAAATTTGGACTAAATATTATAAAATATTGCCATTGATTTAACATTTTATGTGTTTCTAACACCATTTTTTAGTACAAGAGAACAATTGTGGTTTATTAGAGCCTACGTGTATTTAAGTCAGAGGATCACTTTAAGCTGCGGTGGTGAGCTGCATCGGAGTCGGCCCGCCTCACCATGTTGTGCCACGGCAAAATTGCGTCATACCATGACAATTTTTTTAAAAAAATCACATTTTGTCACCCAAGAAGAACCATAACAAAGATCTATTTGAAATATTTCATTCACCAGGCTACTTTTCCACACAAACGCACATCGAGGTACCATTTAGCTTAGCAAGGAGAGGTATGAGAGACATTTTTTGAGTGTCCCAGAGCTCGTGAAACTTGGGGGGAAAAAGCGCATTTATCAAGGTTTCGTCAGCCGTGATTGCATATATCCGTCCGCTGTAACAGCCCTGCATTTTCTGCTATTGAATGCGTTGTTGACACATTAGCGCGGCGGCACTCTGACCCGCCACTCGGCGCAAATTCATTCAAACTTGTCTTTCCGTCCAAGACGGCCGTCCATCGCTCACTTTTGCCGAAAAGTCCAAAATACAGTAATGCCCCGGATGGGGGGGAAGAAGGACAGGAGTCTGTATTGGCTTAGCCACTTTATTGTGGCAACAATAATAAAAGAATACCGTAATTTCCCAAATATAAGGCGCACCCGTGTATAATGCGGACCCCCATTTTTACTTGTAAAATCTAGGGAAAATTATTGTATAAATAGAAGAATACAAGAAAACAGCTCATGTACAGATACAGGAATGTCATTTTACTGACTGGTGAAACACAGCACAAGCATAGCATATTGGTAGTTCAAAACATTACCATAAACTGACAATATTTACGGTAATAATTAGTGTTGCACCGATACCATTTTTTGGCCCCGATACCGATACCTGGTTGTGCAGTATCGGCCGATACCGATATCATACCGATACCACCCCGTTTATATATATATATATATATTTTTTTTTTTTTTTTTTCCCCCCAAAGAGCTACATAATTGGATGTGAAATCATTGCTATCAAGTCTTTGTCAGGCTGTTGCTTACCTTTGCAAAATAGGAAAAAGACTAGTACAAAGTATAATACTAGCCCAACAGTAAGAAAGTAAAAATAATAATCATAATAATAAACTCTGAATGAACTTTTTTTAAACCTTTCAAAGGCCAAACAGTGCAACTTTCATGAAATTATTGTCACATTCTGCTGCTGGTTAGATTGTGTTTTGTTGCTGGGCTGTTAGTGGGGGCGTTCCTGACGTCGCACCTGAATCCAATGCGGGCACATCAACGCAGCATTTAAGCACGGGTGAGCTCAGAGAAGGCTGCCGAGATATTTGCTTTGCTGATCGCCAATTGACATCTCGCACTATAGTCTCGCTACATTTGCTTGTTACGCCGCTGCATTGGGTTTTTTTTCTGTTAGTGTGCTGCACTCGTTTGTAACCTCTACCCTGTGCAGGTATTTGAGTGTTTTTATTTTGGCTTTTTGGCTCGCTGCCTATCGTCGAGTTTGTAGTATTGAGCTCCGTCGACCTGCAGTCACAGACTCCTTTTGTTATTTCTACTATCCCGCGATCGCGTGTAATTTTTTGTTTGTAATTACAGGACTGTCTCAAAAAATTAGAGTATTGTGTATTCTAATTTTCTGAGACAGTCCAGTATATATATATATATATATACAGTATATATATAAACTGATTTTTTTTTTTATTGACACGGCCACGTTTTGTTGAAGAAACGTATGCGGCGATCCGTTGCCAACCATTATGGTACCCGATGTCACCATTTTGTTTTGGTAATACTTCACTCTGATCGGCCGCTCTGATCGGCCGAATGATTTCGTCTGTGTTAAATTCAGCTTTTTTCACTCTTCATAAAGCACAGAATTTAGTTTATTGCAGCTCCGCAACTCGGACCATAACAAACGTAACAACACAGACTTCCTGTGTGTGTCCGTCAACTAACCCAAATAACAATAGTCCCTATTGTTACTGTCGTGTCTTTTTTATCTTGTCTTGAAAAAAAACTAGAATACTTTGAGTGCCGTGTTCAACGTTTTATTTCTTGCTTTCAATGAACTTAAATGCCGACAGTCCGGCTGTAATGAGGCGCTCTTTTTTCTAGCCTCAGCGGCCCTCTGGCTAATAGACAATCACAACATAGGTATGACAATACAGCAGCATGGATCCACCAGTGCCACAACATAGAACAACATAACATAGAATACCAATATGCCACAGTGTCGACAGCGATGAGCTCTCTCGGATTTCTGACTTACGTTCTCACTTTCATTTTACCGTATCAATCCATGGAAAAAACATTTATTCATCATGATGAAATGAGCAAGTTATACAGCAGCCTTTAAAAGAAAAGTCACATCTGTTTTGTTTTCTCCTAGATTCTGGTAAATTGGAGAAGTTGTCAAATCATATTATTACTAAAGATGCACCGATACCGATACTAGTATCGGCAGGGGGTGCCGATCCGGCCCAAAATGGTGGTATCGGTATCGGCGAGTACCAACAAAGACTGCGGCGATACCATTTACCGGTCCATTATTATAACATTTGACCGCAGCCTTTTTTTTTCCTCCTGGCGCTCACTACACTTTGTCTCGGTGTTGTGTGATGACACGTGAACACCAAGCAGCTATCGCTATTGGCCTGCTCCAGACCAATGAGAACGGGCCAATAGCCACTCCTGACCAATGACAAGGCCGCTATGTCGGCGCCGCCAACATGGCGGCTGTCGGGGAATATTTCAAAATAGAAATCCTGTCAATTAAAATCAATGGCTGCATGCAAGATTTACGGCCTGAAAGTTTCGAGATGTGGAGTTAAATCGGCCAGTTTCAATACCTCGAACCTGATAAAACATTTGAAGATGAAACGTGAACGAACACAACGAGTTTGAGCCTGCAAGAGCAGGACTGCTCTCCAGAGGAAGGGCGCAGGACCAGAGCAACAATCTCTGGTCAGTTTACTACGTCTACTTTACTTTTATTGTCTTTTACAGAAAGAAATGCCGCAGTAATTTGGGACCCGTTTCCAAAGTAGGGTTGCCACCTTTTAGAAATAGAAATAAGGGACCCCCCCCTCCCGAAAAAAGGAGGCTAATAGAGAGACGGGATGCTGTGGTCAATTATTATTACTTATAATTGTTAGCGCCCGCAAATGCGGAAACAAGGTTGGACCTCGAAGCGGACAACAAGCGGGGGATACGTACAAGGGTTTACAGGACTGTCTCAAAAAATTAGAATATTGTGTATTCTAATTTTCTGAGACAGTCCAGTATATATATATATATATATATATATAATATATAGTGCCTTGCAAAAGTATTCGGCCCCCTTGAACCGTGCAACCTTTCGCCACATTTCAGGCTTCAAACATAAAGATATAAAATTTTAATTTTTTGTCAAGAATCAACAACAAGTGGGACACAATCGTGAAGTGGAACAAAATTTATTGGGTAATTTAAACTTTTTTAACAAATAAAAAACTGAAAAGTGGGGCGTGCAATATTATTCGGCCCCCTTGCGTTAATACTTTGTAGCGCCACCTTTTGCTCCAATTACAGCTGCAAGTCGCTTGGGGTATGTTTCTATCAGTTTTGCACATCGAGAGACTGACATTCTTGCCCATTCTTCCTTGCAAAACAGCTGGAGCTCAGTGAGGTTGGATGGAGAGTGTTTGTGAACAGCAGTCTTCAGCTCTTTCCACAGATTCTCAATTGGATTCAGGTCTGGACTTTGACTTGGCCATTCTAACACCTGGATACGTTTATTTTTTAACCATTCCATTGTAGATTTGGCTTTATGTTTTGGATCATTGTCCTGTTGGAAGATAAATCTCCGTCCCAGTCTCAGGTCTTGTGCAGATACCAACAGGTTTTCTTCCAGAATGTTCCTGTATTTGGCTGCATCCATCTTCTCGTCAATTTTAACCATCTTCCATGTCCCTGCTGAAGAAAAGCAGGCCCAAACCATGATGCTGCCACCACCATGTTTGACAGTGGGGATGGTGTGTTCAGGGTGATGAGCTGTGTTGCTTTTACGCCAAACATATCAATTTGCATTGTGGCCAAAAAGTTCAATTTTGGTTTCATCTGACCAGAGCACCTTCTTCCACATGTTTGGTGTGTCTCCCAGGTGGCTTGTGGCAAACTTTAAACGAGTCTTTTTATGGATATCTTTAAGAAATGGCTTTCTTCTTGCCACTCTTCCATAAAGGCCAGATTTGTGCAGTGGACGACTGATTTTTGTCCTATAGACAGACTCTCCCACCTCAGCTGTAGATCTCTGCAGTTCATCCAGAGTGATCATGGGCCTCTTGGCTGCATCTCTGATCAGTTTTCTCCTTGTTTGAGAAGAAAGTTTGGAAGGACGGCCGGGTCTTGGTAGATTTGCAGTGGTCTGATGCTCCTTCCATTTCAATATGATGGCTTGCACAGTGCTCCTTGAGATGTTTAAAGCTTGGGAAATCTTTTTGTATCCAAATCCGGCTTTAAACTTCTCCACAACAGTATCTCGGACCTGCCTGGTGTGTTCCTTGGTTTTCATAATGCTCTCTGCACTTTAAACAGAACCCTGAGACTATCACAGAGCAGGTGCATTTATACGGAGACTTGATTACACACAGGTGGATTCTATTTATCATCATCGGTCATTTAGGACAACATTGGATCATTCAGAGATCCTCACTGAACTTCTGGAGTGAGTTTGCTGCACTGAAAGTAAAGGGGCCGAATAATATTGCACGCCCCACTTTTCAGTTTTTTATTTGTTAAAAAACTTTAAATTATCCAATAAATGTTGTTCCACTTCACGATTGTGTCCCACTTGTTGTTGATTCTTGACAAAAAAATTAAATTTCATACCTTTATGTTTGAAGCCTGAAATGTGGCGAAAGGTTGCAAGATTCAAGGGGGCCGAATACTTTTGCAAGGCACTGTATATGCTACAATTTGGCAAAGCGCAGATAACAAGAAATGAGTCCTTTAATCTGCCGTTCAGCCCCGCCTGTCATTGTCGCGCACTAGCGCCTCTAGCTGGTCGATGACATCGGCAGAGTAACGATTTCAGCTGATTCAGCCTGAAATTTGGCGAAAGGTTGCAAGATTCAAGGGGGCCGAATACTTTTGCAAGGCACTGTATATATATGTATATATAAATATATATATACATATATATTTGTCTCCATCCATGTCCCCGTTTATAATGCGCACCATGATTTTACAAGTTGATTTTGGGGGAAAAAAGTGCGCGTTATAGTCGAGAAATTACGGTAATAAAATAACGACAGGCTTCCGCGACATGCGACCGCTATCTCCTTCTCGCTTCCCTCTATGTCACAGCTCCCGGTCCGATAGTCACTTTTTAAGGTGGCCCCATATAGTTACGGAAATGACAATGCACAATGAATAGGTTGCCGCTGAACCCTTCACATTAGGCTGCCGTTAGTTTGAAACGGCCTTAAAAAAAAAAAAAAAATAAATAAATAAAATGTCTCTTTTGCACAGCGTGGCGGCTTTTATTTTGTTGTGGCGGTGCGCCACAATATGTAATTTGTAGGGGAAACCCTGCAGTGGGTGGCAGTGGCACTCCCTTTTTTTTGAGTGTGCGCAGTACCGTATTGGACGGCCCTAATTATAAGACAACCCCCTCTTTTTCAAAACTCAAGTTTGAAAAAATACTTTTTGAACACCAAATTAATTTTTATACAGAAAATAATTACAGTACATCCGAAACAAACGATTACAACAATATATTTGAGAGAAAAAGCATGTTATTCTGCCTCATTCAAATCTTAATATCTGAACATTTAAATATGTAAACTAAAGTACAATCACATTTGTAAATGAACGTCTTCGGGTTTTGGAAATTTAAATAAACCAGTCTAAAACAACTAAATTGCAATAACTGCATTAACCATCAAAGTGAAGTCTAACTGTAACTGTAGTCTTCAAACAAATCTAAATAAGGAAAAACATTGCAATAAAATAATGCAAACTGGTTAAACTTGAGAGTAGCTGAGATCTGTCATGACAGAACATTGCTTCAATGATATCTGGCGCCATCTAGCATCGTGAATGGGTATAATGTCTAGACCGCGAATATAAGACGACCCCCTCTTTTTCAGTCTTATTTCAATGCAAAAAACACTGTCTTATATTCGGGCCAATACGGTATATACTGCAGAGGTTTGTTATTTTCTGGGAAGAGTTCAGATCAAGTTTAATCCACTCGCAAAAATCTGCCTAACTTGGACTTTTAGTAGCAAAATTAGTGGTGTTTCCCCTACCTCCACAACATTGACGTCTTTTTACATTACCTAGAGTGGTTTGTACTAGCCGAAAAAAACTTAATGAAAATTTACTTTTTAAATTAAATTAAATTAAGTTATTTTGAATAATTCGCTTCATAATGGTAGGGTCTGTTCTATCCTTACAACATATGGGAAGACAATCTGAACTACCCATATAACTGAACTCATTATGTAATGCAAATAAGGTAGCTTAAAAGTTGGTGGGGACAATTTGAGCATCCTGAATAGTTGGCAGATTTATGTCCCTACCATCACAATGCAAACCTACGCCCTTGAGTATCGGCATTGGCCACACAGCGGGTATTGGAATTGCTTATCGGGATCCAAAAGGTAGTATAGGTGCAACCTTTATTTTAACCATACAGCAAACTTTCCATCCAAAGTAAAAATTGTTTATTTTTGTCCACAGGAACGTCCGTTCTTAAAATCACCGCGTCAGATGCCGATGACCCGTCTTACGGCAGCAGTGCCCGAGTGGTGTACAGCGTCCTGGACGGCGAAAAGTTCTTCACCGTGGGCCGACACACAGGTAAATAATGACTCCATATATTTTTTTTCCCTTTCTTTACCTGAAACCATCTAAAGCTAAGAGGCAACAATTCCCACAGCCAATCACTTTTGTGGCTAAAAACATAAAAGCAATTGACCAAAACAAGTCACCCTATAAAGTTTCACCCAATGACTTTCATTCATTTGAGCAAACAAGTTGAATATCATTGATTTCTTGCCCCGGAGCCTTTCACAAGTCAGTGCAAAGCATCATGGGAAATGGTAGCCGCAATGTGAAATAGGAATGTTTACTGTAGTCAATAGTGATGGCTGCTCGAAGACTTTTTCCAAATGGGTGTTACATTAAGAAGGCTACATCAAGAATAAATGAATGTACTGATTGTATGGACATTTTCCAGAACAGACTGCTGCATTTGAAGAGATAATGTGTTTGTCTTGAGACCTGGTGAAATAACAAGCAGGCCATCACCTGAGGCCATTCCTGTAGGCAAAGCTGTCTGTCACTGTTAACAAATTATAATCAGGATCACTTGTCTTCCTTAAGTGCCGCTCCTCTAATCAGAAAAGTTTGTGCGGCACACCCCTGCGGGGTACTCTGTCCAATTTCTGTGATACAGTGAAACAAAAGAAAAGTAGTAATTCTGGTGTTTCTTTGTGCTTTTTTTGCCAAAATATAGAAACCCAATCGACAATCGACGGTTATAGTACTAACTAAAGGTTAGCCGATATATCGGGCCGATATATGGACCTTTTTTCAAGATAGGCCATTGGCCTGCATATATACAGTGGGGCAAATAAGTATTTAGTCAACCACTAATTGTGCAAGTTCTCCCACTTGAAAATATTAGAGAGGCCTGTAATTGTCAACATGGGTAAACCTCAACTATGAGAATCAGAATGTGGGGAAAAAAAACAGAAAATCACATTGTTTGATTTTTAAAGAATTCATTTGCAAATCATGCTGGAAAATAAGTATTTGGTGAATACCAAAAGTTCATCTCAATACTTTGTTCAGTACCCGTTGTTGGCAATAACAGAGGCCAAATGTTTTCTGTAACCCTTCACAAGCTTTTCAAACAGTGTTGCTCGTATTCTGACCCATTCCTCCATGCAGATCTCCTCTAGAGCAGTGATGTTTTGGGGCTGTCATTGGGCAACATGGACTTTCAACTCCCTTCACAGATTTTCTATGGGGTTGAGGTCTGGAGACTGGCTAGGCCACTCCAGGACCTTGAAATGCTTCTTACGAAGCCACTCCTTTGTTACCCTGGCTGTGTGTTTGGGATCATTGTCATGCTGAAAGTCCCAGCCACGTCTCATCTTCAATGCCCTTGCTGAGGGAAGGAGATTTTCACTCAAAATCTCTCGTTACATGGCCCCATTCATTTTTTCCTTTACACAGATCAGTCGTCCTGGTCTCTTTGCAGAAAAACAGCCCCAAAGCATGATGTTTCCACCCTCCATGCTTCACAGTGGGTATGGTGTTCTTCAGATGAAATTCAGTATTCCTTCTCCTCCAAACACGAGAACCTGTGTTTCTACCAAAAAGTTCTATTTTGGTTTCATCTGACAATAACACATTCTCCCAGTCCTCTTCTGGATCATTCAAATGCTCTCTAGCGAACCGCAGACGGGCCTGGACGTGTACTGGCTTCAGCAGGGGGACACATCTGGCAGTGCAGGATTTGAGTCCCTGGCGGCGCATTGTGTTACTGATAGTGGCCTTTGTTACTGTGGTCCCAGCTCTTTGTAGGTCATTCACTAGGTCCCCCCGTGTGTTCTAGGATTTTTGCTCACCGTTCTTGTTATCATTTTGACGCCACGGGGTGAGATCTTGCATGGGGCCCCAGATTGAGGGAGATTATCAGTGGTCTTGCATGTCTTCCATTTTCCAATAATTGCTCCCACAGTTGATTTTTTTACACCAAGCGTTTTACCTAGTGCAGATTCAGTCTTCCCAGCCTGGTGTATGTCTACAATTTTGTCTCTGGTGTACTTTGACAATCTTTGGTCTTGGCCATAGTGGAGTTTGGAGTGTGACTGAGTAAGATTGTGGACAGGTGTCTTTTATACCGGTAATGAGTTAAAACAGGTGCCATTAATACAGGTAACGAGTAGAGCCTCGTTAAACCTCGTTAGAAGAAGTTAGACCTCTTTGACAGCCAGAAATCTTGCTTGTTCGTAGATGACCAAGTACTTATTTTCCACTCTAATTTGGAAATAAATTATAAATAAATAATATAAATAATAAATCAAACAATGTGATTTTTTTTTCTACATTCTGTCTCTCATGGTTGAGGTATACCCATTTTGACAATTACAGGCCTCTCTAATATTTGCAAGTGGGAGAACTTGCACAGTTAGAGGTTGACTGAATACTTATTTGCCCCACTGTATATCGGGCCAAGGTATAGATGGATTAAGCCAATCAGCTGATATCTAGCCAATTTAAAAGAATAATTAATTTTTTTTAGAGAAGCTCAGTCATCCAGCAGGGGTCGGAGTAAATCGCTGCTTTAAGAGGAGCCAGAGAAGGTGGCTTGGGCATCTGATTAGGATGTCTCCGAGATGCTTCTCTGGTGAGGTGTTCCGAGCATGTCCCACTCGGTGGAGGACACGCTCGGAAGACTCTGTCATCCGGCTGGCTTGGGAATGAATTGGGATCCTCCAAGAAGAGCTGGATGAAGTAGCTAGGGAGAAGGAAATCTGGGCTTCTCTGCTGAAGCTGGTGCTCCCGTGACCGACCTCGGACAAGCGGGTGAAAATGGATGAAAGGATGGATGTTTGGGTGATGTTGATTTTGATTTTGTACCACCTTAGTGGCCAGTGTTACATAGGAAGTAGCAGAAGAAAAATTAAACCTCAAATATAGACATTTATATAATGAGTGTTTCAATTACCTTTCATAATTAACCTGTTAAAAAAATATTGACCTTCCAAAGTCAGCTTTAAGTTTAGGTTTATTTTTTTGTTTGTTTTTTAATCGTGTCGGCATCGACCTTTGAAAATCCCGGTTGACCTTTAGTACTGATTAGTGTTGTTCTCAAGACCCAAGTCTTGCAATAACCAGAATTTACTGAGACCAAGTCTAGATCAAAACCATACCAAAACTAAGGACAAGATTACTACTTTTTAGAAAACCAGACCAAGACTATGAAAATATCGTCTTAAACCAAGACCAGTCTCAAGCGTACAACACTACGACTGAACTAGAGATGTCCCCGATCTGATCACATGATCGGAAATCGGACCCGATTGCTTCAGTTTTAGAAGATAAGAATCAGGTGAAAAAGATCAGTGTTTTTTGGCTGTATTTTTTTCATAAGGGCTACACAGCAACAAAATCAACAAGGTCAAACGTTATGCTGACTGTCATAAGAAGTTAAAGTCAAGACACTATCATGCATCATGTGTGATAATACATGAATAATGGAAATATTTGTTTATTTGGATCTACTATTTTTTCCTCTTCAATAAATTGCGGAGGTATCGGATCGGTACTCAAAAATCAGGTGATTGGGACAGGAACTCCGATGCAAAAGTATGTAATCAGGACAACCCTATAATGAAAGTAAACACGAATACACAGTTCTAGTTTTATTTAAAAAAAAAAAAAAAAAAAAAAAAAAGCCAACATGATCCAATATATTGAGCCTCAGGAACATATCTGTCTTTCCTGCATGGTCTAGTTGTAAGATTGATGTCTTCTATGTTCAAGCTGATATCTTATCTGTTTATGATCCATACATTGACTTTGAATTTGACATTAACATCAGTATGATTGATTGGTTCACATTCATTTTCCAAGGTTGTCAACGCGCAAGGTTTAATAAACCTAAGTAACTGTCCTTATCGTGCGGTACGTTGCAACTCAGTGCAGTGATATTATCAATACCGGATATGGGTATTACATTTATCATCGTACTTACATTTTAAACTCATCATCGATACTCAAAAAACACTTGATACCATTTTCCATACTAATTAAAATTAAAAATACATACAGTGAGGAAAATAAAGATATGAACACTCTGTCATTTTGCAAGTTTTCCCACTTAGAAATGATTTTCATGGTAGGTGTTTGTACACTGTGAGAGGCAATCGAATGACAAAAATAAAATCCAGAAATCCCAGTCAATAATTTTTTAACAGTTTATTTGTACTGCAAATAAGTATTTGAACACCTGTCTATTAGCTAGAATTGTGAGCCTCAAAGACCTGTTAGTCACCTGTTGAGTTAATTATCGAGGATTGATTGAATATTTGCTTGTGCTCATATATACCTAATACATACATAATACATGTTGCCATATTTTTTCTTATTGATATGACCAGTAAATGATTATTGCTTGCTATACTTGGTTGTAGTATAATGTTTAAGTGTTATAAAGTGTAAAAGAGGGTCGGGGTGACAACTGCCTTGCTTCATGGCCGCAACATTGTGTAACTAGACCTTCTGGGACATCTTCAGCATCTTACGCCTAGACTTTCGTCTAGACTTTCGAGGACATCTCCCATTCGAGGACATCTTCCATGGCCACAGCGTTGCATAACAGAAGTGTCTGGGTCATTCTGACCACTTTATCTAAGTGCCTTTGCTTACACACGTGTATTTAGTTAGTTCCGCCTACATGCTCACACATAGCCAATCAGAATCACATGGGTGTCTCCAGCTTTTAGCCCTTTAGGGCGGCACTTTTCTGTGTTAGGACAAGCCCCTAATAAAAGAAAGAGCAAGGAGTTTAGCTTTAGATCAATTTTGGTGACTAAACAGTGTAATCTAGCATTTCAATGTCTAGTCCCTCCTTGTTCTCCTTGGCCAAGAAAACTGAGTGTCTTCTCTCCTTATTTTTGGGTAATTTTACAAATGTCTACCTAAGGATCTATTTTTGAACTTGACATCACCTTTAAAAAGTCTAACGAATAAGTGTAGTGGAGGTAGACTTTGTAAGTCTGACATTTTGACCTGTTTGAGGCGGTTAGCTGCATATAAACACCTGTCTACCCCATGCAACCAGGAAGACAGGCCCGGATCTAGGTTTACCCACCAGAGTGGGCACTAAGAAATCTTAAGGGGGCACCCCCAGTGCAGGCTTTTTTTTACCCTACGCATTTCTCCGGGCTTGGGACCGGCGCAAGTAGGACACTGGCTTGTGTCCTGTTGAGGCTGCATTAATTTTGGGGGGGGGGGTATTTTTATTTATTATTATTTTGTTTTTGTTTTGTTTTTTTCATTTATCTACTTATTCTCACAGTCAGCGTGATGTCACAATGACGTCATCTCGCATAGCAATGTGTCGTCATTTCGAGATGGGGGCACGCACAGGTAAACATCCGTAGACAAACGTTGTCTGAAAATCATATATTTCAGCTTTGTTTTGCGCCTTTTTTTCATAAAAACGTCTTAAACATGATTTATTATTATCACAAGTCACTGCTGACAGAGGCGAGGAGGCGATACAACTTAAAATTAGCGTGTATTGCCCTGCAAATCTGCTCATACAAAGTCGCAGCTGATAGCTGGATAAACAATCCAAAGGAATTGCCTGTAGTGGAGTTCGGAAACATCTACAATTACCTCATAAAGTCACCCAGTAAGTTGACCTTTATCAATTACGTGGAATATGTACTGTGTGGAACTAAGAAAACTGGTAGTACAGTGGGGAGAACAAGTATTTGATACACTGCCAATGGGTTTTCCCATTGGCAGTGTATTAATAAGAACAAGTATTTGATACTCTGCCAATGGGTTTTCCCTCAAATACTTGTTCTCCCCACTGTATATACGGAGTGATTATTTCTGCCGTAACAGGTAATCAAGTGTTATTTAGCCATGAACCCGTCTCAGCAAAATAACCAATTCCCCGCAGGCCAATAATATACCGATTGACCGATCAGAGCAGTTCACGGCAAAAGAAAAATAACACTTTGCGAGTTGTCGGTTACGGTACTAATAACCACTGCCTAGTCTATTGAATCATAGCAGCTAATTGGGAAAAAAAACATCGATTAAAGTTTACTCACTAGTAATAAAATGTCTGCTGCAAACGTAAATGTGCCTGGATTTAGGTTCCCACTGGCGAGAATGGTCCACGGAACCGTCTTCTTTTACTGTTCCTCGATTGATTGTTTTCAGCCATTTGCTTGTCCTATTCTCACGAGGAAGAATGAAGAACTTCAAATGCGGCTCCGAACTCTTCCTTGTGTTACAACCCGGAACACGACAACTTTTAGGCTACGTTCATACTACAAGTCTTAATGCACGAATCGGATTTTTTCGTGTTTTTCCAACTCGAGTGAGGAATTAACTTGACGGTCTGAATGTGACAAGTCGCATAGAACTGGACCATTTCAAATCCGATCTGGGTCACTTTCGTAGGTGGTTCAAATCCGATCTGGGCCACATTTTTCCAGACTGTTGCGGCGGTCTGTGCTGTCCACTCTCCCAAATCGGATTTCATGCAGCAATTACGTCATCAAATAGCGAGAGAGACATTACCGTACCAGTGCAGCTGTGCGTTAATAGCGCCTAGCTTGCAGTGAACACGGCTTTTGGGGAAGGGCTGGGCTTGACAACAGTCATAAAAAATGAAAACGGGTTGAGGATAAGCCTGAGAATGCTCAGTTTTCTCTCTGCTCCAAGTGAGCAATATTTCAACATTGCCTACACGGCCGAGAGTCGGGGCAAACTGCCCGTATGTGTGTGTGACATGCACGGACAGTGCGTGCATGCTATCGATCCATATAAACTTTGAATATAAGCCTAAACGGGCATTATTTATGTGTTATTTTTGTCCTCCTTTTGAAAAGCAAAATATGATATCCCTGGAATAACGGATGACGTGTGTCATTTGTTTTGATGCTTCTGCGCATGCGGGTCTTCTTGCTCAGCGCGTCTCGGATTTGAATTAGTGCGCATGCGTAATACTTGAACGGTCTCAATGGAAAAAGGCAGTCTGAACGGGCACGCCAAAAAAACGAATATGACAAAAAATCGGATTTGTGCATTAAGACCTGTAGTATGAACGTAGCCATAGTCATTCCGACGGAAAAAAAGACCGCAAATAAGACAAAAGTTCAACGCGTTTGTACTACAATGCACGACAGAGCAACTGCTTGTGACTCGTGTTTTGCCCCCATTTCAATATGGCGACGCTTTGTTGTGGCTGGTGACGTCATTAATGCCCAGATGTCCGACTGCGAGAATGTGTCTGGAGGAGAGAGAGGAAGCGCGTGGATAACAAACGAGGTTGGAAAAACAGCTTGTTTAGGTGATTGCTTGTTCGGCGTGGTTGCGGCCAACAGTAACCGTTAATCCTGCAGTAAAAAAGTAGGTGAGACCAACTCTCCGTGCGTTGTCTATATCCAGTGCGACACTACAATACATATTCCCGACCTTTTGATTGGGTGGGCCCGACTCACTCCGGCCCCCCCATACATCCGGCCCCGCAGGAAGACACCAATTACTAACATGGTCAAGACCAAAGAGCTATCCAAAGACACCAGAGACAGAATTGTACACCGCTACAAGGCTGGAAAGGGTTACGGGACAATTGCCACGCAACTTGGTGGTATAAAATCCACCGTTGGAGCAATTATTAGAAAATAAAAGAAGCCAAACATGACTGTCAATCTCCCTCGGACTGGGACTCCATGCAAGATCTACCTTGTATGGTCTCAATGGTCCTAAGAATGGTGAGGAATCAGCCAAGAACTACACAAAAGGAGCTGGTCGATGACCTGGGACCACCATTTCCAAGGTTACTGTTGGTAATACACTGATACCTCATGGTTTAAAATCATGCATGGATAGGAAGGTTCCCCTGCTTAAACCACCACATGTCCTGGCATGTTTTAAGTTTCCCAATGACCATTTGGATGATTCAGAGGAATCATGGGCGAAAGTCACGTGGTCATATGAGATCAAAATGTAACATTTTGGTCTTAATTCCACTCAGTGTTTGGAGGAAGAAGAGTGATGAGTACCATCCCAAGAACACCATCCCTACTGTGAAGCAAAGGGGTGGTAGCATCGTGCTTTGGGGGTGTTTTTCTGTACATGAGACTGGATGACTGCACTGTGTTAAGGAAAGGATGACCAGGGACATCTATTGTGAGATTTTGGGGAAAAACCTCCTTTCCTCTGTTAGAGCATTGACAATGGGTCGTGGCTAGGTCTTCCAACATGACAATGGCCTGAAGCAGACAGCCAGAATTACCAAGGGGTGGTTTAGTAAAAAGCATTTCAAGGTTCTGGAGGGGCCTAGCCAGGCTCCAACCCTGATAGAAAATCTTTGGAGGAAGCTCAAACTCCGTGTTTCTCAGTGACTGCCCAAAAACCTGATTGATTTCTGTGGAGCAGTGGTGAAAAATTCCTGCTGCAGTCTGTGCAAATCTGCTGAAAAGTTACAGGAAACGTTTGACCTCTGTAATTGTAATCAAAGGCTACCGTTCCAAATATTGATTTTCTGAGGTGTTCAAATACTTATTTGCAGCAGTATAATACAAATAAATTGTTTAAAAATCATACACTGTTATTTCAGGATTTTTTTTAGATTGTCTCTCACAGTGGACAAGCACCTACCATGAAAATTTCAAACTCATCCATCATTTCTAGGTGGGAGAACTTGCAAAATTGCAGGGTGTTCAAATACTTATTTTCCTCACTGTATATATTCTATTTTACTCTTTCAGTTTTCTCCGTTGGTGGTCTTTATTGAAAAAAAAATAGATAAACAAATAACTGCCGATTGCCTCAAAACGGTGTTTTTTCGCTGTCTTGCCAAAATGCTTAAGTAAAGGCAAGACCGTTCATAAAACCGGACATCAAAGTTGTAGTTCTGTTAGTGAATACTATACCTGAAGGAATCTGACCTTTTAACCAGATTGCCGGAATCACGCCAGCCGGACCGCCGGACCACACTGGTGCAGATCCAATGACCCGGGCCGGTGAAACACCAACAACCCGGCCTAAGGCCTAACTCCTCGCGTTCACCTTGATCTTAACTAGCGCTGTCAAAATTATCGTGTTAACGGGCGGTAATTATTTTTTTAATTAATCACGTTAAAATATTTGACGCAATTAACGCACATGCCCCGCTCAAACAGATTAAAATGACGGTACAGTGACATATGCACTTGTTACGTGTGTTTTTGGAGTTTTGTCGCCCTCTGCTAGCGCTTGGGTGCGACTGATTTTATGGTTTTCAGCACCATGCGAATTGGTGGTGCTGAACAATGGCGAGCTACTAGTTTATTTTTTTGTTTGAACATTTTACAAATTTTATTAAAACAAAAACATTGAGGGGTTTTAATATAAAATTTCTATAACTTGTACTAACATTTATCTTTTAAGAACTACAAGCCTTTCTATCCATGAATCGCTTTAACAAAATGTTAATAATGTTAATGCCATCTTGTTGATTTATTGTTTTAATAAACAAATGCAGTACTTATGTACAGTATGATGAATGTATATATCCCTCTTGTGTCTTATCTTTCCATTCCAACAATAATTTACAGAAAAATATGGCATATTTTATAGATGGTCTGAATTGCGATGAATTACGATTAATTAATTTTTAAGCTGTGATTAACTCGATTAAAAATTTTAATCGTTTGACAGCCCTAATCTTAACTCCTTGTACTGACTCCATTTTGAAAGCTGGAAAAAGGCTTCGAAACACAAGTTGACAATTTATTCTGAGTCGACAGCAATCATACAGCACAGATGGACCCAGGCGAGGATCCAAGGTCACCATATCACAAGTCAACTACAGGTTCCCGAGAAAAATATGACAATACTTAGTTAAACATTCAGTCTTTTTAAGGTTCCTGCGTGGAGGGCCGTGAGCAGGAAGAAGGGTGTGTTTAAGCGTTCTTTATGATTATTGTCTGTTTGTGGATTGGACAGGAGGATCCGGGAGTTACTTTTGTCAGGGCAACAAGGGTTGTGGATTTTGCCACCTCAGCGTCAAAGGGGCTCTTGGAGTCTTATCAGTCGTGTTATCAGTTGGATATCGGGTGTTCTCCAGTGTTCCTTGTGTTGGGACAGGGCGTCCTACCATTTGTTCTGGACTGTCCGGGAGAACAGATTGCGAGAGTTGGTAGTGCAGATGTGTGCTTGTAGATAACTAGAGCTGGGAATCTTTAGGCACCTAACGATTCGATTAGGATTCAGAGGCTCCGTTTCGATTATGAAACGATTATTGATGCACCCCCCTCCTTTTTTTTTTTTTTTTTTTTTTTTTTTTCTTTAAATGTTTTGTAAATTAGTTCAAAAATTGTTCAAAAACACTCTCAGGCTAAACCAAACTACTATTTCAGTATCAAGTTAACATATAACAGTAAACAAATGTACAAAAATAACAGTAAATAAAAAACTCCAGTCCCCATTCTGTATCAGCAGCTTTAAACTACATTCAATTAATTTAATGTTGTGAATCAACCGTTAAAGTTGTTAAAATTGCTACCGTTATTTCATAAAGTCTACTTTCGACATGTGAAAGTTTTAAAACTATTTTAATGGTAGAATATAATTAATTAATCAATATTTTACCGATTTAGGAGTATTTTAGATAAAAAGTTAATTAGGTTCGCTTGGAAGGTTCGCTACAACAGCCTTGCAGGGAAGTCTACTGCTTTAAGATGGCAGCCATTTACTAACGCCCGCATCTAGCTTTCTGTAGATGTGCTGCTAACGCCACCGAGTCTATATTGCATCTAGTCCTATATAAATATAATACCTACCGTTACATTATAAGGACGTACTTTGTAGCAGCTGTCGGCAGCAGCCAGGTATGTTGTTGTTTTTTTTATCTCGTGGCATGAGTTGAGCTAGAGCCGTGAGTTGAGCATTGGCATTACCCGAGGGGCCGGGTAATGACATGCATGAAGTTTAGCTACTCTCGCTCCGTTCCTCATTGCGTCCCGAAGACCGCGCGGCGCGCTGAGTGTTTTACTTCCGCTTTACTTCACATATTTCAATAATCGGAATTTGGATGTTGGTGAATCGTTCGCGAATTTTCCAAGGCCGAATCGCGAATAATCGAAGAATTGGAAATTTTGCACACCTCTATAGATAACTGTGTCAATCTTGCTCAATCAGTTGCATGACGCACACGTTGGGCTTCTGTCATAAAAAGGCGTCATGTATCTCTTATGCCCTATATTCTGCTTGTTTTCCTTAAACAATGGTTTAAGTGCTATTTATTTTATATTGGGTGTGTTAGAGTAATACAAACAGTATGGTAAATACGAGGAAAGATACTATTCCCTGATTGATTCTATTAAGTGTGTTAGAATAACTGTTAGACGGTGCCTTCGAGAAAAGGTACTATCGCCTTCATATCTTACAAAGATGTCATTGCTATTACGTTTATAACGCTATAAGAGTTGCTGTTTCATTATTAGAATAGAATAGAATAGAATAGAATAGAATAGAATAGAATAGAATAGAATAGAATAGAATAGAACGTATTTTGTAAAGATGTCCCGATCGATCGGCTCGATCGGGTCCGATCACGTCATTTTCAAAGTATCGGAATTGGCAAAAAAAATATCGGACATGCCTTTTTTTAATATTTATATATTTTTTTAATTGAATCGTTTTCTAATTGTATGTAATTTTACAGACAATATGTCTTACACTCATCCAGAGTCTTTAGTTTTGGCTTAAAATAGGGCTATCAATTATATCGCGTTAACGGCGGTAATTAATTTTTTTATATTAATCACGTTAACGCAACTACCGCATGCGCTGCACGACCCACTCACGCATTGTCGCGTTCAATCTATAATGGCGCCACTTTATCTATATATAGAAGTTTAAGGCAGCGTAAAATGAGTAGAGAGAATATTGGCAGTCTTTGGAGCCTTGTTTTAATTGGCTAAAACCTTAAAATCCCTCTCTCAACAATTAGAAATATCATGAGAAGCAATGTGGGAAAGAAAGGTAATGGTTGATCTTTTTCTTAACACCCTATGTTATTTCCCAACGCAGAGAAGATATATCAATTGGTGCCATGACGCACAGTCATGGTTGCACTTTCCATCATGCATTTGGGCAGAACAGTTAAATGGCTACAGTATCATTTACTGAAAGCTCAACAAATACACTAGATGGCAATATTTAGTCACAATTTACAAAGTCACATTTATCCTTTAAGAATTACAAGTCTTTCTATCCGTGGATCCCTCTCACAGAGAGAATGTTGATAATGTGAATGCCATCTTGAGGATTTATTGTTATAATAAACAAATACACTACTTATGTACTGTATGTTGAATGTATATATTTGTCCGAGTTTTATTCATTTTTTTGTTAATGCATTGCCAAAATGTATATGATCGGGAAAAATTATCGGGAATGATTGGAATTGAATCGGGAGCAAAAAAAAAGCAATCGGATCGGGAAATGTCGGGATCGGCAGATACTCAAACTAAAACGATCGGGATCGGATCGGGAGCAAAAAAACATGATTGGAACAACCCTAGTATTTTGTATTTTTCATGTAGCATTCAGTAAACGGACACTTTAGTATCCCCACCCTTTGCCTGGCTGTAAATGTTGAAGCTGTACAGTATGCTTTTTCTCTCGATAGTTTGTCACAATTTTTTATATTTTTCATATAACCCTCCCTCCGCTGCATATTGTAAACCCTTTTGTCTCAATCTGGAGGATGTTGCAGTGGTTTTGCAACAAAATAAATCATTTAAAACACTCGGGTAAATACGTCTGTCTGCAAAGGCTTTGCCATTAGAGTGACGAAGCTTGTCTGACTTGCAACCATAACGAAGGGGGCGGAACTTTTGTGAAAGGTCTATTGCTTACGTCACCGAAACTACGTTCCGTACCACGCTTTGCTTTGCGGCCGCACTGATTTCGCCCATCGCTAGCTTTTAGCCAACTCCTGCAAACGTCTCCAACAATAAAAATATAACATAACCGGTTGTCATTTTGTCGAAATCTAGCAGATCTGTATTTCTTATGCTACCTGGTAGCAGGTTCCCCCATTTCCCTTAGGGTTTGGGTGTTGTAGGAGCGTAACAAGATGACCGCCTGGAGTAGCTTAGCATTGGCAGCGGGTCCTTGGAGTGCAGCCCTTCCATCCTCAGGGAAAAACACTAAAGTTTTAATGATTCCCTTTTCAGCGTGCGCTGGTTTGATTTGGCCAACCTCAGAGCCTGGATGATAAATGTATCTGCCTTGGCGGGACCGTTCCCCCGATTGGATGCTTCAGACTCGCGCCTGCCTCACGACCTCAGTTCTCGACCCAGTCTGTATTTCTTCGGCGGGGCGAGCCTAATAGCTGTGAGTGAAGGAGGACAAACAGAGAGTGTGCAAGCTGCTTCATTAATATCACTCTTGCGCTGACAACAGATAAGCTCTCTGTTATTCTTCACGTCTGGCTGCAATTGAAGAGCGCAAATGGAGAATCAGATTAAAGCAAATTCATTGTTTTTGAGGCTATCCTCAGTTAGCTCAAATTAGGCAATGAGTACGTTAATTTGGCAACAGTGTAAATAACCAAAGTCACGATGATACGATACGGCAACGATATTCTATGGTCGCATGCTTGAATCACATATTAATTTTATGGTGTCAAATGTGATATACAGTGGGGCAAATAAGTATTTAGTCAACCACCAATTGTGCAAGTTCTCCTACTTGAAAAGATTAGCGAGGCCTGTAATTGTCAACATGGGTAAACCGCAACCATGAGCGACAGAATGTGAGAAAAAAAAAACAGAAAATCAAATTGTTTGATTTTTAAAGAATTTATTTCCAGATTAGAGTGGAAAATAAGTATTTGGTCACCTACAAACAATTAAGATTTCTGGCTGTCAAAGAGATCTAACTTCTTCTAATGAGGTCTAAAGAGGCTCCACTCGTTACCTGTATAAAATACCACCTGTTTTAACTAGGACTGTCAAAATTAATTCTCGCGTTAACGGGCGGTAATTAATTTTTTAAATTAATCACGTTAAAATATTTGACGCAATTATCGCACATGCCCCGCTCAGATTAAAATGACAGCAGTGTAATGTCCGCTTGTTACTTGTAACCTGTTTTTTGTTGTTTGGCGCCCTCTGCTGGCGCTTGGGTATAAATGATTTAATGGGTTTGGGGAGTGAGCATGGTGTAATGACATCAACAATGACGAGCTACTAGTTTATTTTTTGATTGAAAATTTTACAAATTTTAATAAAACGAAAACATTAAGAGGGGTTTTAATATAAAATTTCTATAACTTGTACTAACATTTATCTTTTAAGAACTACAAGTTTTTCTATCCATGGATCGCTTTAAGAGAATGTTAACAATGTTAATGGCATCTTGTTAATTTATTGTTATAATAAACAAATACAGTACTTTATGTACCGTATGTTAAATGTATATATCCGTCTTGTGTCTTTTCATTCCAACAATAATTTACAGAAAAATATGGCATATTTTATAGATGGTTTGAATTGTGAATAATTACGATTAATTAATTTTTAAGCTTTAATTAACTCGATTAAAAATTTTAATCGTTCGACAGCCCTAGTTATAACTCATTATCGGTATAAAAGACACCTGTCCACAACTTCAGTCACGCTCCGCTATGGCGAAGACCAAAGAGCTGTCGAACGACACCAGAGACAAAATTGTACACCTGCACCGGGCTGGGGAGACTGAATCTGCAATAGGTAAAACGCTTGGTGTAAAGAAATCAACTGTGGGAGCAATTAGAAAATGGAAGACGTACAAGACCACTGATAATCTCCCTCGATCTGGGGCTCCATGCAAGATCTCACCTAACATGATAACAAGAACGGTAAGCAAAAATCCCAGAACCACACGGGGGGACCTAGTGAATGACCTACAGAGAGCTGGGACCACCGTAACAAAGGCTACTATCAGTAACACAATGCGCCGCCAGGGACTCAAATCCTGCACTGCCAGATGTGTCCCCCTGCTGAAGCCAGTACATGTCCAGGCCCGTGTGCGGTTCGCTAGAGAGCATTTTGATGATCCAGAAGAGGACTGGGAGAATGTGTTATGGTCAGATGAAACCAAAATAGAACTTTTTGGTAGAAACACAGGTTCTCTTGTTTGGAGTAGAAAGAATACTGAATTGCATCCGAAGAACACCATACCCACTGTGAAGCATGGGGGCGGAAACATCATGCTTAGGGGCTGTTTATCTGCAAAGGGACCAGGACGACTGATCTGTGTAAAGGAAAGAATGAATGGGGCCATGTATCGAGAGGTTTTGAGTGAAAATCTCCATCAGCAAGGGCAGTGAAGATGAGACATGGCTGGGTCTTTCAGCATGACAATAATCCCAAACACACAGCCAGGGCAACAAAGGAGTGGCTTCGTAAGAAGCATTTCAAAGTCCTGGATTGGCCTAGCCAGTCTCCAGATCTCAACCCCATAGAAAATCTGTGGAGGGAGTTAAAAGTCCGTGTTGCCCAACGACAGCCCCAAAACATAACTGCTTTTGAGGAGATCTGCATGGAGGAATGGGCCAAAATACCAGCAACAGTGTGTGAAAAGCTTGTGAAGAGTTACAGAAAACATTTGGCCTCCGTTATTGCCAACAAAGGGTACATAACAAAGTATTGAGATGAACTTTTGGTATTGATCAAATACTTATTTTCCACCATGATTTGCAAATAAATTCTTTAAAACTCAAACAATGTGATTTTCTGTTTTTTTTTTATCACATTATGTCTCTCATGGTTGAGGTTTACCCATGTTGACAATTACAGGCCTCTCTGATATTTTCAAGTGGGAGAACTTGCACAATTAGTGGTTGACTAAATACTTATTTGCCCCACTATCAGCGTAGTCCACGGATCCCAGACGAATATTGTACTTTCTCATATCAAGTGTGAGTCGACCTTCCACTGAGCAAACCAGTTTCTCCTCCCATAAAATAGTGGACTAGCAGTTGAAAGTAATGGAATAAAGCAGGGGTGTCAAAACTCATTTTGGTTCGCGGGCCACATTTTCCTCGTTCTGAATCTTCCCCCTCAATGGGCTGAATTCTAAATCGGCTGAAATCGTTACTCTGCCGATGTCATCGACCAGCTAGAGGCGCTAGAGTGCGACAATGACAGGCGGGGCTAAACGGCAGATTACAGGACTCATTTCTTGTTATCTGCGCTTTGCCAAATTGTTGCATATAGTCGAATCGTCTCAAAGTATGAGTTTAATTCACATAATAATGCTATTTAAAACATTTTTTTTTAATCCTGTCACAGGCACTTTAAAGACTTATGACTATATGTATTGTTGTTCTTTTGTTTATTGTCTAGTATAATTTAATCAAATCAAATCTAACACTAAATATTATTTGAACATTTTATTCTTGACGCCCTTTTGGATGCTGCAACGTGCCTAGCATTTGCCCAGCTCGCCCTATGAACCGCACGGGTCTGGATACCATTGCCTTAACTCATTGCCTACAATTGACACCGATAGACGTCCAAATGCATTTAAAGTGGCAGAACTGTCTGTGTGTCTATGAGTTAAACAGTATGCAAACTTTAAAGTAAAACTCCAATCAGACTCACATTTCCCTTTGTCACGAGAGCGGAAAGGAGAAAGACAAAAAAATGATTAGAATGTCTTCAGTGTGTTTTATCAAATTAATATTATGCATACTGGAGCTTTATTTCACAGTTGGTGTGCGCGGTCACAACCGGTAAAATTGGGGGAATATTTCAACGGCGCAGCACGCATTGGGATGTGGATCACACATACTAAAATGACTGCTTCCATGAATAAATGCCTCATCTACATGAGGTCTCTGCCATTATGTTGATCAGGGCTTCAACTTCCATTCTGCCCGGATTTCCAGGCATTCCCTCTGGCATTTGATGAATAGCGTGGGGGAGAAAAGGCGTATGTCATCTCCTTAACTGCATCGTAGTGCATTTTGGCTGCTCGTAGGACACGGTCAAGGGCTAACTGCGACTTGAATCATTGAGTTGTATTCCCAAGTGCGGGGCGGCAGCAGCCTTTGGGGAACGAGACGGCACACTAAACCAGGGAAATGCATCAATAGATTCTGATGTGGATAATCCCCAGGCGAGGGGAGGAATTAGATTACTAGTGCAAAGTAAAGCAGCTGGACATGGCAAGGACTAGACAGGAGAAGGTCTCCTTTCTAGCAAGAAGAAGAATGTGCTTGCTAATCTTCTTCAACATGAAAGGGACTATGCAGCACGTGATTTTTTCAGTTAAATGATGGTAACTTTGCATTACAAGTAGGGCTGTCAAACAAATACAAGTAACTCTTCACTTTCACACACTGTTTGCTTGTGTTTTGGCCCATTCCTCTATGCAGATCTCCTCCAGAGCAGTGATGTTTTGGGGCTGTCGTTGGGCAACACGGACTTTCAACTCCCTCCGCAGATTTTCTATGGGGTTGAAACCTGGAGACTGGGTAGGCCACTCCAGGACCTTGAAATGCTTCTTACGAAGCCACTCCTTTGTTGCCCTGGCTGTGTGTTTGGGATCATTGTCATGCTGAAAGACCCAGCCACGTCTCATCTTCAATGTCCCTGCTGATGGAAGGATATTTTCACTCAAAATCTCTCGATACATGGCCCCATTCATTCTTTCCTTTACACAGATCAGTCGTCCTGGTCCCTTTGCAAAAAAAAAAAAAACAGCTCCAAAGCATGATGTTTCCACCCCCATGCTTCACAGTGGGTATGGTGCAATTTAGTATTATTTTCCCTCAAAACAAGAGAACCTGTGTTTCTACCAAAAAGTTCTATTTTGGTTTCATCTGACCATAACACATTCTCCCAGTCCTTTTCTGGATCATCCAAATGCTCTCTAGCGAACCGCAGACGAGCCTGGACGCGTACTTTCTTCAGCAGGGGGACATGTCTGGCAGTGCAGGATTTGAGTCCCTGGTGGCGCATTGTGTTACTGGTAGTAGCCTTTGTTACTGTGGTCCCAGCTCTCTGTAGGTCAGAGTCCAAAGTCCAGCCCGGGGGCCAAATGCGGCCCTTGGTCAAATTTCATCCGGCCCCCAGCCTCTGTCATAAAATCAATAATGTCTGGCCCGCACATGCACTTAATAAATTGGTCAGCAGTACTGCTACCAGCATATGAAGTGGCTTACACACTAAATGCTGCTCCTCATTTACCCACTAAAAGGCAGCAGCACTCAAAGCAACATTACCCCGTGTGACCCTTTACTCCCAATTTAAAATCTAAAATGGCGACAAAAAGTTGACTGCCGACAATTCAAGGATTGGTGGAAAGTTGACTATTTCTTTACTAAAATACACAACAACTGTGTCTGCCTCATTTGCAAAGAGACAGTCGCTGTTTTTATAGAGTTCAATGTGAGGCGATATGACCAAACAAGACACGCTGACATGTACAACAAGATTACAGGGAAGATACGTAGCGAGAAATGAAAGCAACTTGAAGCGAGTTTAATTTTACAGCAGCAGTATTTTGCAAGAGCCCGAGAGTCGAAAGAGAACGACACAAAGGCTAGTTGCGAGATTGTTGAAATTAATTAAAAAAAAAAAATAAAGCAAATGTGACACACGGAATGGCTTGCTAAAATTTGCTTATATTGTTCTACGTAAAGCACGTCAGCCAAGGTCGGCCCCCCACATTTTTACTACACCAAATCTGGCCCCCTTTGCAAAAAGTTTGGACACCCCTGCTGTAGGTCATTCACTAGGTCCCCCCGTGTGGTTCTGGGATTTTTGCTCACCGTTCTTGTTATCATTTGGACGCCAC
Organism: Corythoichthys intestinalis; assembly: GCF_030265065.1. NCBI lineage: Eukaryota > Metazoa > Chordata > Actinopteri > Syngnathiformes > Syngnathidae > Corythoichthys > Corythoichthys intestinalis. Next base: position 53,551,831 of record NC_080403.1, read on the forward strand.
GGGGTGAGGAGGGAGTTGAAAGTCCGTGTTGCCCAACGGCAGCCCCAAAACATCACTGCTCTTCAGGAGATCTGCATGGATGAATGGGCCAAAATACCAGCAACAGTGTGTGAAAAGCTTGTGAATAGTTACAGAAAACGTTTGGCCTCCGTTATTGCCAACAAAGAGTACATAACAAAGTATTGAGATGTACTTTTGGTATAGACCAAATACTTATTTGATTTGCAAATAAATTCTTTAAAAATCAAACAATGTGATTTTCTGGGGGGGGTTTCACATTCTGTCTCTCATGGTTGAGGTTTACCCATGTTGACAATTACAGGCCTCTCTAATATTTTCAAGTGGGAGAACTTGCACAATTGGTGGTTGACTAAATACTTATTTGCCCCACTGTATGTCATACGCCCATGTGATACATTAAAATTGTTCAGACCAATAGGACACTCAGATTCTCATTTTTCATGTCAAGCAGCTGAACAAGACAGTTTAAATAAATGAAATAAATAAAAAAAAGGATGGTTGGCCGTTGAGCATCTTCAATGGTACTGAAAGTGTTAACTCTAGAGCCCTTGGTTGCAGACCACTGATCTAACCTGTTGCACTGCAAAGCTTATTTTATTGCAGTACTATGATGTTCCATAACAACAGCTTATGTTTTTTTTTTGTTTTTTTTTCATCACATTCTCAGTCAATTGCTCTTTTGGAAATCCATTACATTCATGCATTCCCACATTCTTCCGGCATAGATAATTCCTTTTCTTACAGCTGTGTCATAAAATCATTTATGCACACAACCGCAAATGTGACACAATCGTGCCCAAGCAGCACGTTCGCCGAGATGAAATGGAATATGCTGTACTCCGTAATGTACTGTTTGCCTGATGATGTTTGGGGAGGATATTATAATAGCTATACGTACTGAGTTGTGACATAAGCTTCCCATTTGACTAAATCGCTATTCCTTTCCCTTTTACTTCCTTTTTTTCCCCCCCACCGCCCGTCCGGCTATCATTAGGGATCATAATGACAGCCGTGGCAGATCTGGACCGCGAAACGCAGGATCGTTACGAGCTGGTCGTCAAGGCAACCGACATGGCAGGACAACTGGGTGGTCTCTCCGGCTCCACCACGGTGACCATAGTGATCACAGATGTTAACGACAACCCGCCACGCTTCCCGCAGAGTGAGTGTCCGACAAATCGCGTGACTGACGGAGATCAAGACAGACACAGAAGTCTGAAATGATCTTGCTGTGAACGTTTGAAAGGGAGGAAAAGCAGTGACAATGATTCTGACAGCTGTCAGCAGAAAAGACTTTCTGAAACTTGAAATTTTAACATACAATATGTCTGTATTTCGCGTTCAAATCAAGAAAGGATAACGGGTTTATTATCAAATGTGCAGAATAAACTCACAATACGATGCGCTTCGATATGGCAGGGTAACGATATGACATGTCACGATACGATATCAAAGCACTTGTTGCTTGTTGGTCATATAGCAAAAGTAACACGTTCATATTTTCTTGAACAAATAGCCAAAGAAATCTCAACACTGTTGGCCTCTTGGGCTTCAAGACCACTTGAGAGCAAATGAACCACCATTGCTTCATGAGTTTGGCCATCACTGCTCAATGAAATCTTTCAGTTCCCTCTGACAACCTCTGCTGCCACCTCCTATCGACACTGTTTTCGTCCACTATACCTCACGCCTCTCAGCATGCATGACGGCACTACTGATCCAGATACAATGGTACCTCTACATACAAAATGTATTGGTTCTGAAAGTAGTTTTGTAAACTGAAAATTCTGTAAGTAGAGACATGCTTTCCATGTAAATGCCCTAATCTGCTCCAATCCCCCTAAGATTCAGAATTTTTTTTATCTCAAACATAAAAATGCATCAAACCAAATAACAAATAAATGTTACAATTAAATTATTGCACAATAAACATAAAACGAGAGTTGTGCATTATGTAGTAAACCAAGAATTGAGTTAAGAATAAATTTTAACACTAGGGCTTCAGCTATCAGTTATTTAGGTAATTGATTAATCTATTAATAAGAAGTTATATCAAATAATTGTGCACCCGCGATCCTCACGCCTTTGTCAGTCCAAAAACAGGAAGTAACTACGAACGGTTACCATGGAAACGAACACGTAGTAGGACCCTTTCTAACAGTTTCTATTCAAAATGCTCTTTGTACATGACTAAAATATTCTTCATTCCACATACATTATGAGTCAGTAACAAAATAGTAACACACAGACGATAAGGCAACTAACTTTAATCAGATTACTGGTTTGGGAAAAATGAACGCGATAAATTGCTCGTTACTGAAAAGAAAGTAATCAGATTACAAGAACAGTGACAGCACTGCTCCAAAACGGGAGGTAACTTGTGCTGAATGCTGGATTTATTTGCGTTTTTTTTCAATGTTAAATATCAGAAAAATGAAAGTCGGATACATATGATTAGCGTTGCAACGATCAATCGATTAACTTGATTAAAAATTAATCGATTAACTTGATTAGAAAAAAGATTCAAATTAAAATTTGCTGCTTCGAGTATTCGTTTAAATAAAGTGGCGTAATGGTTTGTTTTGAAAGTGTTTGCATTTAGTTTTATTGATTTAGGTGGATACACTGCCCTCTAGTGGTAACAGTGAATATGAAAATGATATGGCTCATTTCACATGGCTGGATCTAGCTGCTCCCTGTAAAGACCAACATAAGCTTTTTTTTTTTTTTTTAATGCATTCGTAATTCAGTTCATAGGTATATTTAGCATTTTTTTGTGGGAACATGTGTCTGAACGATTTGTTAAGAGTAGGGTTGTTCCGATCATGTTTTTTTGCTCCCGATCCGATCCTGATCGTTTTAGTTTGAGTATCTGCCGATCCCGATATTTCCCGATCCGATTGCTTGCTCCCGATTCATTTCCAATCATTCCCCATAATTTTTCCCGATCACATTTTGGCAATGCATTAAGAAAAAAATGAATAAAACTCGGACAAATATATACATTCAACATACAGTACATAAGTACTGTATTTGTTTATTATGACAATAAATCCTCAAGATGGCATTTACATTATTAACATTCTTTCTGTGAGAGGGATCCACGGATAGAAAGACTTCTGACTTTGTATATTGTGACTAAATGTTGCCATCTAGTGTATTTGTTGAGCTTTCAGTAAATGATACTGCAGCCATTCAACCCAAATGCATGATGGGAAGTGGACCCATGACTGTGCGTAGTGCTACCAATTGATATATCTTCTCTGCGTTGGAAATAACATAATGTGTTAAGAAAAATATCAGTTGTTACCCTGCTTCCCCACATCGCTTCCCATGATATTTCTAATCTTAGGGAGAGGGACTGTAAGGATTTAGCCTATTAAAAAAAGGCTCCAAAGGCTGCCAAAATTCACTCTACTCATTTTACGCTGCCTTTAATCTCCCTAAATGGGTAAAACGGCGCCATTACAGATTGAGCGTGACAATGCGTGAGTGGGTCGTGCAACGCATGCATTAATTGCGTTAAATATTTAACGTGATACATTTTTTAAAACTTAATTACCACCGTTATCGGTACCTTAAGCCTAAACTAAAGACTAACATATTATGTCTGTAACGTTAAATACATTTAGAAAACGATTTAATTAAAAAATATATATATTAAAAAATGGCATGGCCGATATTTTTTTGCCGATTCCGATACTTTGAAAATGACGTGAGCGGACATCTCTAGTTTTAATGGTTTGTTTTAAAAAGTGTTTGCATTTAGTTTTATTGATTTGGGAGGATACACTGCCCTCTAGTGGTAACACTGAATATGATATGGCTCATTTCACATGGCCGAATCTAGCTGCTCCCTGTAAAGACCAACATAAGCTTTTTTTTTTTTTTTTATGCATTTCCTTATTCAGTTCATAGGTATATTTAGCATTTTTTGTGGGAACATGTGTCTGAACGATTTGTTAAGAGTATTGTTAAAAATAAAAATAATAAAATAAAAAAAACTTAACATTTAATAGCATTTTAGCTGAATCCAGCTGCTCCCTGTAAAGACTGATATGAGCTACGTTTTTTTTTTGTTTTGGTTTTTTTGAGCTAATGTTTTTTCAATGCATTTGTAATTTATTTTATCGTTACATTTACCCATTTTTGTGGGAATATGTGTTTGAACCATTTGTTAAGATTATTGTAAAAAAAATAAATAAATAAAAAAAGTTGGCATTTTATAGCATTTAAGCTAGCAAACTTTCGCTATGTTAAGTTAGCCAATTGGTCTTTTGTTGGATGTAGATTCTCATTATTCGGAATAACTTGTTCATCGACTATCGACTACTAAAATAATCAATAGCTGCAGCCTTACACATGATTAAGGTTGTCTGCCACTTTAAGGAAGGAGCACGATACTTTTTGGGTTGTTGTTGAAAAATTGCACTGAATATCGTGACTTTCAAATTCAAACATTGCAAACACTCTTCCTTTTACCTGCGATAGCAAACATATTGACTGAAATAATGAAAAGGCAGACGGTTCTATTGATGAGTTTTTTGTCAATATGGTTTCTGCTTTAGGCTGCTTTATTTTAATTTAGGTGGGGCAATCAAATAAAAATTTCCCTTCGGCTCAAAACAAATGCTTCACAAAGCTAATCAACCTGTTTGTTTATAACACAGCTCAATTGTCGGGCAAAAAAGATTCCTCTCTTTTCTGTTTTGTGAGCAGAAGACAACCGTGACCATTGTAATACAAATGCTACATTCGTCGTCGTCTTTTTTCTCTTACTTCCGTTACAGCTCAAGGAGCAGAATTATTGCGGCCCAGATTGAACTTGATATGCCCCATACGTCTTTTCTTATTTCTGTATTCATAACTTTTACATCTCGCTAAACCGTGTTTGCGCAGTCGGAGGAATAAACCTCAGAAGGGTAATGATTTCACCGCTTCGATAGACTCGGAATTTAGTCCGGCGTGATAAAAAGGGAATGGTGAGGCGAGTGCAGGTAAAGGAATTCAATGTTTTCTCATAAGTCTTCTGTCTCCTTTCATCGCATTCTGCTAGAAATGTACCAGTTCACGGTGTCAGAAGGCGCTGCCGTGGGGACGCCGGTGGGACGTGTCATCGCCACAGACGCGGACATGGGGGACAACACGGATATGAGTTATCTGATACAGGAAGGGGGAGAGCTCTTCAAGGTGACCACTGACGCCGTGACACAAGAAGCTGTCGTCTCCATCAAGAAGGTATGCGCCAATTAGGGAGGAAATTAAGGGATACCGACCAAGCCCTGCTAAATTACAAAAAAATCACGTGTATTTGAAAACCATTCCAAAATTGGCTGTAATTTCCTAAATGTATGAAAAAAGATGGCAACAAAAACTATACAGTGGGGCAAATAAGTATTTAGTCAACCACTAATTGTGCAAGTTCTCCCACTTGAAAATATTAGAGAGGCCTGTAATTGTCAACATGGTTAAACCTCAACCATGAGTGACAGAATGTGGGGGAAAAAAACAGAAAATCACATTGTTTGATTTTTAAAGAATTTATTTGCAAATCATGGTGGAAAATAAATATTTGGTCAATACCAAAAGTTCATCTTAATACTTTGTTATGTACCCTTTGTTGGCAATAACGGAGGCCAAACGTTTTCTGTAACTCTTCACAAGCTTTTCACACACTGTTGCTGGTATTTTGGCCCATTCCTCCATGCAGATCTCCTCTAGAGTAGTGATGTTTTGGGGACTGTCGTTGGGCAACACGGACTTTCAACTCCCTCCACAGATTTTCTATGGGGTTGAGATCTGAAGACTGGCTAGGCCACTCCAGGACCTTGAAATGCTTCTAACGAAGCCTCTCCTTTGTTGCCCTGGCTGTGTGTTTGGGATTATTGTCATGCTGAAAGACCCAGCCACGTCTCATCTTCAATGCCCTTGCTGATGGAAGGAGATTTTCACTAAAAATCTCTCGATACATGGCCCCATTCATTCTTTCCTTTACACAGATCAGTCGTCCTGGTCCCTTTGCAGGAAAACAGCCCTAAAGCATGATGTTTCCACCCCCATGCTTCACAGTGGGTATGGTGCAATTCAGCATTCTTTTTCCTCCAAACACGAGAACCTGTGTTTCTACCAGAAAGTTCTATTTTGGTTTCATCTGACCATAACACATTCTCCCAGTCCTCTTCTGGATCATCCAAATGCTCTCTGGTGAAGCGCAGACGGGCCTGGACGTGTACTTTCTTCAGCAGGGGGACACGTCTGGCAGTGCAGGATTTGAGTCCCTGGCGGCGCATTGTGTTACTGATAGTAGCCTTTGTTACTGTGGTCCCAGCTCTCTGTAGGTCATTCACTAGGTCCCCCCGTGTGGTTCTGGGGTTTTTGCTCCCTGTTCTTGTTATCATTTTGACACCATGGGGTGAGGAGGGAGTTGAAAGTCCGTGTTGCCTAACGACAGCCCCAAAACATCACTGCTCTAGAGGAGATCTGCATGGAGGAAAGGGCCAAAAATACCAGCAACAGTGTGTGAAAAGCTTGTGAAGCGTTACAGAAAATGTTTGGCCTCCGTTATTGCCAACAAAGGGTACATAAGAAAGTATTGAGATGAACTTTTGGTATAGACCAAATACTTATTTTCCACCATGATTTGCAAATAAATTCTTTAAAAATCAAACAATGTGATTTACTGTTTTTTTTTCCCCCACATTCTGTCTCTCATGGTTGAGGTTTACCCATGTTGACAATTACAGGCCTCTCTAATATTTTCAAGTGAGAGAACTTGCACAATTAGTGGTTGACTAAATACCCTTTTGCCCCATTGTATTTGCTTGGATGAAGCTCTTCAGTTCACTGAAAAATACAAGTAGTTCCTTGGCTTTGAATGCCACAATTTCATGTGGATTCTCGGTCTTACTAGTTGGTACTGTGGTAATTTTGACAGCTGTGTTTTATTGATTTCAGTCCTGGTACAGATCCAAATAATTACCCAATAATTAGCCCAATGGGGTTTGTTGGTGTAATGAGTGTAGATTATAACTTAATAGAGCAAATGGGCCCCTCTGTCTTTTTTTTTAATACAAATGGTTTGGCTTTACATACATACATATATATATATATATATATATATATATATATATATATATATATATATATATATATATATATATATACAGTTGTGGTCAAAAGTTTACATACATTTGTGAAGAACATAATGTCATAGCTCTCTTGAGTTTCCATTTATTTCTACAACTCCGATAGAGTGATTGGAACAGATACTTCTTTGTCACAAAAAACATTCATGATGTTTGGTTCCTTTATGACTTTATTATGGGTTAACAGAAAAAGTGATCAAATCTGCTGCGTCAAAAAGTATACATACATGGATCTGAAAAAGCGAATCATTGACTTGAACAAGTCAGGAAAGTCACTTGGAGCCATTTCAAAGCAGCTGCAGGTCCCAAGAGCAACAGTGCAAACAATTGTTTGTAAGTATAAAGTGCATGGCACTGTTTTGTCACTGCCACGATCAGGAAGAAAACGCAAGCTATCACCTGCTGCTGAGAGAAAATTGGTCAGGAGGGTGAAGATTCAACCGAGAATCACCAAGAAGCAGATCTGCCAAGAATTAGAAGCTGCTGGAACACAGGTGTCAGTGTCCACAGTCAAGCGTATTTTGCATCTCCGTGGACTGAGAGGCTGCCGAGCAAGAAGGAAGCCCTTGCTCCAAAAGCGGCACCTTAAGGCTCGACTGAAGTTTGCTGCTGATCACATGGACAAAGATAAGACCTTCTGGAGGAAAGTTCTGTGGTCAGACCAAACAAAAATCGAGCTGTTTGGCCACAATGCCCAGCAATATGTTTGGAGGAGAAAAGGTGAGGCCTTTAACCCCAAGTACACCATGCCTACCGTCAAGCACGGTGTTGGTAGTATTATGCTGTGTGGCTGTTTTGCTGCCAATAGAACTGGTGCTTTACAAAGAGTAAATGGGATAATGAAGAAGGAGGATTACCTTCAAATTCTTCAAGATAACCTAACGTCATCAGCCCGAAGATTGGGTCTTGGGCGCAGTTGGGTGTTCCAACAGGACAATGACCCCAAACACACATCAAAAGTGGTAATGGAATGGCTAAATAGGGCTAGAATTAAGGTTTTCGAATGTCCTTCGCAAAGTCCTGACTTAAACCCCATTGAGAACTTGTGGACAATGCTGAAGAAACAAGTCCATGTCAGAAAGCCATCAAATTTAACTGAACTGCACCAATTCTGTCAAGAGGAGTGGTCAAAGATTCAACCAGAAGCTTGCCAGAAGATTGTGGATGGCTACCAAAAGCGCCTAATTGAAGTGAAAATGGCCAAGGGACATATTACCAAATATTAGCGCTGCTGTATGTATATTTTTGACCCAGCAGATTTGATCACTTTTTTCTGTTCACCCATAATAAAGTCATAAAAGAACCAAACTTCATGAATGTTTTTGTGACAAAGAAGTATCTGCTCCAATCACTCTATCAGAGTTGTAGAAATAACCGGAAACTCAAGAGAGCCATGATATAATGTTCTTCACAAGTGTATGTAAACTTTTGACCACAACTGTATATATATGTGGTGGAAAACACTCAGGTGGCTTGAAGTTCCTCTCTGAGACCCCCAATTTGGCCAACTTTCAAAATTGTCCGATATGCATGTGTGATACATCATTGGAAAGCTTAAAAACTCCATTTTCTGGGGGAACAACAATTTTGAACAGGAGGGCATTATGTTTTTTAAACAGCAAAACCCTAGATACACATTCCGACCAATGTGAGTCAAACTGGTTGTAGTCAGTTGTTGGCAGAGTCTAACCAAGCCATGATAGCAATTACTTTACAGTCAAGTGAGTATGCAGTAATTTAGTTTTTTTTTTTTTTTTTAATGGTATTTGTAGAGTATTGGCATCGGCAGCTAGCACACAACCTGGCATCGAAAGCCAAAATATGGTATCTGTGCAAACTAATTTTTATGCGTCACATCTTTACACCACATCCTTTTTTGTTTTCATATAAACGTGACCAGAAAATGTGGATGATGTCGTTCTAGCTCTATCGAAGATGATAAAAATAATCCTTGTGGGAAATATGCACCATTATCTGACTCCTTTGTTGCTGTTTTTGTTTAATAAAAGTGACAGCAGCTTGAATTAGGTTGCCACTGTTTTTGTTCAATAACTTCCTAATGAGGCTGTCTGACAGCCAGAACTGAGACAAAACACACTTGCTTTTGTCTCTTTTCTCACCAGCCACTGGACTTTGAGAGCAAGCGCACACACAATGTCGTGGTCGAGGCTGTTAATAAGCACGTGGACCCTCGCTTCGTCGACCTGGGCTCCTTCCGGGACCAGACCATCGTCCGGGTCAGCGTGTCGGACGTGGACGAGCCGCCGCTCTTTGAACCTGCCGACGGCGCCGTCATGGAGGTGCAGGAGGACGCCAAAGTCGGGGCGCTGGTCGGCGTCGTTTCTGCCCGGGACCCGGATGTGAAGAGTAAACCAATCAGGTACGAAATTACGAAACCCCAAAAAACTTATTGGATACCATTCACGATGCTAGATGTCCAATTACTGTATTTTCCATCCTCTAAGACTCACCTCAAAGCCTTCAATTTTCTCAAAAGCAGACAGTACCCATTATAATCTAATGCGCCTTAAATATGGATCAATATTGTTCCATCATGGCATGACATTCCCTTTAGCGCAGCTCCATTTTGTGGATGCATAACACAACCCCAACCACTACTACTACTCATAGACTTTATAATGTATTGATGGGACACGGGGCCGATAAACAGGGGGCCTGCATTGCTGGCGAGGCCGTCAAAGCTGACCGAGTGGAAACACGGACAAAGAGCTTTTTACATAGAAAATTGTTGTGAATAAATGCTTAAATCCCTGAATTCTTTATAGAGATGGATGCAAAACAGTCTCGATTCTTGGTTAAACGCAAAAAACCCTGCAGTTAGCATTTATTTTACGTAAATATGTCGAAGTACGATGCTAGTCTGTTAGTCAATGTGGAGGCCGCCTTATGTAAACAGAGCTTTTCCGGTGAAAATTCCTGTGAATAAATGCTTAAATCCCTGAATTCTTTATAGATATGGATGTAAACAAGGTCTAAATTCTTGGTTAAAAGCAAAAAACGGGCAGTTATCCTTCATTTTATGTAAATATAGCAAGCAAAAGTTATGGTAGTGTGTAATCCAACATGGCGGGCGTCAAGAAACAAAAACCTTTTCTGGTAAAGATTCTTGAGAATAAATGCTTAAATCCCTGAATTCTTTATAGATATGGAAGTAAAACAGTCTCGATTCTTGGTTAAACGCAAAAAACCCTGCAGTTAGCAGATATTTTACATTAATATGTCGACGTACGATGCTAGTCTGTTAGTCAATGTGGAGGCCGCCTTATGTAAACAGAGCTTTTCCGGTGAAAATTCCTGTTAATAAATGCTTAAATCCCTGAATCTTTTATAGATATGGACGTAAAATCATCTCGATTCATGGTTAAGAGCAAAAAACGGGCAGTTATCCTTCATTTTACGTAAATATAGCAAGCAAAAGTTAGGGTTTTGTGTAATCCAACATGGCAGGCGTCACGAAACAAAAAGCTTTTCCGGTGAAAATTCGTGTGAATAAATGCTTAAATCACTGAATTCTTTATAGATATATATGGACGTAAAATCATCTCGATTCTTGGTTAAAAGCAAAAAACCCTGCAGTTAGCGTTTATTTTACGTAAATATTTCGAAGTACGATGCTAGTCTGTTAGTCAATGTGGAGGCCGCCTTATGTAAACAGAGCTTTTCTGGTAAAAATTCCTGTGAATAAATGATTAAATCACTGAATTCTTTATAGATATGGACGTAAACAAGGTCTAAATTCTTGGTTAAAAGCAAAAAATGGGAAGTTATCCTTCATTTTACGTAAATATAGCAAGCAAAAGTTATGGTTTTGTGTAATCCAACATGGCAGGCGTCACGAAACAAAAAATTTTTCCGGTGAAAATTCTTATGAATAAATGCTCAAATCACTGAATTCTTTATATATATGGACGTAAAATCATCTCGATTCTTGGTTAAAAGCAAAAAAAAACCCTGCAGTTAGCATTTATTTTACGTAAATATGTCGAAGTACGATGCTAGTCTGTTAGTCAATGTGGAGGCCGCCTTATGTAAACAGAGCTTTTCTGGTGAAAATTCCTGTGAATAAATGATTAAATCACTGAATTCTTTATAGATATGGATGTAAACAAGGTCTAAATTCTTGGTTAAAAGCAAAAAACGGGCAGTTATCCTTCATTTTATGTAAATATAGCAAGCAAAAGTTATGGTAGTGTGTTAATTAACTAATGAATTAACTAATGCATTAACTCATGTTAATTAATATATTAATAAATGTTAGATAAGGGATTAAATGAATTATTGTCATGTTACCTAAACATGAGTTACTGTCTAAAAATGCATTAACTAATGTTAATTATGGGACCCTTATTGTAAAGTGTTCCCGAAACGGATTAAGCCTGTTCATTCATTCATTTTCCATGCCGCTTATTCCTCACGAGGGTCGCGGAGGTGCTGGAGCCTATCCCAGCTAACTTCGGGCAGTAGGCAGGGGACACCCTGAACTGGTTGCCAGCCAATCGCAGGGCACAAGGAGACATACAACCATTCACGCACACACTCATACCTACGGACAATTTAGAGCAGCGGTCTCAAACCAACTCCACAAAGGGCCGCAGTGGGTCCTGGTTTTTGTTCCAACAGATCCAGCACAAACAGTTCAACCAATGAGGTTTCTACTAACATAAGCAGCACCTGATTGCAATCAACTGATTACACTTGTAAGAAACCAGATTGGTGAAAAGGTATTTGTCTCGTTTGGTTGGAATGAAATCCAGTACCCCCTGCGGCCCTTTGAGGACCGGTTTGAGACCACTGATTTAGAGTGTTCAATCAGCCTACCATGCATGTTTTTTGGGATGTGGGAGGAAACCGGAGTTCCCGGAGGAAACCCACGCAGGCACGGGGAGAACATGCAAACTCCACGCAGGAAGGCCGAAGCCCGGGATTGAACCCTTGATCTCAGAACTGTGAGGCAGACGGGCTAACCACTCAGCCACCGTGCCGCCTTTTTTTAATTTATCACGGTAAAATATTTAACGTAATTAACGCATGCGCTGCACGACACACTCACGCATTGTCGCGTTCAATCTGTAATAGCGCCGTTTTACCTATATACAGAGCTAAAAGGCAGCGTAAAATGAGTAGAGTGAATTTTGGCAGCCTTTGGAACCTTTTTTTAACTGGCTAAAGCCTTATAATCCCTCTCCCTACTATTAGAAATATCATGAGAAGCAATGTGGGGAAGCAAGGTAGCAATTGATCTTTTTCTTAACATCTTATGTTATTTCCCAACGCAGAGAAGATATATCAATTGGTAGCACTACGCACAGTCATGGTTCCACTTCCCATCATGCATTTAGGCATGGCTACAGTATGATTTACTGAAAGCTCAACAAATACACTAGATGGCAAAATTTAGTCACAATATACAAAGTCACAAGTTTTCTATCGGTGGATCCCTCTCACAGAAAGAATGTTAAAGTGATCCTCTGATTTAAATACATGTAGGCTCTAATAAACCACAATTGCTCTCTTGTACTAAAATGTGTTGTTAGAAACACATAAAATGTTAAATCAATGGCAATATTTTATAATATTTAGTCCATAGTTTAACTGTTAGTTGGCGCCATGGTTTGCGGGCTCGCAGTGATGACGTAATTGGTATCTTTCCAAATGTGTAGCGTGTTCAACAATTGCTTATTGCTGCCTAAACTCGCGAAGTAAAATGCCACGATGTGCTGCTTTTGTATGCAATTTCCAGTCAAATTGAAAAAGGGGAGTGAAGTGAGTGGTCAAGGTGGAATTATTATTTTTAGTGAATAAATGTGCATAAGTGGAAGCTTCTCACCCTTTTTGGTCCCTGTATGCATGTATCCTACCCACCACACGTTACAACTGGCGCCCGAACATTTTTCCTGGATCCTCAGTCCAGTAAGGGTCCCATCGCGGCTGCAATAATGGTTTTGGATCTGTCCATTTATTTTTATTCCTCGGTCCCACAGCGGCTTTTCGGATCAGTCTATTTTGTGGAAACGACGGCCTAATCGCGGCCGCGATATTGCCATGGGATCGGTCTAATTCCTGGATCTTCGAGTGAGTAAAAAATCGGATTTGGATTAGTATTGCTATCTTTTTTGTTGACTATTCTCCTTGGGAGTTTTCCCCAAATCATACTAAATAATTAAAGCACTATGGCACGCTACAGTGACGACAGTGACTCTGACGTGGACCTTACAACAATGTTGGAGTTCGTCAGGGAATGCGTGTTTGCGTACCGCTGAGCTCCCGAGTGAAGAGTGGTCAAGGTGGAAATATTATTTTTGGAGAATAAGTGGAAGCTTCTCCCCTTTCTGGTACTTTTATACACGTATCCTAGCTACCACGCGTTACAATGTACAAGACCTGGATTACACAAGGTGTGCTCTTTGGCCTGTACTGTATGTAAAGCACACAACAGCTATGGATGCTAACAATCTACATAATTATATTGGGATAAGTTTGAAAATGCAATATGCTTACCTTGAATATCTGCTAATAAAACCGGACAGCATACACTGTTGCTCCCAACCGGATTTCCCAACAGGACACTCTCGCATCACCAGTTTTGCCCAACTTTTGTCTTATCAGGTATTTGCTGCACGCATTTTTCCCTGAAGCTCGTCTTGTGAACGACCGACAGTGCTGTCCTGCTCTTCACTTTTCAGATGTGGTTCAAATAGGAAGGGTAGAACTGACGACATGTTGGGAAAGCTAACGAGTGACAAGCTGGAATTTCGGCATTCGGGGCCAGTGACGTCACGCACTGCGATGAACAAGAATGGCGACCTATCACTTAAAATAATTTTACAAACTTTATTAAAACAAAAACATTAAGAGGGGTTTCAATATCAAATTATTATAACTCATACTAACATTTATGTTTTAAGATTTACTTGTCTTAAAAATAGAGGATCCCTCTAAATGCCATCTTGATTTTTTATCATAATAAACAAATACGGTACTTATGTACTGTATGTTGAATTTATATATTCGTCCGAGTTTTATTCATTTTTTTCTTAATGCATTGCCAAAATGTATATGATCGGGAAAAATTATCGGGAATGATTGGAATTGAATCGGGAGCAAAAAAAAAAAAAGCAATCGGATCGGGAAATATCGGGATCGGCAGATACTCAAACTAAAACGATCGGGATCGAACCGGGAGCAAAAAAACATGATCGGAACAACCCTACTTGTAAATGTACAATATCGCCATTGACGTCAGTATGGATCATAAAGGGCCCTTCCGCTGTTAAATATGATGACAATACAGGAATAAATGTTCTCATTTTTCTGTCTTTCTTCATGCTTAACCACTGTAAATACAATTTTTATTGGAACTAAATTCACATCATGAAAAATAGATTCAAAAAGGCCAATAATTCACCAGCCGGGCAGCATACACGGGCAGTCGATTTCATCTCAAAGCGCACAATGGATAGCGCTTCGTCGTTTTTTTCCTCTCTCCGATCGCGGTGCGATAAGAGACACTATCGCCGAGTAATCTCCTGTACCAAGGTCTCGGGTTTACGCATCCTCGGAAGAGCAATCGCTGGCGCGAGAGTCGATAAGGGCTGAGACAGTGTCGCTGACGGAGTGTAACGCTGACACTTGCGGGGCCTGTGCAAATTACCTCCATTAAAAATGCATGAGGCGCGCAGGTTCCAGGTGTAATAAAGTACAACACACTGGCAGCGTTGTCGTTCGCGGGCGGCCCCGAGCTACGAGGACGCGTGTGTGCGTTACATGTGCGCATGAGCAAATGAATGGGTGATTAAGTAGAAGGGGAGCTGGCCAAAAGCCACCGACTGGGCTAAATTGGCAAGCTCATGGCCTCTGGCACACACACTCTTTAAGACCTGCATATTAATGCAGCCTGAGTAAAGACTGAAAAGAAACACACAGAGTGGCAAAATTTATTGCAATGCTTCCTTGGTGCTTTGCCACATGCTTCAAACGGCTGCGGCTAAAAGCACCGCACATATTCCAGCAGGTAAATCAAACAGCTGGCAGGCAGCTGCACCTGTCAAAAAATGATCCCGGAGAGACAACAAGTATGGAAAAAGAGATTGCTGTCACATTTTGAGAATGTAAATCCTTGTTTATGGACGGGGGGTGGTGGAAATGGGTGCTTGTTTGTATTTTTGTGTTGCGGCTCGGTGGGTGACAACAAAGAGTCTTTCACTCAAAGGAATGAGATTTATTTTGGAAATAAATTGTTGCTTTAACGGAGTAGTCCACCAAAAAAATATTTGGGTTTAGCAGTGCTTAATTTGTAAATCATAAGGTGCCGGAACGGGAAGTACATATGACGAGACGGACACAGGTCCCGGAACATACGCAGAAAATGGTGCTGAAAACAACACGCAATTACTTGCTCCCTTGAGTTTTTTTTTTTTTTTCATGTCAGGGGCTTGATTTGTTGCTCCAGCATTTCAGTGCATCAACAAATCTCCGACTCTTTCAAATGACGTTAAATTTTTATCCAACATGCAATTCTTGGGATTAGTTCTGTAAATGAATTTATGCATATTATTATTTTATTTTATGCATTTTTAAAAAACATTATTATATTATTATTAGCGCTGTCAAACGACTAAAATTTTAAATCGAGTTAATCACAACTTAAAAATTAATTAATCGTAATTAATCGCAATTCAAACCATCTCTAAAATATGCCATATTTTTCTGTAAATTATTGTTGGAATGGAAAGATAACACAAGACGGATGTATACATTCAACATACTGTACATAAGTACTGTATTTGTTTATCATAACAATAAATCCACAAGATGGCATTAACATTATAAACATTCTTTCTGTTAAAGGGATCCACGGATAGAAAGACTTGTAATTCTTAAAAGATAAATGTGAGTACAAGTTATAGTAATTTTGATAGTTTGTATATTGTGACTAAATATTGCCATTTAGTATATTTGTTGAGCTAAACAAAATGTTTGAATAAAGTTTGACCAACGTCTGAGTATTATTTTGCATAGCTATTTTGATTGGGGATGCCAGTTCTCTTTGCATTGAGTGCTTTTTTTTGTGAGATAGGAATATTATTTTTGTTGTGCTTTCACTAAATGATACTGCAGCGACTTAACTGTTCTTAACTGCCCAAATGCATGATGGGAAGTTGGGCAACCATGACTGTCAGTGGTGGCTGCAAATGGTATATCTTCTCTGCGTTGTGTTCAATACAGGGTGTTAAGAAAAAGATCACAATAATTAATAATTGTTGTGGAAGAGATGCCAAAGTTCATACCAATAAATAGCGCGGCTCCAATGAATGCCTGTATCCACTCTCAGCTCTCAATATACATAAAACGGCGCCACTGTAGTCTGTTCGCGTCAATGCGTGAGTGGGTCATTCCACGCATGCGTTAAATGCGTTCAATATTTAAATGTGATTAATTAAAGAAATTAATTACCGCCCGTTTACGCAATAATTATGACAGCCCTAATTATTATTTTGATTTTCTATGCACAGGAGGTGCTGGGTCTTCCCAAATAAGTCCCGGAACACAGGGAAGCCAAAA
Source organism: Corythoichthys intestinalis (assembly GCF_030265065.1). Lineage (NCBI taxonomy): Eukaryota > Metazoa > Chordata > Actinopteri > Syngnathiformes > Syngnathidae > Corythoichthys > Corythoichthys intestinalis. The sequence goes on from NC_080403.1 coordinate 53,568,579, forward strand.
TCAAGAGGTGCCGGATCCTGTTCCGGTTGAATCCGGCACAAATTAACTCCTGGGTTTTCGGTAAAAAAAACGAGAAAACGGTCACAGAGCAAGTGTTTTCTCATTATGAGGCGCTTTACAGAAGGGGTGTCAAACCCGGTGGTGGAATGTAACGAAGTAAAAGTACTGTGTTACTGCACTTAATTAATTTGATTAATAAATACTTAAGTATTTTTTGTGAATCTGCACTTTACTTGAGTACAGTGGTTCTTAACCTTGCTAATGGTACCGAACTCCATGAATTCACATGTGCATTCACCGAACACTTCAGAATTAGATAAAGCTTAAAAGCTAACAACTAAGTAAATTCTACAGATTTTGTCACATTTTCAAAGTATGTTTTACAATAGGACAAAATTTGAGTCCATGCTGACCGTACATTTGTTGTACTGCTTCATACCCAGTGCGAGTCAACCTTCCACTTAGCAAACCAGTTTCTCATCTCATTTAACAGAGCAATTAAAAATGGAACGCAGCCTGTACATTGGAGGCAAACCAGTCCAAAACATGGTCTAAAAAACACTTTGTCTAGATTTAGGTCAGTGTACAAAAATAAGGCTTATCGCCGAACCCCTTAAACTTACTCTTCGAAAACATGGTTGGTTGGGATTTTTGACCAAAAAATTACCATTACAGCCCATTGACATTCAATTGGCGCCCAAGTAAGTCGATGCCTTTGACAGCCATGTTGGTCCTTGACAATGACGGCCATGTATCTTGAGTCTATTGATGCCAATGTACTTGGATTCCATTGACAGCCATGTACGTCCATGCTGTTGACACCAATGTACGTCCATGTCATTGACGGCCATGTACGTTCATGCCACTGACAGCCATATATGTCGATTTTATTGACGCCAATGTATTTGGATTCCATTAACGACCGTGTACATAAAAAAATATTAACACGAAATGACCTGATATAAACTGGAAGTGGCTATATAATGTCTCCAAATCAAGAGAAATTTACCTGAAATCAGCAAGACTTGACCCTAAGGGGTTTACCTGCGAAAGCAAAGCTACTAGTGGTGTCAACAATAATCGATGCGGCGATGCATCCCGATGCGGGTCATGGACGATTCGATTCAGCGCATTTTAAAATATATACAGTGCCTTGCAAAAGTATTCGGCCCCCTTGAACCTTGCAACCTTTCGCCACATTTCAGGCTTCAAACATAAAGATATAAAAATTTAATTTTTTGTCAAGAATCAACAACAAGTGGGACACAATCGTGAAGTAGAACAAAATTTATTGGATAATTTAAACTTTTTTAACAAATAAAAAACTGAAAAGTGGGGCGTGCAATATTATTCGGCCCCCTTGCGTTAATACTTTGTAGCGCCACCTTTTGCTCCAATTACAGCTGCAAGTCGCTTGGGGTATGTTTCTATCAGTTTTGCACATCGAGAGACTGACATTCTTGCCCATTCTTCCTTGCAAAATAGCTCGAGCTCAGTGAGGTTGGATGGAGAGTGTTTGTGAACAGCAGTCTTCAGCTCTTTCCACAGATTCTCGATTGGATTCAGGTCTGGACTTTGACTTGGCCATTCTAACACCTGGATATGTTTATTTTTGAACCATTCCATTGTAGATTTGGCTTTATGTTTTGGATCATTGTCCTGTTGGAAGATAAATCTCCGTCCCAGTCTCAGGTCTTGTGCAGATACCAACAGGTTTTCTTCCAGAATGTTCCTGTATTTGGCTGCATCCATCTTCCCGTCAACTATAACCATCTTCCCTGTCCCTGCTGAAGAAAAGCAGGCCCAAACCATGATGCTGCCACCACCATGTTTGACAGTGGGGATGGTGTGTTCAGGGTGATGAGCTGTGTTGCTTTTACGCCAAACATATCGTTTTGCATTGTGGCCAAAAAGTTCAATTTTGGTTTCATCTGACCAGAGCACCTTCTTCCACATGTTTGGTGTGTCTCCCAGGTGGCTTGTGGCAAACTTTAAATGAGACTTTTTATGGATATCTTTGAGAAATGGCTTTCTTCTTGCCACTCTTCCATAAAGGCCAGATTTGTGCAGTGTACGACTGATTGTTGTCCTATGGACAGACTCTCCCACCTCAGCTGTAGATCTCTGCAGTTCATCCAGAGTGATCATGGGCCTCTTGGCTGCATCTCTGATCAGTTTTCTCCTTATCTGAGAAGAAAGTTTGGAAGGACGGCCGGGTCTTGGTAGATTTGCAGTGGTCTGATGCTCCTTCCATTTCAATATGATGGCTTGCACAGTGCTCCTTGAGATGTTTAAAGCTTGGGAAATCTTTTTGTATCCAAATCCGGCTTTAAACTTCTCCACAACAGTATCTCGGACCTGCCTGGTGTGTTCCTTGGTTTTCATAATGCTCTCTGCACTTTAAACAAAACCCTGAGACTATCACAGAGCAGGTGCATTTATACGGAGACTTGATCACACAAATGGGATTCTATTTATCATCATCGGTCATTTAGGACAACATTGGATCATTCAGAGATCCTCACTGAACTTCTGGAGTGAGTTTGCTGCACTGAAAGTAAAGGGGCCGAATAATATTGCACGCCCCACTTTTCAGTTTTTTATTTGTTAAAAAAGTTTAAATTATCCAATAAATGTTGTTCCACTTCACGATTGTGTCCCACTTGTTGTTGATTCTTGACAAAAAAATTAAATTTCATATCTTTATGTTTGAAGTCTGAAATGTGGCGAAAGGTTGCAAGATTCAAGGGGGCCGAATACTTTTGCAAGGCACTGTAAGTACGTTCAAAAATCTTAAGCGCGCAATTCCGGTGATGCAACGGATTTGGTTTCCCCATTTGTATTATTATTCTCATGTTTCATTTTTTTAGACACCGCATAACTCTGGTTAAGTTTCCCACCAACCTCGTAGAAGCCAAAATGTCTCCAGATGTCTGCTTTCAATGTCTTAGGTGCATCAATAAACTTTCTCGCTCCCTCTTTCTCCGCTTCAGCCATTGTTATGTTATGTCCTATCTCTTAGAGGTCAGATCTTGTGCCCGAACCCGATTAACATTTTGGGCCCAACCCGACCCGTTAAGCATTCACGTTCGGGTCGGATCGGGTCGGGCCGCTGCACCGGACTAAAAAATTATATAAAAAAAAAAAAACACGCACATGAACGCCGTGGCCCGCATGTTTTTTTAATATTAAACTTTCCCGGTGTTATTTGGTTGTGTAAATGCTTTGATAATGATCATAACAATATGTGGACTATTTAAACATTCAGAAAACTTGTGGGTTTTTTTCTGCCAACTGAAAATTCATTACAAAGGACACTTTTATTTATGCACACAAAGGCAACAGAAATGTGATCCTTTTGAATCTCCTCCTCTGTCTGTCTGAAAAACCTTTTTTTTTTTTTTTTATATTAAACTTTCTCAGCGTTATTTTGTTGTGTAAATGCTTTTATAATGATCATAAAAATATGTAGACTATTTAAACATTAAGAAAACTTGCGTTTTTTCTGCCAACTCGAAGAAATGAAAATATATTGCTGCTGCTGCGTTTTTTTTTCCGCGTCACTCCCAAAAAAAAAAAAAAGAAAAAAAAAAAATCGAGTTTTTCGGGCTGGGCCTACAAATCTAGTTAATTGATCGGGCTTCAATACCAGCGGGCCGTGTCGGGTCGGACAGGATTTTTTAGGCCCGATCAAACCTTTATTGCACATATATAGTGGGCTAGGCCTACATTTTACTTTTGTTCTTCATTGCAATTTAGTTGATGTTTTGTTTGCAACTGAAATGATCCCTGGATTGATATTGCGATAAAGATGCTGCTGCGCTACAATATTTTCTTTGTCGTTTTCTTTAATATTTACTTGAATATTTTTATCGATGGGTCGTTGTGACTAAAATACAGTGACTGTTATTACTGATTTTGCACAGGAGTTCAGATGTTGCACTGTGTGAAAGGCTGCCACTATGTGTAAAAAAAAAAAAAAAAAAAAAGAGAAAGCCCTGGTCTCATTCAAAGCACTAATTAAATGCTGTGATCTGTTTTTTTGTTTTTGTTTTTTGAATATATATATCTGAAAGTATTTTCATTTGACTTCAACCAGGACTGACACAAGAGCCAATAAAAAGTTGTTTAATGTCTGACCACTTGTGTTGCCTCATGATTCACAAAAAATATGCTTTGCTTTAGAATTTTAATGCATCCCAGGCTTTAATGCATCGCGATGCATTGCCGAATCGAACCGAATCGAATCGTGACCCTCTGAATCGAATCAAACAGAATCGAACTGTGGTGCTCCGAATCGTAATCGAATCGAATCGTGAGGGCAGTACGGATGCACACCTCTAAAAGCTACCAATAGCAATTTCTCCGGAAATTGCATTGTCTAGTTAGAACGTATTTTTCCATTTATTGTAAGTTGTGTTTGTTTTCTCCAGGTTTTCCATTGATCGCACCACCGACCAGGACATGATCTTCCACATCGATCCCAATTCGGGTGCCATCACACTGGACAAGATTCTGGACCGCGAGACTGCCGGCTGGCATAATATCACCGTAAAGGCTGAGGAAACTGGTAGGAAACTATATTTTTTATCTTATATTTCTTGGTCAAGTATGTCTGTAGTTATAGTTAGGGCCAGTATGTCTGCCAATTAGGGCTACCACGATTATTTGACTACTCAACAGGGTTTTCACATCAATCGACAACTGTAATCAAGAGTCAATGAATCATTTAGAGACCTTAACCTTAAAATTTGTCCAAAACGATCCATTTTATTTTTTTTTCAAAAAGCCCTTAATGCCACAATTTACATTTAACATATGGCGGAAAACATTCCATGTCCCAATAGTTAGCTTCTGCAGCTGAGGGTTGGACCGCCAAGGCCCCCGCCTTTGGCTGCTGCCCAACTCTCTGCGCACCCGACCCCTTTGGCCCCTCCCACAGGTGGTGAGCCCATGGGAAGGGGAACCCATGTTGCCTTTTCGGGCTGTGCCCGGCCGGGCCCCATGGGGACAGGCCCGGCCACCAGATGCTTGCTTTCGAGCCCCACCTCCAGGCCTGGCTCCAGAGGGGGGCCCCGGTAACCCGCGTCCGGGCAAGGGAAACCTGAGTCCATTAATATTATTCATCATAAGGGGTCTTGTGAGTCATGCTTTGTCTGGCCCCTCACCTAGGACCTGTTTGCCATGGGTGACCCTGCCAGGGGCTTAAAGCCCCAGACAACATAGCTCCTAGGATCATTGGGACACGCAAACCCCTCCACCACGATAAGGAGGAGGGTCTTGTTCACGAGTGAGGGTGGGAGGGAGCGGGAGATTGACAGGCGCATCGGTGCAGCGTCTGCAGTGATGCGGACTCTGCACCGGTCCGTTGTGGTGAAGAAGGACCTGAGTCAAAAGGCGAATCTCTTGATTTACCAGTCGATCTACGTTCCTACCCTCACCTATGGTCACGAGCTGTGGGTCGTGACCGAAAGAACAAGATCCCGGATACAAGCGGCCGAAATGAGTTTCCTCCGCAGGGTGTCCGGGCTCTCCCTTAGAGATAGGGTGAGAAGCTCGGTCATCCGGGAGGGGCTTGGTGTCGAGCCGCTACTCCTCCGCGTTGAGAGGAGCCAGTTGAGGTGGCTCGGGCATCTGGTTCGGATGCCTCCTGGACGCCTCCCTGGAGAGGTGTTCCGGGCATGTCCCACCGGCAGGAGGCCCCGGGGTCGACCCAGGACACGCTGGAGACATTATGTCACTCGACTGGCCTGGGAACGCCTTGGAATCCCGCCGGAGGAGCTGGCTGAAGTGGCTGGGGAGAGGGAAGTCTGGGCTTCCCTGCTAAAGCTGCTGCCCCCGCGACCCGACCCCGGACTAAGCGGAAGATAATGGATGGATGGATGGATGGATGGATGGATGGATGGATGGATGGATGGATGGATGGATGGATGGATGGATGGATGGATGGATGGATGGATATGGCGGAAAACACAGACAACACTGAAAAAGAAGTTTCTGCTCCTGCACCCTTCTTTGAAATAAACTGCTGTATTTTAAGCCAAAAGAACTGTTGTGTTTGATAGAATAATATGCCTATATGCTGCCATAGCAGATTCATGGCGCACTAAGCCCCCAAACTATTTTTCATTCGTCCGTTTTACCCTGGAAACCCCTCGTTTACAGATGTCGCGCAACCGCTTTTGTTTCAACCAAGCCATAAAAAGAAGGTAAGTAATTACCGTATTTTTCGGACTATAAGTCGCACTTGAGTATAAGTCGCACCAGCCATAAAATGCCCAACGAAGAGGAAAAAAAACCATATATCAGTCGCACCAGAGTATAAGTCGCATTTTGGGGGGAAATTTACTTGATAAAATCCAACACATAGAACAGATATGTCATCTTGAAAGGCAATTTAATCTAAAAATACAATAGAGAACAACATGCTGAATAAGTGTACAGTGTGATAATGTTACATGATGCATGAATAACAAAATGCGAATGTACTGTCCTCTAGAGGTGGGAATCTTTGGGCACCTAACGATTACGATTCAGAGGCTACGATTCGATTATAAATTAATAATAATTAATTATTGTTAAACCCGCCGCTATTAGCTGCTTTTAATGTTTTGTACATTAGTTATAAAAACTGTAAAAAAAAAAAAAAAAAAAAAAAAAAAGCCTCGCAGGCTTAAATAAACGACTATTTCAGTATCAAGTTAACAGTTAAAAACAATAAATAATATACTCAAATCCCCATTCTGTATCAGCAGCTTTAAACTACATTCAATTAATTTAATGTTGTGAATCAACCGTTAAAGTTGTTAAAATTGCTCCCGTTATTCCATAATTTCCCTTTTGTCTACTTTCGACATGTGAAAGTTTTAAAACTATTTTAAAGATAGATTCAAGTCAATATTTTACCGATTTAGGAGTATTTTAGATAAAAAGTTAATTAGGTTCACTACAACAGCCTTGCAGGGAAGTCTACTGCTTTAAGATGGCGGCCGTTTACTAACGCCCGCATCCAGCTTCCTGTACATGTGCTGCTAAAGCCACCGAGTCTATGTTGCATCTGGTCCTATATGAATATGATATCTACCGTAACCAGTGTGTAATCTGATTACTTTCTTCAGTAACGAGTAATCTAACGCGTTCATTTTTCCAAGCCAGTAATCCGATTAGTTTCCCTAGTGCCTGTGCGTTACTATTTTGTCTTTGCCTCATAATGTATGTAGAATGAAGAATACTGTAGTCATGTACGAAGAACATTTCTCGTCAGGGGAAAAAAAAACGGGTCACGTGTGTTACGATGCTGTTTGAGGCTGTCTGCCACGGCGGTCAACAACATAGCATTCTGACGAGGCAGCGAGGCTAACAGTGAAAGGCAGGATATATACTGCAAATGGATGCCTTTGCTCACTGGAAATACAGCCATTACTTCACATTTCTGTCCAGTGAAGATGACAAAAATATCTCCGTGCGTTGCAAACTTTGCGCTGGCTGAAAAAGACTGTCGGCCGCAAAAAACTCTACATTCAATTCAACAAGGAAGCACTTGGAATTACAGGACAACGCGGAATTACAGGACAACGCGACAAAACTCGAAACAAAGTTTGTAACCAGCCTTTATGCACATCTTATTGTCAGTGTTTGTAACCATAGGCGGAGTTTTACTTTTGTGGGGCTGGGGGCAAAGCATGTTGATGACTGAAACAAAAGTCAAAAGTTTGGACACACCTAAACATTTTTATGTTTTATATATTTTCACTACTATTGTAAATCCTCTCTGAATACATCAAAACTATGAACGAACATGTGGAATGGCAAAAAAAAGTGAAATAACTGAAAACGGGTTTTATATTGTACATTCTTCAAAGTATCCACCTTTAGGGTGTCGCCAAACTTTTGGCCAATACTGTATATATACATATATATAAAACTGTTCAAGCTCAGTTGTTGTTGGTTGCGTTTGAAAGCTTAGGTTTACAGATATTCTAAATACCCATCTTGCTTCCAACAGGTGTAGTTTTGGCTTAGCAAAGCAAAAGCTAGTGTCTTAGGTGCTAGTCACATGATCTGCTCGAAAAATTATTTTGACCCATTATGAAATACGTTGTAGGATTCTTGTTCATTTCATTAATTTTTGTTGTTTGTTTTATTGCTTTACAACTTTTATAGACAATATTTTAACAGCTAGGTCTTTATTTTAAAGGGGAAGTTCAGAATTTTTGACATTAGGCTTTATCTTGGCGTTAGCGGGGGTTTATTTAGTTGTTGGAGTTGATTTGAACAAATTCCGTGCAGTTTGTCAGTTATTTGTTAGTTCATCTTATATAGCGCTTTTCCACCTTTCAAGGCGCTCAAAGCGCTTTACACTATCTCACTATTCACCTTCTGGTGACGCAGCACCAGGAGCAACATGGGGTTCAGTATCTTGCTCAAGGATACTTAGGCAAGTTCATCAGGGCGAAGAATCGAACCCACAACCTCTGGGTTGGGGGGACAACTACTCTGCCACGCCACCCCTATGGTGGTTGAAATCAACTCCATCGACTAATTAAACCCCCGCTAACTCAAAGATTAAGCCTTATGTGAAAAATTCAGTTACATGTGATGACATTTTTTTGTTGTCATTTTTATGTCCAGGCAGCAAAAGGAGAAAAATTGGTAAAAAAAGTAACTGACAAGTTACTTTTAAAGTAACTTAGTTACTTTGATAATAAAGTAATCGGTGAAGTAACTAGATTACTTTTTTTGCGGTGTAATCAGTAATCAGTAATAATTAAATTACTTTTTTAAGTAATCTGTGACAACACTGACCGTAACATTATGTGGACGTACTTTGTAGCAGCTGTCGACAGCAGTCAGGTATGTTGCTGGGGTTTTTTTATCTCGCGGCATGAGTTGAGCTAGAGCCGTGAGTTGAGCATTGGCATTACCCGAGGGGCCTGGTAGTGACAAGCATAATGTTTAGCTACTCTCGCTCCGTTCCTCATTGCGTCCGAAGACCGCGCAGCGCGCTGAGTGTGTTTTACTTCCGCTTTACTTGACATATTTCAATAATCGGAATTTGGATGTTTGTGAATCGTTCTCGAATCTTCCACGGCCGAATCGCGAATAATCTAAGAATCGGAAATTTCGCACACCTCTACTGTCCTCACTAGGACGCTACGGCCCGGTCCTGGCTATACAGCGAGCTGAACTCCCAAATGACAATGCTGGACATATGTATAATTTGCTGACTTTATTTTGGCCGTCCTTATGACACCATCATTTGAAGAGTGAAACTAAAAATAGAAATAAAACAAACCAATTTCATCCTCAATACCAAACAGGTTCGCATTTATTTAAAACATGATAATTAGCTGCTATTACACCAATGACACAAAAGGTTAGCGTGCGTTCACTAGCATTAGCACATCGTTCAAACAACCAGACTACTGGCTCTCAGTGTCCGATCTCGGGTGGAAAACACACAACAACAACAGAAAAGATGATACACACAGGCGTTGCCTCTGTAGAGATATTTTACAAGCATCAATAATGAAAGTAGGTTCGCAGCTGTGTTTCTCTCTCTCGCCCACTCGCTCAGACGCTGCGTAGCTGTCCGTCTTTTTCTGGCGTGTGAGCGCTCTTCTTCGCGTACACAAGTGCGAGTGCGCCCCCACTTGGGCGTGAAAGCACCACATACTAAAAGCATGCATTTCAATATAAAAAAGTCAATAATACAATTGAACACACATTGCTAGAGGCAGAACGCGAAGGTAGCCATAGCTATTAAGTTATTCAGATAACTATAGCATAAAGAACATGCTAACAAGTTTACCAAACCACCAGTGTCACTCCAAAACACCAAAATAACATATGAAATTAAATGATATCATAATGTGTTAATAATTTCACACGAGTCGCTCCAGAGTATAAGTCGCACCCCCAGCCCAACTATGAAAAAAAACTGCCACTTATAGTCCGAAAAATACAGTATATTTATTATTCAAAATGTCTGTCATTTTTAGCTTGGAATCATTAATTGATGTTGAATATTTCGTTGAAAAAAAAAAAAAAAAAAAACTTTTAAATTATCCACTCGCATATTTTAAACATTAATCAATTTACGTCACGATGAAAACATTGGCGTCTGTAAAAAAGTCACGGATATCTACCTCATAAGTATCGCTAAATTGTATTTTTTTCGTTACTGTCACATTTTCCCCAATATTTTATATGATAAATAATCGATCCAGACAAAGAAAATTGGAAAAAAAAAAAAAATTTAAAGGGTAGATATACGTATGAAAATGAAAATGTCTCATATTTCGTTTAAAAAAAGAAAACGAAATTAAAAAATTATTCACTCGCATATTTTAAACTTTTAAACAAATTATGTCACAATGAAAACAATGGCGTCTGTAAAAAAGTCACGCCTACGTATCTACCTCATAACTATTGCTTAATTGTATTTTTTTTTTTGTTAGTGTCGCATTTTCTCCGATATGTTAGATGATAAATAATCAATCCACACAAACAAACAAACAAACAAACAAAAAAAACATTTAAAAGAGTATATATATGAGAAAGAAAATCTCAACCACTCCTTGATGTCTGCGATTTCTGCATCGCGACCCTTGTTATATGACCATGTTTCACCCATAAAATCCCCAGAAAATTCAACTGTGGCCATTCACATCTGTGTCTTGACACTCGATGACACAAGCTACATGGAGTTTTTGGATCGAAACAAGGAGAATATGCTACACTAACAAAAAAAAAATACAATTAAGCGATAGTTATGAGGTAGATATGCGTGACTTTTTTAAAGACGCCATTTTTTCATTGTGACATAATTTGTTTAAAAGTTTAAAATATGCGAGTGAATAATTTTTTCATTTCGTTTTTTTTTTTTTTTTTTTAATGAAATATGAGACATCAATTAATGATTCTAAGCTAAAAATGACAGACATTTTGAAAAAGAAATATAATTAATTACCTTAATTTTATGGCTGGGTTGAAACAGAAGCGGTAGCGTGACATCTGTAAATGGGGGTTTTCAGGGTAAAACGGGCAAATTTAAAAATAGTTTAGGCTTAAAATACAGCAGTTTCTTTTAAAGATGAGTGCAAGAGCAGAAACTGCTTTTTCAGTCTTGTCTGTGTTTTCCGCCATATATTTTTTAAATGCCCTCCTGTTCAAAATGTTTTTTCCCCCAGAAAATTGACATTTTAAGCTTTCCAATGGTGTGTCACACGTGCATATCGGACAATTTTGAAATTTGGACAAATTGTGGGTCTCAGACCGGAACTTCAAGTATTTTCCGCCATATACGGTGTTACGTCTACATTTAAATTTAATTCATTTCAGGACCTATAGATATATTTTTTACTTTCACTCATAACTAAGGCATTGCTAAGTGAACCGTGATTGAAGTTATTTGTACTGACCTTTAAAAAACCGTCCTAAATGTCATCTCTCCATGTCAGCGTAATTATTCCTACAGGGTAGAGCTTTTTACATTTATATTCACGTTGTGATTGCAATGGACGTTATTCCATCTCAATTCATGTAGGATAACCTGTGAGGTAGCGCCTGACTGACAGGAGACACTATCCGTTTTTATATTGGCCATCAAAGGCTCCCCGTCGAACTATTTCCTTCTACTCTGTTTTGAGTGTCTGGTTAGGTTGACATAAAAGCGAATCATTCTCCTCTTTGAAATCTATGCACTCTGCTAGCTTGTACAAACTTAAAATTGAAGCATATATTGCTTGTCTGGAAGTTAGAATTGCCGCGATCATTGACTCGTCTCATCCACGCGGCTTTTGGAAATAAGCTACCGACGCTTGCTGACACCCTCATGAGCCGGGTATCAGACAATCTGAAATCGCTGCCGTCATTATCTACTAAAGCTCCTCAATAGGGCAACAGTAAGACGACATAATGGGTCTTTATTCCCTAATAGCTTTAGTGCAATTTAGATTTAAACAGCTAACCGCTACCTTTTGTGCTGATGAGAAAATTCTGATCTTAAAGAGATCCATACGGTCGACTACGTTTAATATTGAGCATTTTAGGCCATCGTTAGAGATGAAATGAGATGTATTGTATTTTTTCACTCATAGACATACTGTTATATAACCTGGCACGGCAGACTGATTGTTCGTTATATTCACAAGGAATATATTCCACATATCATTCTGGGAAAGAGCCAGTCACCAATCGAGACCTATTTCATGTAGGGCTGTCCCAAACGACTAATTTTCTCCCGATTAGTCAGCCGACTATTTTCACGATTAGTCGACTAATCTAATAATTAAATTTTTTTTTTTTTTTTTTTTTTTTTACTAATTTAGCAATGAAATTTTGGTTGACGCTTATGAATTCACATAAACGTATTGGAACACTTACATTTTTTTATTAAAGTACAAATAAAAACGTAAATAACAATAATAAATCACAAATAAACAATGAGTTCAAATGCTAATAGAATTAACTAGCGCAAAAGAATGGAATGTAAACAGATTCAGAACACTGACTTCGCCTTTCCAACATGATTCAAAACAGTTCTTAAAGGGATCTTCTATTTTTAAGACAAGTAATTCTTAAAAGATAAATGTTAGTATGAGTTATAATAATTTGATATTAAAACCCCTCTTAATGTTTTTGTTTTAATAAAGTTTGTAAAATTATTTGAAGTGATAGGTCGCCATTCTTGTTACGTCGCAGTGCATGACGTCACTGGCCCCGAATGCCGAAATTCCAGCTTGTCACTCGTTAGCTTTCCCAACATGTCGTCAGTTCTACCCTTCCTATTTGAACCAGATATGAAAAGTGAAGAGCAGGACAGCACTGTCGGTCGTTCACAAGACGAGCTTCAGGGAAAAATGCATGCAGCAAATACCTGATAAGACAAAAGTTGGGCAAAACTGGTGATGCGAGAGTGTCCTGTTGGGAACTCCGGTTGGGAGCGAGAGTGCATGCTGTTGGGATTCGGGAACTCCGGTTTTATTAGCAGATATTCAAGGTAAGCATATTGCATTTTCAAACGTTTTCCCAATATAATTATATAGATTGTTAGCGTCCAGAGTTGTCGTGTGCGTGTGCTTTACATACAGTACAGGCCAAAGAGCACACATTTTGTAATCCAGGTCTTGTACGTTGTAACGCGTGGTGGCTAGGATACGTGTATAAAAGTACCAGAAAGGGGAGAAGCTTCCACTTATACACATTTATTCACAAAAAATAATATTTCCATCTTGACCACTCTTCACTCGGGAGCTCAGCAGTACGCAAACACGCATTCCCTGACGAACTCCATGTCAGAGTCAATGTCGTCACTGTAGCGTGCCATAGTGCTTTAATTATTTAGTATGATTTGGGGAAATCTCCCACGAAGAATAGTCAACAAAAAAGATAGCAATACTAATTCAAATCCGCGTTTTTTACTCACTCGAAGATCCAGGAATTAGACCGATCCCTTGGCAATATCGCAGCCGCGATTAGGCCGTCGATTCCACAAAATGGACTGATCCGAAAAGCCGCTGTGGGACCGACGAATAAAAATAAATGGACAGATCCAAAACGCGATGGGACCCTTACTTGACTGAGGATCCAGGAAAAATGTTCGGGCGCCAGTTGTAACGCGTGGTGGGTAGGAAACATGCATAAAGGGACCAAAAAGGCGGAGAAGCGTCCACTTATGCACATTTATTCACTAAAAACAATAATTCCACCTTGACCACTCACTTCACTCCCCTTTTTTGCATTTGACTGGAAATTGCATCCAAAAGCAGCACATAGTGGCATTTTACTTCGCAAGTTTAGGCAGCAATAAGCAATTGTTGAACACGCTACACATTTGGAAAGATACCAATGACGAATCACTGCGAGCCCGCAAACCATGGCGCCAACTAACGGTCAAAATATGGACTAAATATTATAAAATATTGCCATTGATTTAACATTTTATGTGTTTCTAACAACATATTTTAGTGGAAGAGAACAATTGTGGTTTATTAGAGCCTACATGTACTTAAATCAGAGGATCACTTTAAAAAAACACCTAGCATTAATATTATAGTATAGTACTATATATAATAGTATTATAATAATTATAATAATTATTTGTTGCCAATCAGATTTTTCATCAAGGGTGTCATTTTAAAGGTATCCTTAGTGTAGAATCTGAATTCTGACGTATGTGGGATTAACTCCAGAAATCGCTATTTATATGACGAACATGACATGCTTTTATTTTTTAAATGTTCACCGGAAGTACGTTCACCAAACCGCTAACTTCAGCTTTACACTCCGCAAAAAAAGCACTTTGTGTCATTGCATGTAGTGTCAGTATTAGATTTTTTTTGTCATTTTTTTTCGTTTGCAAATGCTGTTAACCAGCGATTTTTCATGTTTGAAGTGTCACCTTTTAACCGCAAGTTTGCTTTCATGAGACGACTGCCAGTGTTTTATAGCAGGCTAAAGTAGGTTGCCTTTTTTCCCCCCATTCACCTGAGTGTAGCAGTGCTAACGTTACAGTGTTTAATATAGATGTGTTTTCTTATTTTGAATGTCTGAACTTTAATCCTTTTATTTTGAAATGTTCACCGGAGGTACGTTCGCTAAACCCCTAACCAAAAGCTTTACACTCCGTAAAAAAACATTCTTCGTCATTGCTTGTGGTGTCACTAATAGATTTTTTTTTTTTTTCGTTAGCAAATGCCGTTAACCAGCTGTTGAGTATTATTGTATGACTGATCGGAACTGTACTGCATTGTTTCGCCACAGGCTGTGCTGTCGTGTATTTTATGTTCCGTGTGAAGAAGAAAGTTAAAAGAGGCATTAGCGGCCTGTTCTCAACGTCTCCCTCACTGCACTTTGGCTCTCATGGAGAGCACGTTCGCTCATGTGTTCAAACTAAACGATAGCCGACGTGCAAAGTAGCAAGTATGCTGTAAAAATAGCGAGCTTAGTGGCGTGAAAAACGCGGGAGAGCTAAGTGAGGCTAACGAACAGCTAAGCGGAGCTAAGCGATGCTAAACGGAGCTAAGCGACTGATACTCAGTCCGTCGTCGTGGAACAGTCCATTGTAGTGCGTGTGTGGGGGGGAGGGATAATATAAATGCAGCATTCAAATGGCTTTCTTTTTTGTTCTGTTATTTGTTTGTTTGGTATGCTGACATAATTATACATGACGAATAGTTGGAGGTGCTGCTGGCTCCGGAGCCCCAAGCCCTTGCTCGTTGGGGCAAGGGCCCCCTACTGGTTGGGGGCCTAAGGCGATCGGCTACTTTGCCTGAATAGTAGATCCGCCTATGGTTACATCGCCGGTGTAGGAACGGAACTAATCCCAGCCAATAAGTTCCTCTTACAGAGAAACCAAACAATTGCAACAACACCATTCAAAAGTCTTATTTCCATAATACGTCCTGTTTAAGACGCCAGATGGTCCAGGGTCAACTTGTCTAAGGACATTGTTAAACCCAGAGTCTCGCGCCGTGACCTTTAATTACGCCGCTCGTCCTTCAGCAACCTTTGAACTATTGTATCTCCACTATTGGACAAGTGACAAGAGCTTTGCCACCGCGTTCGCCAGTCTTAAACCCCAGGATTAACCCAGACTACGAAAGTGCAAGATCCACACTAAATGTCAGCGACTGTTCCTTCTCCCTGTTCATATTCATCCAATTAAAAGTTCTTCTCACCGAACTCGCGTTTAACACTTTCCCTAACACGTCAGGGTAAGTTAGACTGACATATAATTTTCTGATAGCAAGTATGATATCACGTAGCTAGAATACTTTTTTTTTTTTTTCATTTTGCTTCTTCTTACCCAGACAGGTTGGTTCACCCCGAGGATAGATAGACAGATACAGATGTAGTTGGAAAGTCTTTATCTCTTGCAGTGTTGAAGGGAAAAAGTAAATTCACTGCAGCATAAATTGTCTGAACGGCAAATAAATTTACACAGTTGGGGTTCTTTTTTTTAGCATCAAAACATGATTTTGCTCAACTCTTAAATCGTTGACGCACAAGCGCCAGATTTTTAGTCGTGTATAAGCGTGTTTGTTACTGAAATACAAAAAAAAAAATAGGTAACAGGAAGAAAAATAAGCATTTACTCAAACACTTAGCCTTGAAATGATAATAAATAAATTAGGGCTGTCAAAATGATCGCGTTAACGCGCGGTAATTAATTTTTTAAATTAATCACGTTAAAATAGTTGACGCAATTAACGCACATATCCCGCTCAGACAGTATTCTGCCTTTAGGTAAGTTTCACAGCAAGGCTTTTTGTGCTGTCTAACAGCAAACTCTTGTGGTCGCTTTGCGACATGGTTTATTGTTTTCTTGCCAGTTCAATATGGCTGCACGGCGTCTCGGGCTGATAATGTTGTGCTTAAATGATCCTTGGACAAGATTTGTCCGTAAGTATGGTTGTTGTAAAGAATGTACATATTATGTTAGTAAGCGAAATGTTATATTTTTTGTATGAGACGCTTTTTGTTTATGTGTAGTGAACCTGTATAGCGTGCTAAGCTAACGTTGTTGGTAATGCAATGCTTGTGTACTTTTTGGGGGAGTTTTACGACGGTCTAAAGAGGACAATAGTTTAAGGCCATTTTATTAATAAATCAGATGAAAAAGGAAGAAGTCTGATTATTAAGGCGTCGCTCACTAGCTGTCTAGCTTTGGAAAAAGTAGACGCTTCGGAGTAAGGACAGCATAGACATATTTAAATGACAGTAGAGTGAAATGCTCACTATAGTCCTTATATACGTATGTTGAATGTATATATTAGGGTGACCAAACGTCCTCTTTTGCCTGGATAAGTCCTACTTTCACGGAGTGTCCTCGTGGTCCAGGCGGGTTTTATAAATTCATAAAAATGTCCAGTTTTTATGATTTTTTTAAATGATTTTTCACGGGACTAATTTGAAGAGAATCCCTCTGACCGCTGGGTGGCAGCAGTTGACATGGCTCCTACGAGAATGGAGGGAAGTAGTAGTTCTTCTTGTTTTTGTTGGCAGTTTACCCCTATCATGAGGCATTACCGCCATCTACTGGGTTGACGATTTGGCCACAATGCCTGAAGTTTTTAAAAAAAAAAAAAATGTTTATGATAAATACGTATATAATGGCAACTGTTGACTTCTGTCGGAGCTTTGACTGTAAAATCCCGTTTGGCGTCGCATCGGCGCGCTGCCGATGATTGTAAACTTTTATAGCAAAGTTTGATTTTTGCCTCAGCTAGCTATCAGTAAGCTAAACCGCGCTAGGCATTATGGGAAACGTAGTTTTGAACTGCTACGTTTGGAAACATGCTGATTGAATAGTTTGTCAGTTTATTTCGGTTTTTGTTTGTGTGCAATCTAGAACATTGAATGAGAACATCAATTGAATGGGAATAACAATTTGTCAAGGACAATTGTCGTGATAGTAATTTATAAAAATGTTTAGTTGGCACATAGGCTACTGTGTGTATGTGTATTGACTGGACTACATTTCTATGGGTCTGCATTAGATATATATATATATGTAATTTTTTTTTTTTAAGTCATTATTTATTTTTTTTCAAACTGCATTTTTCCATCCAGAGTGAGGGGGCACACTTTGAATATATTAAAGTGATATAGGCATCTTTGAGTGAACTTCGAGTAAAATTCAAGTATCTTGAGGCCGGGCTGAGGCTGTGCTGAGTGTCCTCTTTTTTAGCAATCAAAATATGGTCACCCTAGTATATATCCATCTTGTGTCTTATCTTTCCATTCCAACAATTAATTTTACAGAATATATATATAATTTACATAAAAATATGGCATATTTTATAGATGGTTTGAATTGCGATTAATTGCGATTAATTACGATTAATTAATTTTTAAGCTGCAGTTAACTCGATTAAAAATTTTAATCATTTGACAGCCCTAAAATGAATAAATGCTGTCTGTGGTAAATTTGAATCGAAAAATGCTTAGTAGTGGAAGGAAAAATTATGATTGTGAAATTTACAATCAGTGTTGATTTCGTCAACGATGACGACAACGAAAATATTTCTTCTACAAAAACACTTTTTTCGTGACGCTGAAGAGACAATAACGAGCTTAAAACGTGTTTTGGGGGACTAAAATATAACGAGCATGCCAGTTTTCCTCTGACAAGACCATGCTCACAATGTTTGACATATTAAATACCGAAATTTTCAGACTATAAGCCACTACTTTTTTCCTTCACTTTGAATTCTGCGGCTTATAGTCCAGTGCGGCTTATTTATTGATTTCTTTGGGTTAATAGGTAACACTTTATTTCACAGTGGTGTCATAAAACCGTCATAATAATGACATGGCATAATCATGGGCATTACTAAATGCTTATGACAGATGTCATTAAGCGAGATCCGGCAAATTATGTCACTAACTCCATTTATGTCCTGCTTGGCTCTTTTACATCAATTCAAAAGTGAGATAATTTTCCGGATAACGCTAAATGACATCTGTTTCGTTCATTCATTATGTTGTCATGTCATAGTTATGATTGTCTAAAGAGAGTTTTATGGTGCCACTGTCAAATAAAGTGTTACCATATAAAGTGGGGCAAACAAGTATTTAGTCAACCACCAATTGTGCAAGTTCTCCTACTTGAAAAGATTAGAGAGGCCTGTAATTGTCAACATGGATAAACCTCAACCATGAGAGACAGAATGTGGGAAAAAACTGAAAATCACATTGTTGGATTTTTAAAGAATTTATTTCCAAATTAGAGTGGAAAATAAGTATTTGGTCACCTACAAACAAGCAAGATTTCTGGCTGTCAGAGAGGTCTAACTTCTTCTCCACTCGTTACCTGTATTAATGGCACCTGTTTTAACTCATTATCCGTATAAAAGACACCTGTCCACAATCTCAGTCAGTCACACTCCAAACTCCACTCTGGCCAAGACCAAAGAGTTGTCGAAGTACACCAGAGACAAAATTGTAGACCTGCACCAGGCTGGGAAGACTGAATCTTTAATAGGTAAAACACTTGGTGTAAAGAAATCAACTGTGGGAGCAATTATTAGAACATGGAAGACATAGAAGACCACTGATAATCGGGGCTCCATGCAAGATCTTACCCCGTGGCGTCAAAATGATAACAAGAACGGTGAGCAAAAATCCCAGAACCACACGGGGGGACCTAGTTAATGATCTACAGAGAGCTGGGACCACAGTAACAAAGGCTACTATCAGTAACACAATGCGCCGCCAGGGACTCAAATCCTGCACTGCCAGACGTGTCCCCCTGCTGAAGAAAGTACATGTCCAGGCCCGTCTGCGGTTCGCGAGAGAGCATTTGGATGATACAGAAGAGGACTGGGAGAATGTGTTTTGGTCAGATGAAACCAAAATAGAACTTTTTGGTAGAAACACAGGTTCTCGTGTTAGTATGTACAAGAATATATGTATAAATATCAGGGCTGCCAGAGGATTAACATTTTTAATCGAGTTAATTACAGCTTAAAAATGAATCATAATTAATCGCAATTCAAACCATCTATAAAATATGCCATATTTTTGTGTAAATTATTGTTGGAATGGAAAGATGAGACACAAGACGGATACATACATTCAACATTCTGTACATAAGTACTGTACTTGTTTATTATAACAATAAATCAACAAGATGGCATTAACATTATTAACATTCTGTTAAAGCGATCCATGGATAGAAAGACTTGTAGTTCTTAAAAGATAAATGCTAGTACAAGTTATACAAATTTTATATTATAACCCCTCTTAATGTTTTCGTTTTAATAAAATTTGTAAAATTTTCAATCAAAAAAATAAACTAGTAACCCGCCATTGTTAATATCAATAATTACTTACACAATGCTCATGGGTGCTTAGGCCTATAAAATCAGTCGCACTCAAGCGCCAGCAGAGGGCAGCACAACTCCATAAAACACAATTAACAAGTGGGCAGTTCACTGTACTGTCATTTAAATCTGTCTGAGCGGGGCATGTGCGTTAATTGCATCAAATATTTTAACGTGATTAATTAAAAAATAATAATTACCGCCTGTTAACGCGATAATTTTGACAGCCCTAATATATATATATATATATATATTATTATTATTTTTTTTTTTTTATTCTTCTTCTAATTGTTTTGCACTTTAATAACTGCTCCTTTTTAATTTTAGCCAGTAGAACACACTTTTAACTTTCAAATGTTGTGATTAAAAAAAGCTTCTTTGTTTTTTTTTGTGGTACCGGGGTATGTACCAAACCCTGACTTGTGCGTACTATTTCAACCCTAAGCTGTTCTGTTATCATTTCATTGACACTTGCTTTAGTGTTTCATAGCAAATTTAATGTGCGCCGTTCCACATGATAGTAATAATGATGCCCTCTAATGGCAAAAATAAGTCAATAATTTGGGAATAAACTTTCACCTCTGAAACTTTCACTTCACGGTTTGAAAGAAAGTTGTGTAAGAGCGTGCTTTCGTCAGCCGATATTTCTAGTTGACACCAGCAGTGACCTCAGTTGAACATTTCCTTAAGGTCCAGCTCAGACCTTTTATGGCTATTTTGTATTCAGAAATGTACTTGTAAGAAATCCCAAAGGCTTCACATACTTATTCCCTTGCGCTATTATTTCCAGAAATTCACATTTGGTATTTTTTACATTCTTTATCACAAAGCCAGCCTTCATTTTCAAAAAGAAAAACAAGAATGTCACTCACTAGGTCATGGTCCTGGTAATTTGTAACACCACAAAGCTCTTTTTTCCACAAATACCAGGAGAACAAGGAGGAAAAAAATCAGGCAGAGTGCTTCTGCCGCAAAGGTTACCCGCTTTCCGTAATGCATCACAACTTGTCCCCGTGACAAATTCAATCAAGGGGTCACAACCGCCGGATGACAGACAATTCTCCACTGTGATGTTCCTCTGAAGGCCAGCGACAGCTTAATATATAATACCCGTAATTTCTCCAACAAAACACATGTCCAATTCATTTCGAATGGCAAAATATTTCATATTTCAAAAAGTATCTCCTCCTACATTTTGTATCAATTTCAGTTTTGTATCAATAATTTACATATGTACTTTTTTTTTTTTTAAATAAACAATATTTGCCAAAAGCGTACGGTTGCACCAACATTTGACCAAAAAAAAAATCTGCATTTATTTTCAATGACGCAGTCCATTTCAAACAAATAATAAATAGTATATGACCTGAAATGCCCTGAATTTATCAAGACGTGCCCCTAAGATGAACAGAACGTGAACAATAAACGCCCCAAAATTAACAGAATGTGACCCACAATCAACATGAATAGACACAGAAAATCTCTGAAATCAACAAAAAGTGACCCAGAAATATCCCCAAATTCACAGAAAGTGACCCATAAATGCCACAAAATAATAGGAGGTGACCTGAAAAGCCCCCAAATCAAAACAAGGTCACCCAAAAATGCTGATAAAACCAACAGGATATGATTAAAAAAAAAAAACTGGAAAAAACCCTGAATGTTCCTAAATGTTCAGGGAGTGACCCAAAATCAACAGGGATTTGTCAGTACTCTGTTTTTGTCAAAAATATACAATTTTGCCCCAAAAAATTGACACAAATTTTCCCATACCTTTATAATGGTACATTAAATTCCCACAATACGGAATTTTCAGCTATGTGCTACCCCAAAAAAATTCTCCATCAATGATCATTATTTTTGCCCAAATAAAATAAAAATTAAAAAAAAGAAAACTAATAGGATTTTATCCAAAATGTACAAGAGGTGACCTGTAGGTACACTAGAATTAACAATTGACCCAAAATTTCAAACTATCAGCTGTTTTTGTATTAAAAAAACAAAACAAAAACATACAATTCTACCAAAATTTGACAAGAATTTTCCCACACCTTTCCAATGACACACCCACAAAAATGCTATTTTCAACTCCAAAAATCTCCATCATTGGTCATTATTTTTGACAAAAAAATAAATAATAATAATTGGATATCATCCAAAATGTACAATGGGTGACCTGTAGGTATCCTAAAATTAACAAGAAAGTGACCCCAAACTTTAAATTATCAGCCGTTTTTTTGTCAAAAATCTACATTTCTGCTAAAAGTTGAAAAGAATTTTCCCACACCTTTCCAATAGACCCTACTCACCAACGTCACAGAATGACGTGTCGCTGTATCCGGCCGCCATATTGTCTGTCTCTGTTTGGCCCTATTCTCAATGGTTTCAATTAGTCGTTCAGTTTATAGAGCAATTCATGGAAGCCCTGGTGCTTTCAGACGCTGTAAACTCATTGGATGCGTTGCATAAAAGGGGTTATGTGGAAAAGCTTCAGTCTATCCATTCGCCAGATCCATATTTGATTCCTAAATCGATATTTTTCGACCCGCTGTCTTCGCCCTCTCTGCCTTACATCTGCTACCCTGATATCTCCAACTATCTTGTCCACACAAAATCAGCCTATTCTCACGAAAGTTTGAAAAACTTTAAGAGCAGCACTCTAAGCAACATTACCCTGTGAGATTTCTAAAATGGCGACAATCAAAAAAAAAAAAAAAAAAAAAAAAAGTTGACTGCGATGGCCGACGCTTCAAGGATAGTTGGATATTGGACTATTTCTTCAATAAAACACGCAACAACTGTGTCTGCCTCATTTGCAAAGAGACAGTCGCTGTTTTCAAAGAGTTCGATGTGACTCAATATTACTAAACAAGACACGCTGACATGTACGACAACATTACAGGGAAGATACGCAGCGAGAAATTATAGCAACTTGAAGCTAGTTTATTTTTTCACAGCAGCAGTATTTCGCAAGAGTCCGAGTGTCGAAAGAGAAAGCCACAAAGACGAGACTGTTGAAATTATGAATTTAAAAAAATAATAAAGCAAATGTGACACACAGAAGGGCTTGCTAACATTTGTTTAAATATATTGTTCTATGTAAATCAGCCAATGTAGCCCCCCGCATTTTTACCACACCAAATCTGGCCCCCTTTGCAAAAGGTTTGGACACACCTGTTTAACTGATGATCCTTAGACGAGGCCAGCTTCTTTCACTTGGTACCAGCTAAATATTATTCAAAATGTAATGATGGTGGAAGAAATAAGCATCTTGAATTTGAAACTGTATGTTGTTGGCGATTAGCCTCGCAATGATTTTAATTGTGGTTGTCAGCCCAAAACAGTCTAAATATATATTAAATGCATCTTACCAGATATAAAATGACTACTACATATTCCGTGGTAATCGTTTGGAGCCCAGTTTTCTCGTGGAATTGCAGCAGTCCATCTCGCTCTCCTCTCCGGGTCTCTCGGAATACGGTAGAACTTCAAGTCTCTCCGTCTATCTTCTCTGTTATTGCAACAAACCGCCACACACGCCTTCACCATTTTGATTATTAATGTTAACGAGCAGAAAAACACGCCATAATAGGAGGAATTTACGTAACGGTAATGCATCAACACGACGAGTAGACGGACAATATGGCGCGGAGGCGTGGTTGTGACGTCATGTGAGTAGGGTCTATAGTACATGCAATTCCCACATAAACGTAATTTTAAATTCAGACCTGCCAAAAAATCTCCATCTGTGGTCATTATTTTTGACAAAAAAAAAACCTTAAAATTATCCAAAATTTACATGCGGTGACCTGTAGGTACTCTAAAATTAACAAGTAAGCAACGCAAAATTTCAAACTATCAGCTGTTTTTTGTCAAAAAACATACAATCTAGTAGAATTTGACAAGAATTTTCCTATACCTTTCCAATGGCACATTCAATTCCCACAAAGACTTGGTTTTAAAGTCGGACTTGCCGAGAAAAAAAAAAAAAAAAAAAGTCTCCATTGGTGATCATTATTGTCGACAAAAAAAAAAAAAAATTACAACAAAAACAAAATACATAAATAAATAAACCTGTTGGTAAGCAAAGAGACCCAAAATTTCAAACTGTCAGTTTTTTTTTTTTTGTAAAAAAAAAAAAAAAAACTACATTTCTACCAAAATTTGACGAGAATTTTTCCACACCTTTTCCAATGGCACATTCAATCCCACTAAAAACGTGATTTTAAAAGTCTCCATTGGTGATCATTATTTTTGACCCACCCCCCCCCCCAAAAAAATTAACAGAATTATCCAAAATGTAGAGAAAGTGACCTGTAGGTACCCTATAATTAACAACGCGACCCAAAATTTTAAACTGTCAGCTGTTTTTTGACAAAAAACGTACAATACGACCAAAATATGACAAGAATTTTCCCACACCTTTCCAATGGCACATTGAATTCCCACAAAACCGTGATTTTAGTCTTGAACCTGGCAGAAAAAAAGTCTCCATTAGTGTTCATTATTTTTTACCCCCCCCAAAAAATAAGAAAGTGACCCAAAACTCCAAACTATCAGCCATTTTTTTTGTCAAAAACGTACATTACTCCCAAAATTTCACAAGGATTTTCCTATACTCTTTCTAATGGCCAATTAAACTCCCCGAGAAACATGATTTTAAACTCAGACCTGCCAAAAAAAAAAAGTCTCAATTGGTGATCATTATATTTTACCAAAAAAAAAACGAACAAAAGTTATCCAAATGTTTTTTCAACCCGACCTGCAAATTCCCTAAAATTAACAAGGAAATTGGCCAAAACTTTAAACTATGAGCCATTTTTGTCAAAAATGTACAATTCTGCCAAAATTTGACAATAATTTTCCCATACATTTCCAATAGCTCATTCAACTCCCACAAAAAAGCGATTTTGATCTCAGACCAGCCCAAAAATAATCTGTCGGTGGTCATTATTTTTGACAACAAAAAAAAACCTTCCCTGAACTGGACGAAAATTAACAGGTGGTTATCCAAAATATCCAGGAAGTGACCCAGTAATGCCCCAAAATCACCAGAAAGTCTACCAAAATCAACAGTCAGTGATACAAAAATGCTCTAAAATCAATAGGAAGTGGCCAATGCCCCAAAATGTGCAAGAAGTGACCCCTATGTAACATAAAATTAACAAGTTACCCAAAATGAACTCATTGCCTAGCATTGACAACAATAGAAATCAAATTATTTTAAATTGGTAGTACTGGCTGTGAATCATCATATTTCAGTGTCGTTGACGGCGATAGACGTCCAATCCATTTTGACTGGCGAATGGGGCGTATAAATGAAAGTTCATTCGCCCCTCCGAGTCCAAATTAATAAATGGGAGCTGGCCAAAAGCCACCAAATGAGGCATATAAACGAAAGTTCATTCGCCCCTCCCAGTTGAAATGGATTGGACGTCCACCCCTGTAAATGGCAGACTTTGAGTTAAAAAGTAAGTGACCAAAAATCTACCGCAAGTGACCCATTGAAGAGCAATTTTGTACTCTTGTTTGTTGTTTAACTGAGACTTGTATGGATCAAATACAGTATGTGACATTTGAGTGTTTCAATTGTGCACAGTGGTAGAGTACCTTGACGCAATGTGGAAAATGTCATGACCAAAGGGTGTTGTATGAACATAGTACCCTCTTTTGTAGAAATCAGCAGTCATGTTGTTGTTGATTCCCTTTCAAAAGGTTAAAAAAAACAAGAGAACTGTTCGGTTTCCAGCAGACCACATGGAAGGTCATTCGTTATTTATCTTGGTAGAATTTTTGCCAAGGATTTTATTTCCTCTAGAAGCGCATCTAGAACTAAAAAATGCAATTTCATCATGAATTACGTGGAGATGATTTGCGCTCCAGTGGGTTACTTCCGATTAGTTTTGGTCTATTTGCGCATCAGGTCCTTGTTAACTCGTCGGCTGTCAATGTTCATCGCCCCTTTCAGTCAAAATGGATTGGACGTCTTGCACTGTCAATGGCTTTGAAGTTTAGCATATATAGAAATTCCCCCCAGTTTAAATGAATTTGGATGTTTATCATTCTCAGTTTTGGCCAACTGGCTATGTTAATTTTGGGGCAATTGTTAATTTTAGGGTACAGTGGTATGAAAAAGTATCTGAACCATTTGGAATTTCCCAAATTTCTGCATAAAATCACCATCAAATGTGATCTGATCTTTGTCAAAATCACACAGATGTAAAAACACAATCTGCTTTAACTAAAACCGCCCAAATATTTATAGGTTTTTAATACTTTAATGAGGATAACATGCCAAACAATGACAGAAGGGGGTGAAATAAGTAGGTGAACCCTCTGCGTAAGTAGACTTAAAGAGCAAATGAAACCAATTTTTACCAAACAATTTAAATCAAGTGTGTGCTAAATCACTGATGAGTGGTTTAAAGCTGCCCTGCCCACTATAAAACACATACCTGGTAAAAATTGTCTTGTGGAGAAACATTATTCGATGTGCACCATGACTCGGTCAAAACAGTTGTCTGAAGACCTGGGATCAAGGATTGTTGATTTGCATAAAGCCGGGAAAGGATACAAAACCATCTCTAAAAGTCTGGATGTTCATCAAATCAGTCAGAGAAGTTGTCTACAGATGGAGAGATTTGGGCACTGTTGCTTCTCTCCCAAGGAGTGGCCGTCGCCCAAAGATGACGCCAAGAGTTCAGTGCAGAATACTCCGAGAGGTAAAAAAGAACCCTAGAGTGTCTGCTAATGACTTACAGAAATCACTGGCGCAATCCAATATCTATGTGAACACATCAACTATATGTAAAACAATGGCCAAGAATGGTGTTCAGGGGAGGACTCTACAGAGGAAGCCATTGCTATCAAAAAAAAAAATAACAAAAAACATTGTTGCTCAATTAATGTTCGCAAAAAGGTACTTGGACACTCCCCAGAGGTTTTGGCAAAATATTTTGTGGACTGATGAAACCAAAGTTGAATTGTTTGGGGGTAACACACAGCGTCATGTGTGGAGGAAAAATGGAACAGCTCACCAACATGAACACCTCATCCCCACCGTTAAGCATAGTGGAGGTGCATCATGATTTGGGGCTGTTTTGCTCCCTCAGGGCCTGGACAACTTGCAATAATTAATGGAAGAATGAATTCAATAGTTTATCAGGATGTTTTGCATAGAACCTGAGGCCGTCTCTCAGACAGTTGAAGCTAAAAAGAGGATGGATGTTGCAAAAAGACAATGATCCAAAACACAGATCTAAATGAACTTCAGAATGGTTTCAGAAGAACAAAATACACGTTCAGGAGTGGCCAAGTCAAAGTCCTGACTTGAACTGACCCAAAGACCGCGATTCATGCCAGACATCCCAGGAATCTGACTGAACTACAGCAGTTTTGTAGAGAAGAATGGGCCAAGGTTAGTCCTGATCTACAGTGGGGAGAACAAGTATTTGATACACTGCCGATTTTGCTGGTTTTCCACTTGCAAAGCATGTAGGGGTCTGTAATTTGTATCATAAGTTATCTTCAACTGTGAGGGACGGAATCTAATACAAAAAAAAACAAAAAATCATGTATGTTTTTTAAATCATACATTTTTTAATTGCATGAAATAAGTATTTGATACATCACAAAAATCGAACTTAATATTTGGTACAGAAACCTTTGTTTGCTATTACAGATACCAAACGTTTCCTGTAGTCCTTGACAAGGTTTGCACACACTGCAGCAGGGATTTTGGCCCACTCCTCCATGCAGATATTCTCCAGAGCCTTCAGGTTTCAGAGCTGCTGCCGGGCAACACGGACTTTCAGCTCCCTCCATAGATTTTCTATCGGGTTCAGATCTGGTGACTGGCTAGGCCACTCCAGGACTTTAAGATGCTTCTTACGGAGCCACTCTTTAGTTGCCTTGTCTGTGTGCTTTGGATCATTGTCATGCTGGAAGACCCAGCCACGACCCATCTTCAGGGCTCTCACTGAAGGAAGGAGGTTGTCAGCCAAGATCTGGCGATACATAGCCCCATCCATCCTCCCCTCGATACGGTGCAGTCGTCCTGTACCCTTGGCAGAGAAGCAGCCCCAAAAAATGATGTTTCCTCCTCCATGTTTCACAGTTGGGATGGTGTTCTTAGGGTTGTACTCATCCTTCTTTTTCCTCCAAACACGACGAGCCGAGTTTAGACCAAAAAGTTCCATTTTGGTCTCATCCGACCACATGACCTTCTCCCATTGCTCCTCTGGATCATCCAGATGGTCAGTGGCAAACTTCAGACGTGTCTGGACATGCACTGGCTTCAGCAGCGGGACCTTTCGTGCGCTGTAGGACTTTAATCCATGACGGCGTAATGTGTTTTCGATGGTTTTCTTCAAGACTGTGGTTCCAGCTCTCTTCAGGTCATTGACCAGGTCCTGCCGTGTAGTTCTGGGCTGATCCCTCACCTTCCTCATGATCAGTGATGCCCCACAAGGTGAGATCTTGCATGGAGCCCCAGAACGAGGCAGATTGACCGTCAACTTGAACTTCTTCCATTTTCTAATAATCGCTCCAACAGTTGTTACCTTCTCACCAAGCTGCTAGTTTATTTTCCTGTAGCCCATCCCAGCCTTGTGCAGGTCTATTATTTTATCCCTGATGTCCTTACACAGCTCTTTGGTCTTGGCCATTGTGGAGAGGTTGGAGTTTGTTTGTTTGAGCATGTGAACAGGTGTCTTTTATACAGGTAACAAGTTCAAACAGGTGCAGTTACTTCCGGTAATGAGTGGAGAAGAGGAGGGGTTCTTAAAAAAGAACTAAGAGCCGAAATATTTACTAGTTGGTCATGTATCAAATACTTATTTCATGCAGTTAAATACAAATTTATTATTTGAAAATTATACAACGTGATTTTCTGGATTTTTGTATTAGATTCCGTCCCTCACAGTTGAAGAGAACTTATGATACAAATTACAGACCTCTACATGGCTTGCAAGTGGGAAAACCAGCAAAATCGGCAGTGTATCTAATACTTGTTCTCCCCACTGTATGTGCCAGACTGATATGCAGCTACAGGAAGCGTCTGGTTGAAGTTATTGCTGACAAAGGGGGGGGGGCACAAAATATTATATTTGATGGTTCACTTACTTATTTTTCCCCCTTCTGTCATTGTTTGCATTCTATCCTCATTAAAATATGATAACCTATAAATGTTTGGGTGGTTTTAGTTAAGGTAGGTTTTTTTTTCATCTGTGTGATTTTGACGGAAATGTGAGAAATTAAAAAAAAAATTCAGATACTTTTTCATAGCATTGCACCCTAAAATTAACAATTGCATATTTTCCCAATTTGAGATGAATGGGGCTAATGAAAAATAGGATGTTTTTGTCAAATTTTGGTGGAGCCTTACGTTTTGGGCAAAAATGCTGTACAACTTCTGTTCAACTTTTTAAATGTTAGTTACAGTAATTGGGATAAAAAAAAATGTTGAACGGAATACGGGAAATTTAAGAGAGCTTGTGTCGCGTTCATTTTTGGAATGTGAGAATTGGTCAAATTGGACAGGAAAAATAAATACCAATATTATACGAGGGGAAATTGCTGAACAAATCATCCCTGCAATAAATTTAGGCGACGATAAAACACATGTTTCTCAAGCAGAGAGTCAGAGACACTGTTACTGACACCGAAAAGAAATCCCCTGAGGTGTTGCCGCTCAGCAGAAACTAAGATTCTACATCACGTAGCATCTTGCTCTCTTTTAAAACACCTCAGGGCCCACCCAACATGGTAACAAGAGGCGCATCAAGATGATGTCAGGAGTTGCCTTCTTATTCCCTGAATGCTGAATCTTGATAGCGGTAAAACGATTTTTCTGCTAGTGCTTGTTGGAAGATTGTCATGGAAAGAGTGTTTTTTTTTCCTTTATATTTTTTCCAGCACTCAGAGAACTTTTGTATGAGATATTTTGTGTTACAATGTTCTTGCTGAAATATTAATGGCGGAAAACACAGACAAGACTGAAAAAGCAGTTTCTGCTCTTGCACTCCTCTTTAAAAGAAACTGTTGTTTTTTAAGCCAAAACACCTGTTGTGTTTGATAGAACAATATGTCTATATGCTGGCATCGCGGATTCATGGCGCATTAAAGTGCTTGTGACACGAAAAAGCATGTTTATTTCATAATACACGCGGTATTTTATGCTCCTGAATGATATGGACCGCTTGGATGTGTGTGGAAGCGATCGCTATATTCATTTAGTTTTTTGAATCCCGCGCCATGAATATGAGTGACTTCCGGCTTCGGTCTTGCATTAAGGAGGAGGGCGCTGTGACATGTACGGTTGAAGGCGTCCTCTTCACTTTCCAGCCGTACTGTTGTGTATGAGGACTAAGGATTCAGCTGATTTTGCGGATTAATACGTTTATTTTTCGCATCACGCCAGCCAAACGGCTGCAGAAAAATCTTGCTGTATGAGGGAGAGGCGTGTGCGCCTTTTTGGAGTTTCAAAAGGTTCCCATTCACCGTGGATATTGGCCAAAACAAGCCCGACTACTGTGGGACCATTGGACTTACGAGGAAGTGAGTAACATCTTGTTTTGTATTATGTCAAATACGAATACAGCGATTACAAAGTAAACACTACAAACTTTCTTTAAATAAAGGACTACTTACGTTTGATCATTGATAGGCATGTAAAAAGCTTTCCTCATGCACATTAGCTGCACATTAGCTGCAGAACAACTGAAGCCGCCCTCCTCCGGGAAACGAGCTGTAAATTGCTCTCCGCTGGGCGGTTTGCCGGTCCGCGAAGGCAATCGACAACCCAATCGTCATGTCAAATAATCCAGGCTAGTTATGTGTGATTTTCCGCTTAGAAGACTTTGAAACATCACTCTGTTCGGGTTAGCATGTCGGCTAGCTGCCACGCCTCTTGGTTTGTTTACATTCTCCGAAGCCAGGGAAGGGAAATGACATATGTCCGATTTAGGTGTCATAAAATATCATTCGGGAGGTGCGACAGTAAAGGTGAAGTCGACAGTTTTGACCATTATGGAGTAATTTTGCCATGTCGTCCTGAATAAGTGCATTTTTATGATTTCATATTCCATTTAGCACAAGACTGTTATTTGTCATGACCATGCCATTTATTTAGCAATCGGGGATAATACTTGGTTTAAAAGAATATCCTGTAAAAATTTTGAAATAAAGAGACAGAAACAATGACATTTTGCAGCTCTCTTCGTCGCGTTTTCCTTGTTGTGAATACTTCCCCCTCGACGGGCTGACTGGTCCTTCTCAAGCCATTTATTTAGCTATTGTGGAAAATTACTTGGATAAAAAGAACATCCTGTAAAAATATTGGAGTAGAGAGACTGAAACAATGACATTTTGCGGCTCTCTTCGTCACATTTTCCTCGTTCTAAATAATTCCCCCTCAATGGGCTGAATAGTAAAACCGATGAGCCCAGTCTCCCGCTGATGTCATCCACCTGTTGGGTACGCTCGAGCCCTATAACGGTAGGCGTGGCTAACCGGCAGATTAAAAGACTAATTTCTCGTCATCTGCGCTTTGCCAAAATTGTTGTATACTGTATAGTCGAATCGTCTCAAAATATGATTCTAATTCACATAATAATGCTATTTAAGACTTTTTTTTTCCTCCTGTCGTATGCTCTTTAAGCCCCCGAACTATTTTCAATTTGTCCGTTTTACCCTGAAAACCCCTGTTTAAAGACGTCGCGCTTTTGTTTCAACACAGCCATAAAACGAAAGTAATTAAGTATATTTATTATTCAAAATGTCTGTTTTTTTGTAGCTTAGAATCATTAATTGATGTCTCATATTTTGTTAAAAAACAAAAAAAAACGACTTTTAAAAATTATTCACTCAGATATTTTAACTTTTAAACAAATTATGTCACAATGAAAAAAATGGCGTCTGTAAAAAAGACACTGATATCTACCTCATAACTATCGCTTAATTGTATTTTTTTGTTTTTGTCGCATTTTCTCCGATATGTTAGATGATAAATAATCGATCCAAAAAAAAGAAAAATTGAAAAAAAGGGTAAATATATGAAAAAGAACATCTCGAGCACTCCTTGATGTCTGCAATTTCTGCTTCGCGACCCTTGTTATATTATCGTGTTTCACCCATTAAATCCCCCAAAAATCCAGCTGTGGCCTTTCACAGCTGTGTCTTGACACTCAGTGATACATGCTACATGGAGTTTTTGACGTCGATAAAAAAGCTAAGGCTCTGCTTAGGTCGGCTCGTTTTTTTCGTCTTTTTCAGCCTTCGACACTCAAGCTATCTCTTTAACTGAACATTTGTATGTTCTTCCACATCTTTGCCAGTGAATTTGGCACCAGGTACATCATTTTCGGAGAGAGTTGGTAGGTTTAGCTCTGTAAACATCTCCTTCGTACACGATTTCCATTCATTTCCTATTAGGGACAAACGGTGGCTTGTCCCTACTTAGCAACAGTAGCTAATGTCATGAATATTAATGAGCGGAAGTGACGTGTGGCTTGCGGTACGCCATTCAGGGATTTAAGCATTTATTCACAAAAAAAAAAAAAAAAATTCTACATATAAAGCTTTTTATCTCTGTTTCCACTCGGTCAGCTTTGATGGAAATAGGCCCCCTATTGATCGGCCCCGTTCCCCGTGTCAATATATTATTAAGTCTATGTCACCATGAAGATCCTTTTTGGCAGGTCCAATTTGAAAATCAATTTGTGGGAATGTAAAAGGTGAAGGTATAGGAAGGTTATTGTCAAATTTTGGAAGAATTGTTGGGTATTTGCATTAGGGTATTTGCAGCTCACTCCAAATAGATTTTTGGTCTAATTCTAGAAATTCTTGTGAATAAATGCTTAAATCCCTGAATTCTTTGTAGAAATACATGTAAAACAGCCTCAATTCTTGGTTAAAAGCAAAAAAAAAACGGGCAGTTAGCATTTATTTTGCGTAAATATATGGAATGTGCTGCTAGTCTTTAAGCCACTGTGGCGCCGCCTTATCACCACAGAGAGCTTTTTACGTTGAAAATTCTTGTGAATAATCCTTAAATCCCTGAATTCTTTATAGATATGGACGTAAAACAGTCTCAATTCTTTGTTAAAAGAGCAAAGAACCGGGCCGTTAGCATTTATTTTAAGTAAATATGTCAAATGTGCTGCTAGTCTTTAAGCCACTGTGGCGCCGCCTTATCACCAGAAAGCTCTTTTTACGTTGAAAATTCTTGTGAATAAATGCGTAAATCCCAGAATTCTTTATAAATATGGACGTAAAACAGTCTTGATTCTTTGTTAAAAGAGCAAGGAACCTGGCAGTTGGCATTTATTTTACGTCAATATTGCTAATTGTGACGCCACGGCCTGGTTAATTTCTCCCATTGATTTTTTTTCACGTTTCAAAATGCATGCATGGTTCGAAAAATATAATAATTACTAGGGTTGTTCCGATCATGTTTTTTTGCTCCCGATCCGATCCCAATCGTTTTAGTTTGAGTATCTACCGATCCCGATATTTCCCGATCCGATTGCTTTTTTTTTTTTTTGCTCCCGATTCAATTCCAATCATTCCCGATAATTTTTCCCGATCATATACATTTTGGTAATGCATTAAACAAAAATGAATAAAACTCGGAAAAATATATACATTCAACATACAGTACATAAGTACTGTATTTGTTTATTATGACAATAAATCCTCAAGATGGCATTTACATTATTAACATTCTTTCTGTGAGAGGGATCCACGGATAGAAAGACTTGGAATTCTTAAAGGATAAATGTGACTTTGTATATTGTGACTAAATATTGCCATCTAGTGTATTTGTTGAGCTTTCAGTAAATGATACTGTAGCCATTTAACTGTTCTGCCCAAATGCATGATGGGAAGTAAACCATGACTGTGCGTAGGGGGCACCAATTGATATATCTTCTCTGCGTTGGGAAATAAAATAGGGTGTTAAGAAAAAGATCAACTACTACCTATCTTCCCCACATTGCTTACCACGATATTTCTAATTGTTGAGAGAAAGATTGTAAGGCTTTAGCCATTTAAACAAAGGCTCAAAAGGCTGCCAAAATTCACTCTACTCATTTTACGCTGCCTTTTAGCTCTATATATATAGGTAAAACGGCGCTATTATAGATTGACCGCGACAATGCGTGAGTGGGTCGTGCAGCGCATGCGTTAATTGCGTTAAATATTTTAACGTGATTAATTTTAAAAAATTAATTACCGCCGTTAACGCGATAAATTTGATAGCCCTACTTTAAGCCAAAACTACTCTGGATGAGTGTAAGACATTTTGTCTGTAACGTTAAATACAATTAGAAAAGGATTTAATTAAAAGATATATATATGTTAAAAAAAGGCATGTCCGATATTTTTTTGCCTATTCCGATACTTTGAAAATGACGTGATCTTTAATAATTACCTTGAATCCTCGAACAAATCACTCCTGAGACAATCCTTCCTGTTTGTACAGCTTTTGTAGTTTTTCAACCTAAATCCGGTATTGGATCGCTGCATGCATGTGTTTCAGAATAACTGCGACCGACTGAAGCGGAGTGTGGGACGGCCCCTTACATGAAGGCGTGGCGCAGTGTCTGGGAATGTGCCCCGTCAATATCATTATGAAGTCTATGTCAGAACTTTACTTAAGGACTTTATTATTACAAAAAAGGACAAGCTTATAAAATAACTGCAAATCACAGCAACACCAGCTAAATTGGAGCAATAATATATATTTATGTAATTGTTATATGCGAGCCAATTGCTATTTTCCCAAATACAAAGCAATCTCCACGCCTACAGGACGGGTCGAGTCTCGTCCCTACAGCTCATGAGAATGTTGGCTGCCACTAATAGCGTAATCCTCACATCAATGGAGCCTTTTTTTTTTTTTAATGGGGCCGCATTGTGGCAGCGCGGGAACGAGAACAGAACGGCGGAAAGAGCTCCGCCGGCACGAGATATCGTTTCTGTTCTGCTAATTTCGTCTCCTCATTATGTGGCTGTCCCTGCTGAGCCCCACAGAAAAGCAGCAATCATCCCATGTTACACATTATACATTTCAATTTCCAGAGTTGAAAACAGATGAAACAATGTAACAATTTCCCACCCTTATCCAGCTCAATGCGGCGGCTGAAGGGAGGGAAAAAGAGCTATCATGTGAGATGGATTCATTCATGTGGACCAAGTGGTGCTGTTCTAAATGTGTCTGCTGATGGACAAGAAGAATAAAAGGATTGTGTTGTTTATGTCTTTTGTGGCACTCAACAGCTGTCGTACGTGTTTTTGAGACTTGCTGCGCAGTGGTACAAAACTATTCTGACACAACCAGGGAGAAGGAGAATGTAACATTGACGTGTGCACAAGCATCTGGTCTCGCGTTTTCAAACTTTTTTTGAGTTCAGTGATGTTTTCGATGACAACAAAAAATTGTTTGTCAACGAACACTTTGTTCATGACGCTGACGAGATGATGACGAGTTCAAAATGTGTTTTGTGAGACTAAAACATAACCAGACGAATGCCAGTTTTCCTCTGACGAGACGAGACGAAAATGCGCAATAGTTTCCGTCATATGTCGACAAAATGTGACATTTTATGTCGTTAGCCTGCATCGTAGCAGTGTCTCACCCCAATTCACAAGTGTTCTCTCCAGTCTCCAGGCTTGCTTGCACACACCGTAAGATTTGTTTTCTTGGCCAGAGAGAATATGCAATGTTGCAAAGTTCTGTGATAGGTGATCGTCACACACTAAATGTAACTTGTAGCATTAGCATAGCATTCGCGTTAGTACTTTTGACTAGGGTTGTTCCGATCATGTTTTTTGCTTCCGATCCGATCCCGATCGTTTTAGTTTGAGTATCTGCCGATCCCGATATTTCCCGATCCGATTGCTTTTTTTGCTCCCGATTCAATTCCAATCATTCCCAATAATTTTTCCCGATCATATACATTTTGGCAATGCATTAAGAAAAAAATGAATAAAACTTGGACGAATATATACATTCAACATACAGTACATTCAATATACAGTACTGTATTTGTTTAATATGACAATAAATCCTCAAGATGGCATTTACATTATTAACATTCTTTCTGTGAGAGGGATCCACGGATAGAAAGACTTGTGACTTTGTATATTGTGACTAAATATTGGCATCTAGTGTGTTCGTTGAGCTTTCAGTAAATGATACTGTAGCCATGCCCCTATGCATGATTGGAAGTGGACCCGTGACTGTGTGTAGTGCTACCAATAGATATATCTTCTCTGCGTTGGGAAAGAAAATAAGGTGTTAAGACAAAGATCAATTGCTACCTTGCTTCCCTACATTGTTTCCCATGATATTTCTAATCGTAGGGATTGCAAGGCTTTAGCCAATTAAAATAAAGCTCCAAAGGCTGCCAAAATTCACTCTACTCATTTTACGCTGCCTTTTATCTCCATATAGGCAAAACGGCGCCATTACAGATTGAGCGCGACAATGCGTGAGTGGGTCGTGCAGCGCATGCATTAATTGCGTTAAGTATTTTAACGTGATACATTCTTTTAAAAAATCATTACCGCCGTTATCGGGATAAATTTCATAACCCTACCTTAAGCCTAAACTAAAGACTCTGGATGAGTGTAACATATTATGTTTGTAACGTTAAATGCAATTAGAAATTGATTTAATTAAAAAAAAATTTTTTTTAAAGGCATGGCCGATATTTTTTTGCCGATTCCGATACTTTGAAAATGACGTGATCGGACCCGATCCCATCCCGATCGATCGGGACATCTTTACTTTTGACATTTTTTAAAGCTGTAACACACATATACTGCTGGCAAAAGGTATTGGCACCCCTGCAATTCTGTCAGATAATGCTCAATTTCTCCCAGAAAATGATTGCAATCACGAATACTTTGGCAGTAATATCTTGATTTATTTTGCTTGCAATGAAAACACACAAAAGAGAATGGGAAAAAAATCATTATCATTTTACACAAAACTCCAGAAATGGGCCGGACAAAAGTATTGGCACTCTCAGCCTAATACTTGGTAGCACAACTTTTAGACAAAATATCTGCGAACAACCGCTTCCGGTATCCATCAGTGAGTTTCTTACAATGCTCACCTGGAATTTTAGACCATTCTTCTTTGGCCAACTGCTCAAGGTCTCTGAGATTTGAAGGGTGGCTTCTCAAAACTGCCATTTTCAGATCTCTCCACAGGTGTTCTATGGGATTCAGGTCTGAACTCATTGCTGGCCACTTTAGAAGTCTCCAGTGCGTTCTCTCAAACCATTTTCTCATGCTTTTTGAAGTGTGTTTTGGGTCATTGTCCTGTTGGAAGACCCATGACCTCTGAGGGAGACCCAGCTTTCTCACACTGGGCCCTACGTTATGCTGCAAAATTTGTTTGTAGTCTTTAGACTTTATAATGCCATGCACACGGTCAAGCAGTCCAGTGCCAGAAGTAGCAAAGCAACCCCAAAACATCAGGGAACCTCCACTGTGTTTGACCCTGTGGAGCATATTCTTTTCTTTGAAGGTCTCGTTTTTTCCCTGTAAGCTCTATGTTGATGCCTTTTCCTAAAAAGCTCTACTTTTGTCTCATCTGACCAGAGAACATTCTTCCAAAACGTTTTAAGCTTTCTCAAGTAAGTTTTGGCAAACTCCAGCCTGGCTTTTTTATGTCTCTGGGCCAGAAGTGGGGTCTTCCTGAGTATCCTACCATAGAGTTCCCTTTTCATTCAGACGCCGACGTGTAGTACGGGTTGACACTGTTGTACCCTCGGACGGCGGGACACCTCGAACTTGTTAGGATGTTAGTCAAGGTTCTTTATCCGACCTTTATCGTTGAAATCTCTCGTCAGTTTTTCTTTTCGTCCACATCTACGGAGGTTAGCCATTGTGCCATGGGCTTTACACTTATTGATGACACTGCGCACGGTAGACACTAGAACATTCAGGTCTTTGGAGATGGACTTGTAGCCTTGAGATTGCCCATGCTTCCTCACAATTTTACTTATCAAGTCCTTGGACAGTTCTTTGGTCGTCTCTCTCTCACAAGGACACGACTGAGGTTGAGTCAACTTTAATCCATTTTAATTGGCTGCATGTGTGATTAAGTTATTGTCACCACTAAGCCTGTCGCAATATGCAATAATTCCATTTATCGCGCGATAAATAAAAATGAAGGTGGTACATTTTCCGCTGCGATTTATCGCCTCGCGTGCACGTGCGTGCGGCAGACGTGCTGTTAAAAGTTCGGATTCCTCGTTACCAACTGCGCAAAATGCATCTTCGTTCCAGGTCCGGCAAAAACTAGCGCCGGAGCCAATCGTTCCCATTATATCCTACTGTTCAATGTATACCAGCCGCGTGAGTGCTCAGGAGTGACTGTGGACCATCTATGGCGCGCCGGTGTTGTTGACGTGTTGGTGCTCCCGTCAGGAGTGACATTTCACGCAGGGCAGCTATTTTTTGGCACAACGCCGGATATTTACAACGAAGTCCGCCAAAACATTGTTACCGACTTGGCTGCTAAGAACAACCTCGCTTTGACAAAGAACAGCTGAATGAAATTTAGAGCGCTGTGCTTCAAACTCGTCCTGTTTATGGAAGTCGATTGTCATATGCTGGTGTTGTGTAGTAATGAGCAGACGTGACTTCAGCGGCGCTTGCTAACTTTTTTAATGCGCGCACACACTAGATATCATGAAATGGCAAACTAGATGTGCTACGTCCATCCCATTGGCTACGTGAGCCCAGAGTGATTATGGGACACGTAGTCCATATACTACATCGATGAATTCTAATCTGTCATGACTGAACGGAAGTTAAGAAAGTCAAATCAATCCATACCAGTGAGTAAAGATAATGTTGCAAACATTGTTAATTCAGTACGTGACACAGATGGATTCGGACCACAAATAGGATGTCTTGCTCATGTAGTAAACCTAGCTGCTAAGAGAGCTGTAGCAATCAACAGTGTGCCCTGCATCAATTTACAAACAGTAAAGATTGTTCTCAGCACTTTTCTACAAATTTTTTTCAGATCAGTAAGAAGTAAGCACATAAATATTATGCACTAAAATGCATGTTTATATAATGGCAATTTCATTTTTGCTCGTTAGCAAAAAAACAAAACAAACAAAAAAAAAACGGAACAAAAAATATAATTGCTAATTTTTTACAGAGCATTAAATGAATTGAATCGGATCGAAAATCGTGTCGGCCGTACCAAAAATCGTACCGAACCGTGATTTAACTGTGTCGTTGCATCCCTATGGAACACCATTGCAGAAGCTATGACGGGAAAAGTTTTCATTTGCCTAAATGCTTAAGTTATTGAGTGCATTTTTTTTTTTTTTGAAAAACACATTTTATTTATTCTGTGTTTCTGTGCGGTATCAATATTGTTGTCTTTTACTTAAGAGGCATGGTCTATTGTTTTTAGTTGTGATTTCTGAAAAAGTAGCTTTGAATTTAAGAGTAAATATTTATCGCGTTTAAATGGGTATACTTGATCTATTAATATATACTGTATTCTCACTGTGTTATTGTAAATTGGTTAAAAAAAAAAAAATCGGTGGGCGGCGCAATAATATCGCATATCGCAATAATTTATGAGAATAATTATCGCACACTTTATCGTTTTGTTATCGTGACAGGCCTAATTCACCACCTGTTATGTGGCACAGGTAAGTAACAGGTACTGTTAATTATGCAAATTAGAGAAGCATCACATGATTTTTCAAAGGGTGCCAACAGTATTGTCCGGCCCATTTTAGGAGTTTTGTGTAAAATGATCACGATTGAATTTTTTCCCATTCTCTTTTGTCTTTTTTTTTCATTGCATGCAAAATCAATGAAGATGTTACTACCAAAGCATTTGTAATTGCAGTCATTTTCTGAAAGATATTGAGTGTTATATAACAGAATTGCAGGAGTGCCAATACGGCTACGTTCATACTACAGGTCTTAATGCACGAATCCGATTTTTTCGTGTTTTTCCAACTCGAGTGAGGCATTAACTTCAGTTTCAGTTTATTCGCACATCATCAAATACAGTACATAATCATACGCTAGCAGTTCACATGTTAAGATGGGCGAATAGGACACTCCAAAGAAGCTATTCAAAGCTTTTAGCAGGGGCCCAGTTAGACAACACACACATACACACACACGCAGGCACACACACAATTAACTGTGGACAATTTCAAAATTTTGGTTACATTGGATTTGGTAAGAGACACCAGTAGTGTTATTCAAATAATCAGCATATTATACTGTACATTGCTAGGAGATGAGTTTTGAGTTTTTTCTTAAAGATGGAGATGGAGTGTGACATTTTAAGTGTTTCATCCAATTCCTTCCAAATCTGTGGTCCTTTGCACACAATGCTAAAGCTTGTACACTTTAGCCTTCGTTTTTTCCCTGTGATTTGATGTTTTCTTCTGGTAGTGTATGTGTGTTGAGGAGTACAGACTGGGACGAGGTCACCTAATTTATAATTTAGTCTATAGATAATCTGATACATTACACAAGCATTTTGGTAATAGTTGTGGTCTTTAAGCCTCAGGAGGTGGTGGCGGTGAAAAATTATTTTAGTTGGAGCATTAAACTCAGACCATGTTAGGGCACGTATAACTTTTTTCTGTAGTATTTCAAGCTTTTTTAAATATGTTGGATATGTGTTGCACCATATGACATTACAGTATTGTAAGTGTGGTTCAAATAAAGATTTATACAAAATGAGAAGTGCAGAGAGTGGGAGATAGTGTCTCAGTTTAAAGAAAAGAGCAGCATATCTTGACAGTTTATGTGTAAGATCATCAATATGTTTTCTAAAATTAAGGCACTCATCAATATGGACTCCCAAAAATTTTGTAGAGTCGACCCTTTCTATGTTTTCTCCGTTTATGTTTAGGCAGATTTGTTTAGTGGCTTGTTTTTTATGAGAGCGAAACACAATGTAATTTGTTTTATTGATATTTAGAGATACAGTGCCTTGCAAAAGTATTCGGCCCCCTTGAACCTTGCAACCTTTCGCCACATTTCAGGCTTCAAACATAAAGATATAAAATTTTAATTTTTTGTCAAGAATCAACAACAAGTGGGACACAATGGTGAAGTGGAACAAAATTTATTGGATAATTTAAACTTTTTTAACAAATAAAAAACTGAAAAGTGGGGCGTGCAATATTATTCGGCCCCCTTGCGTTAATACTTTGTAGCGCCACCTTTTGCTCCAATTACAGCTGCAAGTCGCTTGGGGTATGTTTCTATCAGTTTTGCACATCAAGAGACTGACATTCTTGCCCATTCTTCCTTGCAAAACATCTCGAGCTCAGTGAGGTTGGATGGAGAGTGTTTGTGAACAGCAGTCTTCAGCTCTTTCCACAGATTCTCCATTGGATTCAGGTCTGGACTTTGACTTGGCCTTTCTAACACCTGGATACGTTTATTTTTGAACCATTCCATTGTAGATTTGGCTTTATGTTTTGGATCATTGTCCTGTTGGAAGATAAATCTCCGTCCCAGTCTCAGGTCTTGTGCAGATACCAACAGGTTTTTTTCCAGAATGTTCCTGTATTTGGCTGCATCCATCTTCCCGTCAATTTTAACCATCTTCCCTGTCCCTGCTGAAGAAAAGCAGGCCCAAACCATGATGCTGCCACCACCATGTTTGACAGTGGGGATGGTGTGTTCAGGGTGATGAGCTGTGTTGCTTTTACGCCAAACATATCGTTTTGCATTGTGGCCAAAAAGTTCAATTTTGGTTTCATCTGACCAGAGCACCTTCTTCCACATGTTTGGTGTGTCTTCCAGGTGGCTTGTGGCAAACTTTAAACGAGACATTTTATGGATATCTTTGAGAAATGGCTTTCTTCTTGCCACTCTTCCATAAAGGCCAGATTTGTGCAGTGTACGACTGATTGTTGTCCTATGGACAGACTCTCCCACCTCAGCTGTAGATCTCTGCAGTTCATCCAGAGTGATCATGGGCCTCTTGGCTGCATCTCTGATCAGTTTTCTCCTTGTTTGAGAAGAAAGTTTGGAAGGACGGTCGGGTCTTTGTAGATTTGCAGTGGTCTGATGCTCCTTCCATTTCAATATGATGGCTTGCACAGTGCTCCTTGAGATGTTTAAAGCTTGGGAACTCTTTTTGTATCCAAATCCGGCTTCAAACTCCACAACCGTATCTCAAACCTGCCTGGTGTGTTCCTTGGTTTTCATAATGCTCTCTGCACTTTAAACAGAACCCTGAGACTATCACAGAGCAGGTGCATTTATACGGAGACTTGATTACACACAGGTGGATTCTATTTATCATCATCGGTCATTTAGGACAACATTGGATCATTCAGAGATCCTCACTGAACTTCTGGAGTGAGTTTGCTGCACTGAAAGTAAAGGGGCCGAATAATATTGCACGCCCCACTTTTCAGTTTTTTATTTGTTAAAAAAGTTTAAATTATCCAATAAATGTTGTTCCACTTCACGATTGTGTCCCACTTGTAGTTGATTCTTGACAAAAAAATTAAATTTCATATCTTTATGTTTGAAGCCTGAAATGTGGCGAAAGGTTGCAAGATTCAAGGGGGCCGAATACTTTTGCAAGGCACTGTAGTTTATTACATTTTAACCATGTGTCTATTTTCTTTAATTCACTATTTATGATTTGCTCAAGTGCAGTTGGATTTTTCTGGGAAACAAACACATTTGTATCATCAGCAAATATGACCTTATGTAAAACGGACGTGGAGTTAACAAAATCATTAATGTACAGGTTGAAGAGGAGCGGCCCTAAGATGGAGCCCTGGGGGACTCCATGTTTGATGACTTTGTATGATGATTTAGAATTGTTAATGTTTACATAATGATGTCGTCCAGACAGATAACTGCGGAACCAGTCTAATGCTAGGCCTCTAATCCCATAATGCTGCAGTTTATTGATGAGTATTTCAGTCTTAATGGTGTCAAATGCTTTGGATAGGTCTAAAAAAATGCCAACTCCAAAGTCACCTTTGTCGATTGCATCATAGACTTTTTCTGTTAAGTCGAGTATTGCCATATATGTAGTATTTTGTTTTCTGAATCCATATTGTGATGGGACAATGATGTTTCGTTTGTCTAGATAGTTATTAAGTTTGACGGTCTGAACGTGCCAAGTCGCATAGAATTGGACCATTTCAAATCCGATCTAGGTCACTTTCGTATGTGGTTCAAATCCGATCCGAGCCACATTTTTCCAGACTGTCGTGGCGGTCCGTACTGTCCAGTCTCTCAAATCGGAACTCATGCAGCAATTACGTCATCAAAAAGCGAGAGAGACGCTACGGTAGCGGTGCAGCTGTGCGTTATTAGCGCCTAGCTTGCATTGAACACGGCTTTTTA
Organism: Corythoichthys intestinalis; assembly: GCF_030265065.1. Taxonomy (NCBI): domain Eukaryota; kingdom Metazoa; phylum Chordata; class Actinopteri; order Syngnathiformes; family Syngnathidae; genus Corythoichthys; species Corythoichthys intestinalis. The sequence goes on from NC_080403.1 coordinate 53,611,805, forward strand.
GGAAGGGTCGGACTTGACAACAGTCATAAAAAAAAAAAAAAATGGGTAGAGGATAAGCCTGAGATTGATCGGTTTTCTGTCTGCTCCATATAAGCAATATTTCAACATTGCTTACACGGCCGAGAGTCGGGGCAAACTGTGCGTATGTGTGTGTGATATGCACGGACAGTGCGTGCATGCTATCGATCCATATACTTTGAATATAAGACTAAACTGGGATTATTTATGTCTGTTATTTGTGTCCTCTTTTTAAAAAACAAAATATGATATCCCTGGAATGACGGATGACAGCCAGCATGTGTGGTCATTTGTTTTGATGCTTCTGCGCATGCAGGTCGTCTTGCTCAGCGCATGTAGCACTGCGAATTAGTGCACATGCGTACTACTTAAATGGTCTCAATGGACAAAGGCAGTCTGAACGGGCACGCCAAAAAACAGATATGACAAAAAATCGGATTTGTGCATTAAGACCTGTAGTATGAACGTAGCCTATTTTTGGCCACCACTGTACGTACACTTATGTTCAAAACAACACACATGTTAATGTTTAATACAGATGTGTTTCCTTATTTTGTATGTTTGAACTTTAATTATACGTTGTTTTGTTGACCAATAAACATCTGTGAAAGGAACTGGAGTCTCATATGCAACCAACATGCACACACGAGGTGATAAATCGCAGTCGGGAAAATTAGCCACCTCATTTTTATTTACCGTGCCATAAATTGACTCATTGCATGTTGTGACAGGCTTAAGCTTAGCACACAACACATCTCTATTTTTTTTTTTTGTTCATTGAAATTCAAATGTCAAATTGATGAACACGACTTTTTGAGGTTATCGGTGGTGATAATTGAATAAATACACTTGTCCCTTCCTGTATAAAAGAGGCTTTTATCTAATGAGTGCACATAATTAAATGACTTGGCAGCAATACAGCGAGTGAGTTTTTACAGCGATGGATATTGTTGTATTTGTTGCTTGTTAACTGTTTTTTTTTGGGGGGGGGGGTGGATGATGCACAGAAACGTGCTCTGAGTGGTAAATTCTGATTTATCTGTTCATGAAAAATGTTTCTAATCAAACGGAATATCAGGCTAACACTTGAAACAAGCACGACTCTGATTTAACAATGATGTCTCATTTCCTCGTGGAAACTAACTTAACACATAAGCACATGTATTAAACATGTATATAGCGGAAAACACAGACAAGACTGAAAAAGCAGTTTCTGCTCTTGCACTCCTCTTTAAAAGAAACTGCTCTATTTTAAGCCAAAACAACTGTTGTGTATGATAGAACAATATGTCTATATGCTGCAATAGCAGATTCATGGCGCATTAGGCCCCCCGAACTATTTTTAATTTTTCTGTTTTACCCTGGAAATCCCCATTTACAGACGTCGCACAATCGCTTTTGTTTCAACTCATCCATAAAACGAAGGTAATTAATCATATTTATTATTCAAAATGTCTGTCATTTTTAGCTTTGAATAATTATTTGATATCTAATATTTTGTTGAAAAAACAAAACAACTTAAAAAAATTATTCACTTGCATATTTTAAACTTTTAAACAAATTACGTCACAATGGGGAAAAAAATGGCGTCTGTAAAAACGTCACGTATCTACATACCTCTTAACGATCGCTTAATTGTATTTTTTTATTTTTTATTTTTTTGTTACTGTCGCATTTTCTCCCATATGTTGAATGATAAATAATCGATCCAAACAAAGAAAAATTGGAAAAAAGAAAAAAAAAACCTTTAAAAGGGTAAATATATGAAAAAGAATATCTGACCACTCCTTGATGTCTGCGATTTCTGCATCGTGACCCCTGCTATATTACCAGGTTTTACCCATAAAATCCCGAAAAATCCAGCTGTGGCCATTCACAGCTATGTCTTGACACTCAGTGATACATGCTACATGGAGTTTTTGGATCTAAACAAGGCAAGTACACGATTATATCTCGTTAAAGTCATGGCGTCTGCAATTCTGCTCTCGCTTGCTCTCACCTTCAGATAGGGTTTTGCTGTTAAAATTTTTTTTTTTTTTTTAAATGCCCTCCTGTTCAAAATTATTCTTCCCCCAGAAAATACAGATTTTAACCTTTCCAATGATGTATCACACATGCATATAGGACAATTTTGAAATTTGGTCAAATTGGGGGTCTCAGAGCAGAACTTCAAGTCAACTGAGTGTTTTCCGACATATATATATGGCGGAAAACACTCAGCTTAAAATCTCAATTTTTGGGGGGAAGAAAAATTTTGAACAGGAGGGTATTTTTTTAAATTATTTTTTTAAAAATATTTTTTTAAACAGCAAAACCCTACCTGGAGGCCAGAGCACGCGAGAGCAGAATTACAGACGCCATGACTTTAAAGAGATATTATTGTGTACTTACCTTGTTTCGATCCAAAAACGTCATGTAGCATGTATCACTGAATGTCAGGACACAGTTGTGAATGCCCACGGCTGGATTTTTGGGGGATTTTATTGGTGAAACGTGGCAATATACTAAGGGTCGCGATCCAGAAATCGCAGACATCAAGGAATGGTCGAGATTTTCTTTTACATATATTTACTATGCCGATCGATCGGGTCCGATCATTTCATTTTCAAAGTATCGGAATCGGCAAAAAAATATCGGACATGATTTTTTTTTAATATATGTATATATATATATATATATATATATATATGTTTTAATTAAATCGTTCTCTAATTGTATTTAACGCTACAGACATAATGCGTTACACTCTTCCAGAGTCTTTAAGCTTAAGGTAGGGTTATCAAATTTATCGCGTTAACAGCGAGAATTAATATTTTTTACATGAATCACGTTACAATATTTAACATATTTAACGCATGCACTGCACAACCCACTCACACATTGTCGCGTTCAATGTATAATGGCGCCGTTTTACCCATACAGTATATAGAGCTAAAAGGCAGTGTAAAATGAATAGAGTGAATTTTGGCAGCCTTTGGAGCCTTTTTTTAATTGGCTTACAATCCCTCTCCCTAACCTGGGAAGGAATGTGGGGAAGAAAGGTAATAGTTGATCTTTTTCTTAACACCCTATGTTATTTCCCAAAGCAGAGAAGATATATCAATTGGTACCACGACACACAGTCATGGTTGCACTTCCCATCATGCATTTGGGCAGAAGTTAAATGGATACAGTATCATTTACTGAAAGCTCAACAAGTACACTCGATGGCAATATTTAGTCACAATATACAAAGTCACATTTATCCTTTAAGAATTACAAGTCTTTCTATCTGTGGATCCCTCTCACAGAAAGAATGTTAATAATGTAAATGCCATCTTGAGGATTTATTGTCATAATAAGCAAATACAGTATTTATGTACTGGATGTTGAATGTATATATTCATCCTAGTTATATTCATTTTTTTCTTAATGCATTGCTAAAATGTATATGATCGGGAAAAATTATCGGGAATGATTGGAATTGAATCGGGAGCAAAAAAAAAAAAAGCAATCGGATCGGGAAATATTTGGATCGGCAGACACTCAAACTAAAACGATCGGGATCTGATCGGGAGCAAAAAAACATGATCGGAACAACCCTAATATTTACCCCTTTAAACGTTTTTTTTTTTTTTTTAATGACAGACATTTTGAATGATAATTAAAATTAATTACCTTAGTTTTATGGCTGGGTTAAAACAAATGCGGTTTTCAGGGTAAAACGGATAGATTAAAAATGGTTCGGGGGCTTAATGCGCCATGAATCTGCTATGGCAGCATATAGACATATTGTTCTATCAAACACAACAGTTGTTTTGGCTTAAAATACAACAGTTTCAGTTTCAGAGGAGTACAAAAGCAGAAACTGCTTTTTCAGTCTTGTCTGTGTTTTCCGCCATATATACTGTATATATATATATATATATATATATACATATATATATATATATATATATATATATATATATAGGCTTGGCATACTGTGCTGTATGTTTCGTGAGGAAATTGGACAAATAAAGATGCAAGACGCCAAATTAATTTGAAGTTGGTTGTGATCGGGCTAATTATATCATATTTGCACCTCCCACGTTGACATTTTAGCCCAGTAAAGGTGCCGGCTGAGAGCACGCGTTCTTGCGCCTGTGTGATCTAGCGTTAATATTCTAATGAATAAAACAAACGCCTTCGTCACCACGCGTTCCTCATAAGCTGGGTGTGTTAGGGAAATGCACGACGCAAAGAATTTGAATAATTGCTGTCACTTTTAGGAAATCTAAAGAGGAAAATCACGTCAAAACAGTTCATTTCAAATGATGATGATGAGCAGTTACACAAGTTGGGAAAACAATGGTTTTAAATACATTTAGCATTGAAGACACTAGTGCTGCAACGATTAATCGATTAACTTGAGTAATTTGATTTAAAAAAAAAAAAAAAAAACCTTCAAATCAATTTTTGCTGATTTGAGTATTTGTTTAATTCGAGTGGCATTAAAATGGTTTGATTTGAAAGTGTTTGCATTTCGTAATATTGATTTGGGTGGATAAACTGCCCCCTCGTGGCAACAGTGAATATCATTTAACATGGCTGAATCCAGCTGCTCCCTATTAAAAGCAACATAAGCTAATGTTTTTTTGTTTTTTGTTTTTAAATGCAATCGTAATTTAGTTCATAGGTGTTTATGTGTGAACATGTGTTTGAACGATTTATTAAGAGTATTGTAAAGGAAAAGACAACCCCCCCCCCCCCAAAAAAAAACGTAGCATTTTATAGCATTTAAGATAGCAGACCTTTGCTATGCAAGTTAGCAAGTTGTTCTTTTGTTGTTCTTAGATCGACATTTATTTAATTTTTAAAAGCATTTGAAGCTAAGCTCAGGTATTTTAATTTGTTTTTAAATGAAAGTGCAATTCGGCATAGTTTGAAGAAACACTCGGAAATTTATAATACTTATAACTTTAATCTCGTAACATTACGACTTTTTTTCTTGTTATACTGTGTAAAGTTACGTACTATTATGACTTTAATCTTGTAACATTACGACTTTTTTCTGGTACTATGACACTAATCTCGTAATATTATATGATATGACATTACGACTTTTTTTCTCGAAATAATATGTAAAGTTACTTATCACGACTTTAATCTCGTACCATAATAACTTTTTTCTCGTTATATTGCGTAATTACGTACCATTACGACTTTAATATCCTACAATTACGGCTTTTTTACTCGTATTATGATGAGTTTAATCTTGTAATATTACGTAAAGTGACATATCACCACTTTTTTTGTCCCAAAATGATATGTAAAGTTACTTAGTACTGGATTATGACTTTAATCTCGTACCATTCCTTTTTTTTTCTCGTATTATCACCACTTAAATCTCGTAACGATAGATGAAATTACATAACATTATAACTTTTTTCCCCTAGAAATCATACGTAAAGTTACTTATTATTACGACTTTAATGTCGTAACATTACGACTTTTTTCCCATAGTTTTATGTAAAGTTACGTAGTATTACGATTTTTTCTCATAACATTACGTAAAGTTATATAGTATTGCGACTTTAATCTTGTGATATTGACTTTTTTGATGGTATTATGATGACTTTAAGATCATAAAATTATGTAAAGTTACAGAATATTATGAGTTTTTTTCCTGAAATAATATATAAAGTTACTTATTATTACTTTAATATTGTAATATTACGACTTTTTTTCCCCATTATTTTATGTAAAGTTACGTAGTATTACGACCTTAATCTCCTAAAATTACAACTTTTTTCTTGTATTATGACGACTTTAATCTTGTTGTGTTACGTAAAGTGACGTAACATCCCTTTTTGTTTTTCAAATTAAAAAAAAAAAACGTAAAATTACTTAGTATTACGACTTTAATCTCGTCCCATTACTTTTTTTCTTCATATTATGACGAATTTAATCTTGTTATGCTACGTGAATTACATAACATGACGACATTTTTTTTTCTCAAAATCATAAACAAAGTTACTTCGTATTACGACTTTAATGTCATAAAATTCCGACTTTTTTCACCTAATTTTACAGTTAATTTTAGTTACGTCATATTACATTTTTAATCTCGTAATATTATGCCTTTTTCTCATAATATTGCTTTTGACATTACAACTCTTTTTTTCTAGGATTATGATTTTAATCTCGTAATATTACGTAAGGTAATTACGTTACGTTAAGGTACTTATTATCAGGACATCAAACTCGTACCATCATGACTTTTTTCTCATAATATTGCTTAGTTACGTAGTATTACGACTTTAATCTCCAAACATAACTTTAGTTTTCTTGTATTATGAGGACTTTAATCTTGTTATATTACTGAAATTGACAAAACATCACAACTTTTTTTTTCAAAATGATATGTAATTTAGCATTACGACTTTAATCTCGTAACATAATGACTTTTTTCTCATGAATTAACGGAAAGTTACGTAGTATTCTGACTTTAATCTCGTAATATTGCTAGTTTTTATCTCTTAATATTAAGAATTTAATCTCGTAACATAACGTATGACTTGATTCTCGCAGTATCACGACATTCTTATCGTAATTCTGCAATTTTTTTCTAATAGTATTACAATGTATGACATTATTCTCGAAACATTACAAATTTCATGACGTAGTATAATGACTTTATTCTCGGAGTCTTATTTTTAGTCTTACTTTATTTACCTGAAATACTCCGTAGTCATTTTTGGATTATTTGTGTGTACTTTTCTTAAAAAAAAAAAAAAAAAAAAAATCTGTGTTCTTCTTGTACTCACAAGTTGATCTATTCTCCAACAGTAGTAGTTGTCGGCACCTGTAACAGCTTCTGTACCGTCACCACGTTTGATATTACAGCGTTATTGTCTGCCCGGCATTGTAAAGTCAGCGCACCGGCACCTCTGCGCTCCTTTGTCAATGTCAGCGTCTTGACAGTGTGAACCGCCTTAAGTGCGGTAGCTCCACACAGTCGTTGTTGTCCCTGACTAACTTGCGAAATCAAATAAGTCGCATCGATTGGAGTGAAAGGCCAATGGAGATGTCACAGATGCAAAGCTGGCACACCAGGAGGAGACTCTCAACGGAGCGCTGCTCTTTCTGTTTCCTGTGTAGATAACCACACCATGGCGTCACACTCGGCCGTGAGCATTCGGATACTGGACGTGAATGATAATCCTCCTGAGCTGGCCACGCCGTATGAAGCCTCCATATGTGAAGATACCAAGGCGGGGCAGGTAATTTTCTATTGATTTTCAGACTTACAGCAACAGTTTCAAATTGAGTCAGTGAAAACACTCATTTTAGCTCATTTGCTGCTATTGACACAGCTAGACATCCGATCTATTTGAAGTAGGAGGAATGGCAGCCACCATCATAAAGGTGGTGGAGTGATTATAATCAGTGTATTATTATGACTATCCACTGGTGATAATCATACGTGGATGAGCTCCGCTCCTATAATCATCTATGCGAAATGTGAGAAACACAGCTGATGATGCAGAAGCAAGTCACCCCAAAGATAGTAGTACAAAAATGTGCACACTTAACTTTATAAGCAATCAGGACCTTCGCAATGCATTTCAGACTAACTACCTAGCAGCAGCTAAGTTATTTTAGAGCTAGAATTGAACTTTTGACCACAAAACAACAAAGGTAAGACGTGCGCAGAGATAGTCTGTAGTGTGCAAGCCAGGTTTTTAGTTGTCACAGAGCAGTTGGTTTATTAATTACTTGCTACTTTCTGCTGTTAGTCAGAGGCTGGAGCTACACTGCTGGGCCAAAAGTATAGGCACCCCTGCACTTCTGTCAGATAATGCTCAATTTCTCCTAGAAAATGACTACAATTACAAATGTTTTGGTAGTAATAGCTACATTTATTGTGCTTACAATGAAAAAACACCAAAGAGAATGGGAAAAAAAAATCATTATCATTTTACTAGGGCTGACAAAATCATCGCGTTATCGGGCGGTAATTAATTTTTCAATTAATCACGTTAAAATATTTGACACATTTAAGCACATGCCCCGCTCAAACAGATTAAAATGACTTCACAGTGTAATGTCCACTTCTTACTTGTATTTTTTGGTGTTTTATCGCCCTCTGCTGGCGCTACGGTGCCACTGATTTTATGGGTTTCAGCACCATGAGAATTGTGTAATTATTGACATCAACAATGGCGAGCTACTAGTTTATTTTTTCATGGAAAATTTTACAAATTTTATTAATACGAAAACATTAAGAGGGGTTTTAAGATAAAATTTCTATAACATATAGTAACATTTATCTTTTAAGAACTACAAGTCGTTCTATCCATGGATCACTTTAACAGAATGTTAATAATGTTAATGCCATCTTGTTGATTTATTGTTATAATAAACAAATACAGTACTTATGTACTGTATGTTGAATGTATATATCCGTATTGTGTCTTATCTTTCCATTCCAACAATAATTTACAGAAAAATATGGCATATTTTATAGATGGCTTGAATTGCGATTCATTACGATTAATAAATTTTTAGGCCGGAATTAACTCAATTAAAAATTTTAATCGTTTGACAGCCCTACATTTTACACAAAACTCCAAAAATTGGCCGGACAAAAGTATTGGCACCCTCAGCCTAATACTTGGTAGCACAACCTTTAGACAAAATAACTGCCAACAACCACTTCCGGTATCCATCACTGAGCTTCTTACAATGCTCTGCTGGAATTTTAGACCATTCTTCTTTGGCCGACTACTCCAGGTCTCCGAGTTTTGAAGGGTGTCTTCTTTTCAGAGGTGTTCCATAGGATTCAGGTCTCGACTCATTGCTGGCCACTTTAGAAGTCTTCAGTGCTTTCATTCAAACCATTTTCTAGTGCTTTTTGAAGTGTGTTTTGGGTCATTGTCCTACCAGAAGACCCATGACCTCTGAGGGAGACCAAGCTTTCTCACACTGGGCCCTACATTATGCTGCAAAATTTGTTTGTAGACTTCATAATGCCATGCAGATGGTCAAGCAGTCCAGTGCCAGAGGAAGCAAAGCAACCCCAAAACATCAGGGAACCTCCACCATGTTTGACTGTGGGGACCGTGTTATTTTCTTTGAAGGCCTCGTTTTTTCCCCTGTAAACTCTATGTTGATGCCTTTTCCCAAAAAGCTCTACTTTTGTCTCATCTGACCAGAGAATATTCTTCCAAAACGTTTTTTGCTCTCTCAGGGAAGTTTTGGCAAACTCCAGCCTGGTTTTTTTTATGTCTCTGGGTCAGAAGTGGGTTCTCCCTCGCATTCTAACCATAGAATCCATTTTCATTCAGATGCCGACGTACAGTACGGATTGATACTGTTGTCCCCTCGGACTTCAGGACAGCTTGAACTTGTTTGGATGTTCATCAAGGTTCTTTATCCACCATCTGTACAGTCTTTCGTTGAAATCTTTCGTCAATTTTTTCTTTCTGTCCACATCTAGTGAGGTTAGCCACAGTACCATGGGCTTTGCACTTATTGATGACACTGCGCATGGTAGACACAGGAACATTCAGGTCTTTGGAGATGAACTTGTAGCCTTGAAATTGCCCATGCTTCTTCACAATTTTGCTTCTCAAGTCCTCTGACAGTTCTTTGTTCTTCTTTCTTTTCTCCATGCTCTATATCACAGGTGTCAAACCGATTCCTGAAAGGGCCAAGTGGGTGCTGGATTTTGTTCCGATACCGCACAGAGAGTTTAACCAAAGAACTTCCTGCTGAAACAAGCAGCACCTGACAAAGTTTAAATGATTACAAATGTAAAAGATCTGATTGGTGAAAAGGTTCCTCTTCGTTGGTTGAAAAGCAAACCTGCACCCACTTGGCCCTTTCTGGAATCGGTTTGACACCTGTGCTCTATATGGTACACGAAACGACACAGGACAGAGGTTGAGTCGACTTTAATCCATTTTAACTAGCCGCACGTGTGATTTAGTTATTGCCACCACCTGTTATGTGCCACAGGTAAGTAACAGGTGCTGTTAATTACACAAATTAGAGAAGCCTTACATGATTTTTCCAAGGGTACCAATTAGAGGTTGCGCTTGACTTTTTCGTTGTCTGTCATCTTGACTGACAGGGTCATAAAAATCTGATCATAATCTATTTTTACCCTTCACTTAAATGTTTTAAATGATAATAATGACATATTCAATAGTATTTAGTTTTCATTCATTTTTAATTAATTTTCTGTCCGAAAAAGCTTAACAGAGAATCCACACCGTGCCATCACACATCAAGCAGACGAATATGTAACTTTTTCTCCGCAGTGACAAAAACAGCTGACTGTGGCCCCAGTAGGTAGGCTACATATGGAACAATGAAATTAACAGTTCACCTGCTGTGGCCTGAACGCAGTCTCACACCTTCCTCCTGGTGCGCATGGACTTGAATTGCGTGCCCGCTTGTGCATAATCAAATGTCTCAAGTGGGATTGCTGCAGAGGCTATTGTCATGGGGTTTTGGACTTTTGCCTCGGACAGACGACTTCTCATGGCCGTTTTGATGTAGTTCTGGAGGCTGAATCCGCGCTCTGCGGCCACACTCTTTTTTCACCTCTTTTATCAACACCATTGTCGTTTTGGGGCTTTTTGAAAAAACTTCGGACACTCAGTTGCCTTGACATTTTTCCGAGTAAGACCAACGACGTCATGCATCAAGAGAGACAATAGCTAATTATTATGCTCACTCGCCACCCTGTGGTCTGGGGTGTGAATTGCAACCTGTCAAAATGACAGATGGACTTCAGTTTTTTCCGTCACCGTTTTAAAAAACCGGTCAACGACGGAAAATATTCGGTTAACGCGACCCCTGGTGCCAATACTTTTGTCCGGCCCATTTTTAGAGTTTTGTGTAAAATGATAATGATTTATTTTTTTTCTATTCTCTTTTGTGTTTTATCATTGCAAGCAAAATCAATGAAGGTATTCCTACCAAAGCATTTGTAATAGGGCTGTCAAACGATTAAAATTTTTAATCGAGTTAATTACAGCTTAAAAATTAATTAATCGTAATTAATTGCAATTCAAACCATCTATAAAATATGCCATATTTTTCTGTAAATTATTGTTGAAATGGAAAGATAAGACGCAAGATGGATACATACATTCATCATACGATACATAAGTCTTGTATTTGTTTGTTATAACAATAAATCAACAAGATGGCATTAACATTATTAACATTCTGTTAAAGCGATCCATGGAGACTTGTAGTTCTTAAAAGATAAATGTTAGTACAAGTTATAGAAATCTTATATTAAAACCCCTCTTAATGTTTTCGTTTTAATAAAATTTGTAAAATGTTCAATCAAAAAATAAAGTAGTAGCCCGCCATTGTTGATGTCAATAATTACACAATGCTCATGGGTGCTTAAGCCCATAAAATCAGTCGCACCCAAGTGCCAGCAGAGGGCAGCAAACCTCCAAAAAAAACACAAGTAACAAGTTGGCATTGCACTGTGTTGTCATGTGCGTTAATTGCATCAAATATTTTAACGTCATTAATTTTAAAAATTAATTACCGCCGGTTAACGCGATAATTTTGACAGCCCTAATTTATAATTGCAATCATTTTCTGGGAGAAATTGAGCATTACCTGACTGAATTGCAGGGGAAAATTTTTGACATTGTATCGTGAACCTGACGCATGGCCGGCCCAGGCCATTTGGCGGCCCTAAGCAAAATAATGCCAAGGGGCCCATATTTTTGGCCCACCATTTCGTCACAGTGTACTGTGAAACCCATACATGCAATCAAACCCATACGTCTATATTTTGTATATTAATCAGATTTTGTTGCACCGCATACTTCAAACTTCTCACACCAAATGATTGTCAGTACTTGCAGTAGATGGCACCAAACCTTTTTCTAAAAGAGGAAAAGAAAGAAGTTAAGGAAGAACTTTTATTTTTTTAAGCCTTTAATCAAGTATCAAAACTCACAAAAGTCAAATAAAGGAAACTGTCGTAAACGGATGTTTACATAGATAAACGACAATGCGCGCCACATTATTCATGCTGCTCTATTAACAACGTATAAAATGAGGTTGCCAGATTGGGGGCCCCCTAGTGGTCAGGAGCCCTAAGCAGCTGCATAGTCTGCCTATAGGCTGGGCCGGCCTTGACGTATCGCAAGTTTAAGTGTTTCTTCCCATCCTTAATATATTCAATCATTTTTTTTGGTCACTATTCTCCTTGTTTATTCTATTTGTCCCAATGAACCCTCTTCTATAACAATTCAACTAAATATTTTGGAATATTAAGCAGCGTGAAAAGTCACAACCACAGGTGAGAGCATTTCTACTTGCTCCTTTCGCTGCTCAACATTAAAAATTCAAAGGGTTATCCGGGTGTTTTATGCTCCACATGCATCAAAATGCTCCGGGCAAAGTTGGCCCCTGTAACACGTCCAAAACAAAGGCGTAATTAAAAAACAAGCCTTAAAAAAAAACACTCCGGCCTCCATGCTGGTTGCTGTATTTACATCTGTGTTGCATTCCGCACCTGCCGTGTTTTTTCCTGCCGCGTCACCAGAATTAGCATGCATTAACCTTCCTCTTCATCACAGAGTTGATTAGACGTCCTGCACCAAAAGATCACTCCAGGCCTACTGCGTGAGCTTTTCATGTAAATATAGGAACACGCCTACCTAGCGACTGTAGTCACCTGTGAGGGGAGATGGAGAGGCAGGGTGCATATGAAAGGTTATTCACATCAATTTTTACTTGTCTCTTCTGGCTTTTTATGGTGTTGTGGAGATGGCTGCTCCTGGGACTGAATGAAAATATGTTTGCCTTTGGCGAAAGGCTTTCCAGCGCTCATTTTCAGTCTCTGGGGAATTCACAGGAAGGGGCCTGCGGGAAAACAATTCTTTTTTTCGCCTCCCCTATTATTTTCATAGGTAACAGGGGTCTGGCTGAAAAAGCTGCATGATTTAAGGCGAGAAATGGGTTGCGTCGGAGCAGCTCGCCAGGTGTTCTAAGCAGAAATTGCAATGGCCGCTGACTATCAAATGAGATTTTCGGCGGTAATTAATTTGAGAGGAGAAATTCGAAAGGTGAAGTCGGAATTTTTAGTGTGTTTTAACTTAGAGAAGGGAAGTGTGCAGTGGAATATTGGAAAGTTAATATTGAATCATGTGGTGTCTCGTCCTCTTTCTGCTGTGGATTTAGACGGGTTTATCACTAGTATATGTCCAATCCATTAACCCTCGTGCGATGCTATTGTTTTTACCCCCTCGCGTTATTTTACATAATATGTCAGGCTACTTTGAGGTGTGATAACTCAGTAATTTTTGAATATTTTTTTTCTTTCAACAACTCAAAATGTTCATTGGGGTCTGAGCTATCCATACATATGTAGTTTTTATTTATTTATTTATCCCCACCCCACTTAGGACAACACAAGCCCATAGGAGGACTATGAAGAAAACTGTGCTGTATATATAGATTAAAAAAAATAATAATAAAAATAATACTTCATTTGACATAATGAGAGCTTTGAATGAGGCAATAAGTTACAACAACAAAATTTTCTATACATGACAATTTTTTTGACAATGACAGTTTTACTGAAAACGCCCCTCTCGCGTTATTTTACATAATATGTAAGGTTACTTTGAGGTGTGATAAAGTCATTTTTGAATATTTTTTTTCTTTCGGCAACTCAAAATATTCATTGGGGTCATACCTATCCATACATATGTAGTTTTTATTTTTTTATTTATGTATTTATTTATTTGTTTATTTATTCTCCCCCCCCCCCACCCACACACACACACTTAGGACACACAAGCCCATAGAAGGACTATGGAGAAAACTGTGTTTTTGGAGAAAACTGTGTTTTTTATATATGTATATATGCATTAGAGACGTCCCGATCGATCGGGTCCGATCACATCATTTTCAAAGTATGGGAATTGGCAAAAAAATATCGGCCATGCCTTTTTTTTAATATATATACAGTATATTTTTTAATTAAATCGTTTTCTAATTGTATTTAACGTTACAGACATAATATGTTACACTCATCCAGAGTCTTTAGTTTAGGCTTAAAGTAGGGTTATCAGATTTATCCCAATAACGGTGGTAATTAATTTTTTTTTTTAAATGTATCACTTTAAAATATTTAACGCAATTAATGCATGCGCTGCATAACTCACTCACGCATTGTCACGCTCAAGCTGTAATGGCGCTGTTTTACCTATATAGAGAGATTAAAGGCAGCGTAAAATGAGTATAGTGAATTTTGGCAGCCTTTGGAGCCTTTTTTTAAGTGGCTAAAGCCTTTCAATCCCTCTCCCTATGATTAGAAATATCATGGGAAACAATGTGGGGAAGCAAGGTAGCAATTGATCTTTTTCTTAACACCTTATGTTATTTCTCAACGCAGAGAAGATGTATCAATTGGTAGCACTACGCACAGTCATGGTTCCACTTCCCATCATGCATTTGGGCATGGCCACAGTATCATTTATTGCAAGCTCAACAAATACACTAGATGGCAATATTTAGTCACAATATACAAAGTCACAAATCTTTCTATCCGTGGATCCCTCTCACAGAAAGAATGCCAATAATGTAAATGCCATCTTGAGGATTTCTTGTCAGAATAAACAAATACAGTACTTATGTACTGTATGTTGAATTTATATATTCGTCCGAGTTTTATTCATTTTTTTCTTAATGAATTGCCAAAATGTATATGATCGGGAAAAATTATCGGAAATGATTGGAATTGAATCGGGAGCAAAAAAAAAAAGCAATCAGATCGGGAAATATCGGGATCGGCAGATACTCAAACTAAAACGATCGGATCGGGAGCAAAAAAACATGATCGGAACAACCCTGACAACAAAATTTTTTATGCATGGCAATTTTTTTGACAATGACAGTTTTACTGAAAACGCCGCTCTCGCCTTATTGTACATAGTATGTAAGGATACTTTGAGGTGTGATAACTAAGTCTTTTTTTTTTTTTTTCTTTCAGCAACTCAAAATGTTCATTGGGGTCAGAGCGATCCATACATATGTAGTTTTTATTTATTTATTTACCCCCACCCCCACCCCCACCCGACACAAACACACACACACTTAGGACAACACAAGCCTATAGAAGGACTATGGAGAAAACTGAAAACGCCACTCTCGCGTTATTTTACATAATATGTACGGCTACTTTGAGGTGTGATAACTAAGTCGTTTTTGAATATTTCAACAACTCAAAATGTTCGGTGGCGTCCATACATATGTTGTTTTTATTAACTTATTTACTTTTAATGCTATCTGATGCCACCATCTATGGAAAATAAAAGTACTAGTAGCAGCATTGTCTTGTGACTAGAACTAAATATGTCCTATATTGTTTATGTATGTGTAAAATGTTTTACAATGTAAATAAAACATTGAAATGGTCAAAAAGTCACAAATAAGAATTTAGAATGAACTGAATTTATTTCAATAGAACAACTAACAAATAATAACAACAATAATAACAAACTACTGCAACTACTAACTTTCAACAAACAACAACGACAATAATTACAACTACTAACATTTTATTTTTTTTTAACAGTTCCAACATAGTCTCTTTGTGTGCTTGTTGCATATAGCTAGGGCCGGCCCAGGCCATTTGGGGGCCCTAAGTGAAATAATGCAAAGGGGTCCATATTTTTGTCCCACCATTTCGTCACAGTGTACTGTGAAACCCATACGTGCAATCCAAGCCATACGTCCATATTTTGTATATTAATCAGATTTTGTTGCACTGCATACTTCAAACTTCTCACCCCAAATGATTGTCAGTACTTACAATAGATAGCGCCAAACCTTTTTCTAAAACAGGAAAGAAAGAAGTTAAGGAAGAACTTTTTTTTAAAGCTTGTAATCATGTATCAAAACTCACAAAAGTCAAATAAAGCAAACTGTAGTGAACAAAATAGAATAATAAATTAAACAATTGCCAAATTGGGGGCCCCCTAGTGGTCAGGGGCCTTAAGCAGCTGCATAGCCTGCATAAAGGCAGGGCCGGCCCTGCATATAGCAACCCCACACGGGTTAAAACCCCATGACGTTCATCACGTCATCGGGAAAAAAAAAATCAAAGGCAGTCATGGGGCTGCTGCAAACATTATTCTTAAAATAGTTTCATCACTTCAACTCAGTGGCTTTACTGTTTTTCCTTTCGCTAGACCTTACGAAAGAAGAGTTGAAGTATAACAGTCTGTCACGCAAAATTCTTTTGGAATCGGCCAACATCTCATTGAAAACCGGCATAAACCAAGCAAATATTTCCTTCACTTCAAGTAAAAGTCAAATAATTCAGATGAGTTCTCTTTTTCCACACGCATGCTGAAAATGTTCATTCTCTCCATTCCATCTGTCGACTGTGAAAAGAAAAAAAAAAATGGAAAAGAAAACTGTTTGAAAGCGTTCTCGTCGCTTTTGTTGAGTGCTGAGCGTCTGAGGCCCGAGACGCTGGCAGAATGTATTAGAGCCCACACAACACCTGCTATATTTTACATCAACTCAAACCAAATCAACTGTCAAATTGCCTGTATTGAGTTTCCAAACTTTTTCACAGACGGCTTCTCCTGGTGTCCATGTTGTCCTTCTCTACTGGAGCGAGGCACATTACTTGATAGTGATTGCATGACTTCGTCTACAGTAACTACAGTTGTGGTCAAAAGTTTACATACACTTGTGAGGAACATAATATCATGGCTCTCTTGAGTTTCCAGTTATTTCTACAATTCTGATTTTTCTCTGATAGAGTGATTGGAACAGATACTTCTTTGTCACAAAAAACATTCATGAAGTTTGGTTCTTTTATGACTTTATTATGGGTGAACAGAAAAAAGTGATCAAATCTGCTGGGTCAAAAATATACATACAGCAGCGCTAATATTTGGTAACATGTCCCTTGGCCATTTTCATTTCAATTAGGCGTTTTTGGTAGCCATCCACAAGCTTCTGGCAAGCTTCTGGTTGAATCTTTGACCACTCCTCTTGACAGAATTGGTGCAGTTCAGTTAAATTTGATGGCTTTCTGACATGGACTTGTTTCTTCAGCATTGTCCACAAGTTCTCAATGGGGTTTAAGTCAGGACTTTGGGAAGGCCATTCGAAAACCTTAATTCTAGCCTGATTTAGCCATTCCATTACCACTTTTGATGTGTGTTTGGGGTCATTGTCCTGTTGGAACACCCAACTGTGCCCAAGACCCAATCTTCGGGCTGATGACGTTAGGTTATCTTGATGAATTTGAAGGCAATCCTCCTTCTTCATTATCCCATTTACTCTCTGTAAAGCACCAGTTCCATTGGCAGCAAAACAGCCCCACAGCATAATACTACCACCACCGTGCTTGACGGTAGGCATGGTGTACTTGGGGTTAAAAGCCTCACCTTTTCTCCTCCAAACATATTGCTGGGCATTGTGGCCAAACAGCTCGATTTTTGTTTGGTCTGACCACAGAACTTTCCTCCAGAAGGTCTTATCTTTGTCCATGTGATCAGCAGCAAACTTCAGTCGAGCCTTAAGGTGCCGCTTTTGGAGAAAGGGCTTCCTTCTTGCACGGCAGCCTCTCAGTCCATGGAGATGCAAAACACGCTTGACTGTGGACACTGACACCTGTGTTCCAGAAGCTACTAATTCTTGGCAGAGCTGGTTTTTGGTGATTCTCGGTTGAATCTTCACCCTCCTGACCAATTTTCTCTCAGCAGCAAGTGATAGCTTGTGTTTTCTTCCTAATCGTGGCAGTGACAAAACAGTGCCATGCACTTTATACTTACAAACAATTGTTTGCACTGTTGCTCTTGGGACCTGCAGCTGCTTTGAAATGGCTCCAAGTGACTTTCCTGACTTGTTCAAGTGAATGATTTGCTTTTTCAGATCCATGTATGTATATTTTTGACCCAGCAGATTTGATCACTTTTTCTGTTAACCCATAATGAAGTCATAAAAGAACCAAACTTCATGAATGTTTATTGTGACAAAGAAATATCTGTTCCAATCACTCTATCGGAGAAAAATCAGAGTTGTAGAAATAACTGGAAACTCAAGAGAGCCATGACATTATGTTCTTCACAAGTGTACGTAAACTTTTGACCACAACTGTACATCCTTTTAACTCGAAGATGCATAAGTGCGAACGACCCGGTCATGTAGTTTTCTTGAAATATCGTCGTAATTAGGCATGTGCCGGTATGAGATTTTGACGGTACGATAACGGTGAGCAAAAATACCACGGTTTCACGGTATCACGGTATTGCAATTATAGCTACAAAATGTGTTATTTTGAGATGTATGGGTTAAAAAAAATAACTTTTTTCCATTGAACAGGATTTTTTTTTTCTTTCAGAGCATAGTTGCAAATTGGAACATGAATATATTGTTAAAATAAATAAAGTATCAATTTAAGAAGAAAAAAATATTTTAAATATAATTAAAATATAACTTATAGACTATACCCACAGCCACAGCTCAAGTTGCTCAAGATTAGAGCAAGAGCAAAATAATTTCTATAGAAAAGTAAAAACACTTCTGAATAATTTTTTAAAAAATTTATACTGCATCACTTTTTTTGGGAGGTTGGAAAAGCTCAAGTGAAGTTTTGCCAATTTCAGCCACTGTGTCAAATCTAGTCTACATGATGTCATGCCTTTGTGTTAAAAAGAACATAAAGAATTCATAAGTTAATAAGTTAGTTAAAAATGTAAAAGTTAGTTAAAATGTAAATATTGTTGTGGAAAGGTTTCATCTAAAAAATAAAAAAAATAAAAAAAAACATTGGGAGTGAGACCTCTCCTTGAGCTAACGAACGTGGATTTGTGCTTAGGGCAAGATCATCTATCGTAATTAACGATCTTTGATGCTATCCTTTTTCCCCTTCATTCAAGCGAATCAAGTTTGTTTTCTCGCTCTGCGGCTGTAACACTCGACGAAGTTGCTCTCCCAGCTAAGCCTAGGCTAACATTCACCTTTGTACGCTTTTAGTTAGTGTGTATATCGAATTTGAAAGGAAAATGTGTGTTTTGTTTTTGGCGAACTTTTCCATGGTGCTAATCTGTTGAAGCTACTCACGCATGGAAAAATACAATTGTACAACGTTTTAAACGTGTTGATTTTGTATAATACACTTAGCACGATTTGAGAGCTCAATAAATTGAAGAAAAGAACGCCTTATGTTTGGAGTATTTGTTTTTGGGTTCGCTGGCTGTCTAGCCGATAGTGTCACTTTCACACACAGAAACAAACGGGAGGGGGTGAGCGCTGCCGCGCCACACCACATCTGGCTGCGTTTTTGACACATGAAATATGGTGAATACCGTACTACGGTCTGACGGAAAATTTTAGTGGTTTTGAAACCGCGACGTTTTCACACCACGGTAAACCGTGAAACCGGTAACCAGCACATGCCTAATGGAAATGAAAAATTCTTGTTCCTATTTCAGGAATTCTTCAAATATCATGGTTTTTCATGACATTGTGTTTACAATTACCGTAATTCCCCGAATATAACGCACACTTTTTTTCCCCCAAAATCAACTTGTAAAATCATGGTGCGCATTATAAACGGGTACATGGATGGAGACTGAAATATATATATATATATATAAACCGATTTTTTTTTATTGACACGGCCACGTTGTGTTGAAGAAACATATGCGGCGACCCGCTGCCGACCATTACGGTACGTGACGTCACCATTTTGTTTCAGTAATACTTCACTCTAATCGGCTGAATGATTTCGTCTGTGTTAAATTCTGCTTTTTTCACTCTTCATAAAGCACAGAATTTAGTTTCTTGAACTCATTTGAGTCTACGTTTATTGCAGCGCCGCAACTCGGACCATAACTAGGGGTGCACGATATCCATTTTTTGAAACCGATACATATATCGATAACTTCCTGCTCTTCAAGGCCAATACCGATACGATAACCGATAATATATATACATATATATATATATAATATATATATATATATATATATATATATATATATATTAGGGGTGTCGAACGATTAAAATTTTTAATTTAAATGTTAAATACAGCTTAAAAATTTAAAATCGTAATTAATTACAATTATTCGCAATTCAAACCATCTATAAAATATGCCATATTTTTCTGTAAATTATTGTTGGAATGGAAAGATAAGACACAAGATGGATATATCCATTTAACATACGGTACATAAGTACTGTATTTCTTTATTATTACAATAAATCAACAAGATGGCATTACCATTATTAACATTCTGTTAAAGCGATCCATGGATAGAAAGACTTGTAGTTCTTAAAAGATAACTGTTAGTACAAGTTATAGAAATTTTATCATTAAAACCCCTCTTCATTTTTTCGTTTTAATAAAATTTGTAAAATTTTCAATCAAAAAATAAACTAGTAGCCCGCCATTGTTGATGTCAATAATTACTTACACAATGCTCTTGGGTGCTGAAGCCTATAAAATCAGTCGCACTCAAGCGCCAGCAGAGGGAGCCAAAACTCTGAAAAACACAAGTACACATTTCACTGTGCTGTCATTGTAATCTGTTTGAGCGGGGTATTTGTGCGTTAATTGCGTCAAATATTTTAACGTGATTAATTTAAAAAATTAACGCCCGTTAACGCAATAATTTTGACAGCCCTAATATATATATATATATATATATATATATATATATATAATTTTTAAATGTATATTCACCCGAGTTTTTGAACACATGTCAGTCAAAAATACTACTGGTGGATTCAGCATAGATTTGCCTTTGACCTAACCAGAATTTTCATGATGACATGAAGATTATACAAAGACAAGAACAGTTTTAAAAATAGTTTTGGAAGCTTAACACGCCATGAATCTGCTATGGCAGCATATAGACATATTGTTCTATCAAACACAACAGGTGTTTTGGGTTAAAATACAGCAGTTTCTTTTAAAGAAGAGTGCGAGAGCAGAAACTGCTTTTTCAGTCTTGTCTGTGTTTTCCACCATATATATTCTCCCCAAAGTTAAATACGCTAGTGTTACAATATGTGCTATTTATTTCTTGATTTTTACCCCCAAAATACACCGAAACACTTTTTTTCCTCCACAACATCAGGGGGTGCTGCAGGATCCTCAGCACCCTATTTCCCACACCACTAGTGTAATAACACGAATCCTCGAAGCATCAAAATTTGATTCGAAGCTTTTTTCTATTCGAATTTCTCAACCTAATCAAATAATCGTTGCAGTAGGGTTGTACCGATCATGTTTTGTTGCTCCCGATCCGATCGTTTTAGTTTGAGTATCTGCCGATCCCGATATTTCCCGATCCGATTGCTTTTTTTTGCTCCCGATTCAATTCCAATCATTCCCGATAATTTTTCCCGATCATATACATTTTGGCAATGTATGAAGAAAAAAATGAATAAAACTCGGACGAATGTATACATACATACATAAGTACTGTATTTGTTTATTATGACAATAAATCCTCAAGATTGCATTTACATTATTAACATTCTTTCTGTGAGAGGGATCTACGGATAGAAAGACTTGTGACTTTGTATATTGTGACTAAATATTGCCATCTAGTGTAGTTGTTTGAGCTTTACAGTAAATGTAGCCATGCCTTAGTGCATGATGGGAAGTGGAACCATGACTGTGCGTAGTGCAACCAATTGATATATCTTCTCTGCGTTGAGAAATAACTTAAGGTGTTAAGAAAAACATCAACCTTGCTTCCCCACATTGCTTCCCATGATATTTCTAATCATAGGGAGAGGGATTGTAAGGCTTTAGCCAATTCAAAAAAGGCTCAAAAGGCTGCCAAAATTCACTCTACTCATTTTACGTTGCCTTTTATTTCTCTATATAGGTAAAACGGCACTATTGCGCATGCTTTAAGTGCGTTTAACATTTTAACGTGATACATTTTTTAAAAATTAATTACCGCCGTTATCTGGATAAATTTGATAACCCTACCTTAAGCCTAAACTAAAGACTCTGGATGAGTGTAACATATTATGTTTATTACGTTAAATACAATTAGAAAACGATTTAATTAAAAAATATATATATATTTAAAAAAGGCATGGCCGATATTTTTTTATCGATTCCGATACTTTGAAAATGACATGATCGGGATGCCGATCGATCGGCACATCTCTAGTATGCTACAAGTTAAATACGCTAGTGTTTCAATATGTGATATTTTTTTCTTCATTTTACCCCTCAAAATTCAGCAAAACACTTTTTTTCCTCCACAACACCAGGAGGTGCTGCAGCACCCCACTTCCCACGCCACTGGTGTAATTACACGAATCCTCAAAGCATCAAAATTTGATTCAAAGCTTTTTTCTATTCGAATTTCTCGACCTAATCGAATAATCGTTGCAGCACTACATTCTAGCGTAAATCTAGATAGCTTTTGCTTACTGCCTCAAACCAGAGACTCTTGGAAAAGAATTGCTATTTGCTTCCTTTTGACCCTCATTTAATGAATTCTGTCCAGTTCTGAGTTAGCATCTTTCCTTTATAAAACCTTTACCATCACTGTCACCGTTATAGTTTCGCTAGCTAGCTGCTGCCGCTAGCCCCAATGCCACTCTTACCTCATGAGCATCACTAAAAAGGTAATTAGCTACCTATTGATACCTACTGATATGGAAGACTCACCGAACATTAAACACCACGGCACAGTGGTTGAAAAACACTGCCTTAGCAAATACACGTGCATCATTCACTTATGGAAGAGTGTCAGGTCCAATCACCATTCCATCTAAGGGTTGAATAATTATTTTATGAGCTTTGTTGAGTTTTGGCGTAGATTCTCATACATCCAATACTGTTACTCCACACTTAAAAATTGGGAACTGAAGAAACCTTTCGGGTTATGACTGAGACATTTCAAGAAAAGCCCAGGTTCCTCCGTTCAACCTTTGCAGATTCGTCAAGTTAGTTACCTTTGTCGAGAAAGCGTTCAAGTAACAAATTTCAGGCTCATGGATGTTTATTGTCTCTGTTTCTGGTTTGTCATTCTTTCTTTCTTATTCGTTTGATGAATGGCAAGGATAAAACATTACTTTGGATTCTGTGACATCATTTTTCACGTTTGATACGGCTGAGCAGTAACATTTTTCAAGTTGAAAGCTAGGCAAGGCAAGTTCTTTAACTACTAAAAAAGTCATCTCTTCTCCAGCAGTTTTTTTTTTTCAGTCTGATGCACTTTGAGCTTAATACCTAAAATTCATTTTGATTTTAATGTCCATTACAAATTGGTTTCTGACACACAAAATAAGCTTCGGAGCCATCGGCCAAGTGTGTTTCTAAATGTTGTTTTAGACAGTTATTCGTCATCTCCAATTATCATTATTGTTATTAATAATATTATTATATTATCCATTTGAAGTGGGATAGATGGCAGTGAATGAACGAAAGTTTTCATTGCCAGCCGTTCAGTTCAAACAAATTGGACGTCTTCGAGCTATAAACTCGGATGAAACTAGGATGAAAGTAGCTTGTTTTTCTTTTTATTACTTGTTTTGTACAGTGTTGTCACAGATTTACTTGAAAAAGTAATTTATAATTTGTAGTAATAGATAAATAAAGAGGTTTCCAACAATTTTGAATAGGGGTGTAACGGTACGCAAAAATCTCGGTTCGGTACAGTGCCTTGCAAAAGTATTCGGCCCCCTTGAACCTTGCAACCTTTCGCCACATTTCAGGCTTCAAACATAAAGATATAAAATTTTGATTTTTTGTCAAGAATCAACAACAAGTGGGACACAATCGTGAAGTGGAACAAAATTTATTGGATAATTTAAACTTTTTTAACAAATAAAAAACTGAAAAGTGGGGCGTGCCATATTATTCGGCCCCCTTGCGTTAATACTTTGTAGCGCCACCTTTTGCTCCAATTACAGCTGCAAGTCGCTTGGGGTATGTTTCTATCAGTTTTGCACATCGAGAGACTGACATTCTTGCCCATTCTTCCTTGCAAAACAGCTCGAGCTCAGTGAGGTTGGATGGAGAGTGTTTGTGAACAGCAGTCTTCAGCTCTTTCCACAGATTCTCGATTGGATTCAGGTCTGGACTTTGACTTGGCCATTCTAACACCTGGATACGTTTATTTTTGAACCATTCCATTGTAGATTTGGCTTTATGTTTTGGATCATTGTCCTGTTGGAAGATAAATCTCCGTCCCAGTCTCAGGTCTTGTGCAGATACCAACAGGTTTTCTTCCAGAATGTTCCTGTATTTGGCTGCATCCATCTTCCCGTCAATTTTAACCATCTTCCCTGTCCCTGCTGAAGAAAAGCAGGCCCAAACCATGATGCTGCCACCACCATGTTTGACAGTGGGGATGGTGTGTTCAGGGTGATGAGCTGTGTTGCTTTTACGCCAAACATATCGTTTTGCTTTGTGGCCAAAAAGTTCAATTTTGGTTTCATCTGACCAGAGCACCTTCTTCCACATGTTTGGTGTGTCTCCCAGGTGGCTTGTGGCAAACTTTAAACGAGACATTTTATGGATATCTTTGAGAAATGGCTTTCTTCTTGCCACTCTTCCATAAAGGCCAGATTTGTGCAGTGTACGACTGATTGTTGTCCTATGGACAGACTCTCCCACCTCAGCTGTAGATCTCTGCAGTTCATCCAGAGTGATCATGGGCCTCTTGGCTGCATCTCTGATCAGTTTTCTCCTTCTTTGAGAAGAAAGTTTGGAAGGACGGCCGTGTCTTTGTAGATTTGCAGTGGTCTGATGCTCCTTCCATTTCAATATGATGGCTTGCACAGTGCTCCTTGAGATGTTTAAAGCTTGGGAACTCTTTTTGTGTCCAAATCCGGCTTCAAACTCCACAACAGTATCTCGGACCTGCCTGGTGTGTTCCTTGGTTTTCATAATGCTCTCTGCACTTTAAACAGAACCCTGAGACTATCACAGAGCAGGTGCATTTATACGGAGACTTGATTACACACAGGTGGATTCTATTTATCATCATCGGTCATTTAGGACAACATTGGATCATTCAGAGATCCTCACTGAACTTCTGGAGTGAGTTTGCTGCACTGAAAGTAAAGGAGCCGAATAATATTGCACGCCCCACTTTTCAGTTTTTTATTTGTTAAAAAAGTTTAAATGATCCAATAAATGTTGTTCCACTTCACAATTGTGTCCCACTTGTTGTTGATTCTTGACAAAAATATTAAATTTCATATCTTTATGTTTGAAGCCTGAAATGTGGCGAAAGGTTGCAAGATTCAAGGGGGCCGAATACTTTTGCAAGGCACTGTACGTACCTCGGTTTTGAGGACACGGTTCGGTTCATTTTCGGTACAGTAAGAAAACAAAATGCAAAATATAAATGTGCTAGTTGTTTGTTATGCACTTTTGTGCTTTCAACAATAGGAACATTAGCCTATAATTAGCTAGAATTTTGCTCAAAGTAGCGGGTATTTCAAGATAACAATCCAACAACAATTAGCCTTTCAGACCCCGCGTATTGCTCAGCTTTCTTTCTGAAAGAAAGAAGAAAAAAGAAGTCCTGTGCTAAAGAGAAAAGCAATCTCACTGACAAAGATTTTAACCAGTATTTTACAAATGAAATGCCTCAATTTTTTTTCTTATGAACGGTTTTCAAAAGCTTTATTGGTGGATTTTCTCAAGTTAAAGCGCCACACAGATATTAATGTGTCAGCAGGATTTGTGTATTATTTTTATTATTTAATTACAGGTGTTTTAGCTCATTTCAATTTATTTTATTTAAATGGGCTATTATTTATTTCATTATGTGTTTGTATTTTACAAATGTGATTTAGTAGTCATTTATATTGTATATTTTATGTTGTATAACTTTAGTTCCTATGCCAATATTAGTTCCTACTTGTTTTGTGGTGATAGGAGGGTTTTGTATTGAACACGGGGCCGTGTTGGTTATTATTATAGCAGAGAAGACAACTGTAAATCAACAAAGACAAGTCAACTGTGCCCCGATCTACCACTCAAGAGATCTGATGGACTCAAAATGTGGGTTACGATTGCATATTAGTTTGAAAATCGACCGGATCCACCGTATTTTTACACGAGTGACTTCCGGTCTGCCCGGTCTGCTAGCTAGTAGTATTGACGCAGCAGGGCCGCGTCTCGCGTCAAATAATAAACTCTGCCGTTTTCGCGTGCATCGCGTTGAGCCGCTTCTGGGACGCGTCTAACACGGGGCCGCACTGCGACTGGTGTGCATTGGCTGATTGACTTTAACGGCCGCGTTTCACTGCGTTCTCGCGGAGGCCACATTGTCGCGCCGTTGACGTTTCTTACTGTCCTACCGTTAGGGATGGGAATTGAAAACCGATTCCAATTCCGAACCGGTTCCTAGTGTTTCGAGGCCTCGACATCACAATGAAAAAGCCTTAAAGATCCCTTTAACGATTCCTAAAGTTGCATATTGCGGCGTGACGTGTCTTGTTGTTCAGACGCATCAAACTAGCATGGCGCCAAGAACCACTCGCTCCAAAGTTTGGCTACAGGAAAGGAAAGAGGGTGAAAATAAAGGGTTACGATGGTTTAGCGCGAGCATTGCAGCCGTAAATAATGACAGCACGTTAAGCCTGAACGATATATCGTTTAAACATCGCCATCGCGATGTGCGTGTGCGCAATAGTCCCATCGCAAGCACATGCGATAGTTTTTCTTTTTTTTGATCCACATACGCCTCACTTTCTGGTCTGCGCACAGCCTCCTACCCTCCCTCTCCCAGCCTTTTGATCCTCTCAGTCACTGCGGCACAACAATGGCTTTGATCTGGCCAAAGAAGCAGACTTCACACAGGCATCTGTCAATCATCGTTTAACTTGTTAAAGAGTTGCAAGGAAGCCGCGCTGGAATGAACGCGTGTACTGTGGGGATGTTGGAGACATTTAAATGCCAGAAGTGATCATGAGGAGTTTGAAATTTCTACATGTCACTTCAACGGTCACAGCTAAAGCAGATAAACAGAAGCATTTAATAAAGCCAAGCATTTATCTGCTACAGTACTTTATTCTTGTTCAAAAATGATTTGGTTGGACAGTTATGTTTAAAACTTATCATAATTATGAAATTTGAAGTGCTTAAAAAACATTTATTTATATACATTTTTAAAATCACTTTGGGGGGGGGGAGTTGGGGGGGGGGGGGGGGGGGGGGGACATGTCTTATACACGGTGACCCAAAAAAAAGTTTACACTGCCATAATACAACTTAAATGCCATGTTTATTCAGCTTAGAATTAGAATTGAATCACAAATTATACATTAT
Organism: Corythoichthys intestinalis; assembly: GCF_030265065.1. NCBI lineage: Eukaryota > Metazoa > Chordata > Actinopteri > Syngnathiformes > Syngnathidae > Corythoichthys > Corythoichthys intestinalis. The sequence continues at coordinate 53,639,124 of NC_080403.1, forward strand.
TGTAAAGAACATGTACAGTACACTCTATTTTTCAATGTGTCCTCCCTTAAGTGTCACAACAGCCTCCAGGCGCCTGCGGAACGCTCTTTTATGTAGGATGCTGTCATCTTTTCCCAAGATCTAACAATGGACCTCTCCAAGGCTGCCACAGAGGTTTGTGGCTTCTTACAGGCACTGTCCTCCACAGTTGCCCATATGCTATAATCTAGGGGATTGAGATCTGGACTCTGGGGTGGCCACATATCACCTTGTCAATCAACTTTTTGGTCCGCACAGATCGGCACTTCCAGACCCAGGTTTTTGTGAGGCTGTTCCAATATCTTTCAGCTTTTTTTTAACTTTGTAGACTGCACATCTGGATATTCTCAGATTTGCTGCAATCTCAGTAGGTGTAAAACCGGCACGCAGCAATTCAGGTACAGCTAAAGTTTTCTTCATTTTCAGCAGAAGCACAGGAATTGTAGAGACGAGAGATTACCAGCTGCATTGAGTGACCTTAATGAATCACTTAAGCATGACAACCTATTTAGATATGTTTCAATGGCTTTTAAACAAGTAGTCAACTGAGTGTAAAATTTTTTTTGGGTCAACCTGTATGTATCTCTTTCCAATGCTAAATCTGAATAAATACATTGGGCACAAAAAAACACACACAAAAAAAATTTTAAATGGGGGGGTGGGCTACTTCGCGGTTTTTCACTTATCGCGGCGGGTTCTGGTCCCCATTAACCGTGAAAAACAAGGGATGACTGTACACTGTGGTGATCTAAAGTCTTTCCAAACAGCTATTTAAGTCAATATCTTGAAAAAAAATATATAATTTTTTTTCAATATCGCAATATAATATCGCAATATATCGCAAACCCAAAAAAAAATCGCAGCGATAGTTTTTCCCAATATCGTTCAGGCCTACAGCACGTAGGTTCAAACGCTCGAAAGTGTGTCTTCACTTCACGAGAAAAAATTACAACAAAGCGACTTGCAGTCATTGCAAGGTGGAGATAACTGATCCATTCTTCAAATTTTTTCCTCAGAGTTTTTGGTTTCGGGAAACTTATGAAGAAAACATCCTTCATATGTCGTAATGTCTAGAGTCGGTTCTACAAGTTCCATATCAGCAGTGCTTGATCGGCATGTTTGTTTTTGAAAGAATACCGGAGAAAGCTAGCAGAAATATAATGGTTTGTATGCGAGGGCATGTCCATAATGTCCCACTTCCGCTTTACGATGCAACGTCACGGTCTAAAAATAGCATTCGTGCAGTACGCTATTGCAGCCACTGAGTTAATAGAGAAGCTATCTTAATAGGTAGCTATCCTAATGGAAGATTTTGGTAGCAACTTGTCGGTACCTTTTCGGATATGAAGTATCACAATATATTACCATTATAATGTTCTGTCACACCTTAATAGTCAGTGTGACTTACTTGGATTTTTAAAGCTTAATTCTCTGGGGAGAGTTGGGACGGGGCTTTACAGTCCCGGCCCGGCTCCCCCCTGTTTTTAATGCACCACACACCAAGGTTGTGGGATGGTTGGGACCTGTTGGGGGGGTACCTCACGGTTGCCTCCTCACCACAGGCCCCGCCATCCCTGCACCTTTTTTAAATGCACCACACACATCATACTCCACAGGAGAGCTCCGGCAAAGGGCGGTGGGACGGGCGGCTGGGCAGAAACTCCATGCTGCGGTCCCACTGCCCCAAGCCAAGCTCTCCTATTTTAATGCATACTTTGCACTACCCTCCCCTCGCAATCCCATCACGGCAGCCGGGAACCTGGCAGCCACAGTAATAGGGTGGTAGGTGGGTCCCACACTTTTTCCTTATGGCGTGGCTCCTGGGGTGTGGCCTCCCCTCTGCCTGGGCTGCCGGCCGCGGGAGTGGGGTGGGGGGTCGGAGCTCTGATCTTGCATCGCCCCGTGGCAGTTCCTCGGCGTTCTCCTGCCTCCGTCTTCCCCTCTCTTCTCTGGCTGGACATCCGCCCTGTGCTCCGTCGCTGGCTGGGCGCCGGTGTATCAGTGGGGTGTTGCCTGCACCGGCGGGGGACCCTGCCCTGCCTTGGGCTTGGTGGGCCGCTAGGGGTCCCGTGGCGTGTCGTGCCAATTGGGGGGCTGCGGCTGTGGCCCGGGTGGGTGGGCTGGGGTGGGGGTAGGTGTGGGGTTGGTGGTGCGTCCTCCTGCCATCCCTGAAGGCCGGTTGATGGGTGCGCGGGTGGCTCGGGGGACCACCCTGGATCCCGGGGGGGGGGGGGGGGCCGATGGCTCCTTTGCTGGGCTGCGGGGAGAGGGATGGGCTGCGCTTGGCCCTCCCTCTCCGGGCTGGCTGGGTCGGGGCTGTGGCTTTGGGTTGGCGCCCTGCGGCTTCTCCGCCCGTCTGCGTGGCTGACGCGCGCCCGGTGGGGCTGCTGGATGTGGTAGGGCATGCTCAGGTTGGGGGTCCTGGTGCCGGGATTTGCAATGGGGCGGCGTAGGGTTGGTCGCCAACGGGCTCACACTCATAAGAGATTCACACGATTACTGGGTTCTAGATCACAGAACTGATTTGTGTACACTCTACCCCTTTCAATCACTTAGCTTATAGACACCCCCACCCCCGTCCCCCTCTTTCACTGGCCAATAGGCCCCCACATGGTGTAAACCGGAAATACATCTCGCTGACGATGGCACCAGCATATTAGTAATTAGTCTAGATGTTCAATGTATTTCTTGTTGTTGTTTGTGTATGTGTTTTTCTTTCTTCTCTTGTGTTTCTTTTCTTCTGTCCCCCCATAATCCCTTCCTGTTCGCTGCTTTGCCATAATAAAAAGGTATTTTGAATGATCACAATGGGAGTATGTCAGACTCTGAATGTGAAACATTAAAACTGTTCAGACTATCCAGGCACTTAGACTTCCATTCTCTATGTCAAACAGCTGAACGGGACAGGTTAAAAATAAATAAATAAATAAAAATAAAGCTTAATGAGCTGCATGCCTTTTGGAGTAATTATCCCATCATGTCATGTCCACCGAATATGGTGGGTGGGGCTTATAGTCCGGAAATGGCGTAGTTTATTTTTATTTTTTCATGGATTAATAAAATGAAAGATTGATAAACTGCTAATTAAAATAAAATAGTACAATTGAAATGAATAAAAACAGAAATACACAAGGGATATGTCCCATAATATCATTTTAAAGATGTTATTTTTCTTTCAGTGCCGCTGATGGCGTTAGACGCCCAATCTTTTTTTGACGGGGAGGGGCATTCGTTCATTCGCCCTTTGTAGAATAGATAATAGACACAGAGGGTATCTTCTTCTCTTGCATGGAATTCTTAAATATTGTGAATAATAAGCAAGCACATGATCCTCGCCCACCTCTTGGTATTTTCTTTGACTGGATGCGGAAGGACAGAACAGGACAGATATCATGTGTGTAGAAAAGAGGCCCGGGTGGCAAGCCAAACACTAAGTGTGACCCGGGGTAACGGCGACCTGTCAGCTCGCCTGTGCCGACTCACAGCCAAGCCGAGTGGGTCACGACGACAGATCGCCTCGGTTTGACCGCAATGTCGTCCGGCTCAGTGTGAGAAAAAAAAACACCGAAATGTTAGGGTTGTCTCAAACGCGCACATCAAATGTGCTCCTACGTGAGAAGTTTAATCGGCAAAATGAGCAGAGGGGAGGGTTTTGATGGAGTCGAATAAAAAACATGGGCCGACTGAGCCAGAACGTGGGAAAAGGAGACGAGGCGGGATAGGAGAGCTTGCGGTTTGTGTGAAAAAATGACAAGCTTACAACAAATCAGTTTTGAAATTCCCATATTTGATGTTACATTGGACACTACCTTTAAAATCAATGCTCTTATTAGCTAAATTCCTCTTTGATGGTTCATGCTAATGATTTTACAAACTGATATGGATTTCCCATCTGCTGTATTTTTTGTATTGCTAATCTTACTGAGGTTGTGGGTGTTTTGAAGCCTATCCCAGATTACTTTAGGCGAACCTTGAACTGGTCCTCAGACAATCATCGAACATACAGTGGGACAAATAAGTATTTAGTCAACCACCAATTGTGCAAGTTCTCCTATTTGAAAAAATTAGAGAGGCATGTAATCATCAACATGGGTAAATCTCAACCGTGAGGGACGGAATGTGGGGAAGAAAAAAAAACAGAAAATCGCACTGTTTGATTTTTAAAAAATGTATTTCCAAATTAGAGTGGAAAATAAGTATTTGGTCACCTACAAACAAGCAAGATTTCTGGCTGTCAAATTCAATTCAATTCAATTCAATTTTATTTGTATAGCCCTCAATCACAACAGAAGTCTCAAAGGGCTTTACAGAGGCAATATGATGCACAATTAGAAATGAAGCAACAAAGATGAATAGATACAGTTCAAGTCCTGGGTATCCCCTCAAAGAGGTCTAACTTCTTCTAACGAGGCTCCACCCATTACCTGTATTAATGGCACCTGTTTTAACTCATTATCGGTATAAAAGACACCTGTCCACAATCTCAGTCAGTCACACTCCAAAGTCCACTATGGCCAAGACCAAAGAGCTGTCGAAGGACACCAGAGACAAAATTGTAGACCTGCACCAGGCTGGGAAGACTGAATCTGCAATAGGTAAAACGCTTGGTGTAAAGAAATGAACAGTGGGAGCAATTATTAGAAAATGCAAGACATACAAGACCACTGATAATCTCCCTCGATCTGGGGCTCCATGCAAGATCTCACCCCGTGGCGTCAAAATGATAACAAGAACGGTGAGCAAAAATCCCACAACCACACGGGGGGACATAGTGAATGATCTACAGAGAGCTGGGACCACAGTAACAAAGGCTACTATCAGTAACACAATGGACTCAAATCCTGCACTGCCAGACGTGTCCCCCTGCTGAAACCAGTACACGTCCAAGCCCGTCTGCGGTTTGCTAGAGAGCATTTGGATGATCCAGAAGAGGACTGGGAGAATGTGTTATGTCAGATGAAACCAAAATAGAACTTTTTGGTAGAAACACAGATTCTCGTGTTTGGAGGAGAAAAAATACTGAAATGCATCCGAAGAACACCATACCCACTGTGAAGCATGGGGGTGGAAACATCATGCTTTGGGGATGTTTTTCTACAAAGGGACCAGGACGACTTATCTGTGTAAAGGAAAGAATGAATGGGGCCATGTATCGAGAGATTTTGAGTGAAAAGCTCCTTCCATCAGCAAGGGCATTGAAGATAGGACATGGCTGGGTCTTTCAGCATGACAATGATCCCAAACACACAGCCAGGGCAACAAAGGAGTGGCTTCGTAAGAAGCATTTCAAGGTTCTGGAGTGGCCTAGCCAGTCTCTAGATCTCAACCCCATAGAAAATCTGTGGAGGGATTTGAAAGTCCGTGTTGCCCAACGACAGCCCCAAAACATCACTGCTCTAGAGGAGATCTGCTTGGAGGAATGGGCCAAAATACCAGCAATAGTGTGTGAAAGCTTGTGAAGAGTTACAGGAATCATTTGGCCTCCGTTAATTGCCAACAAAGAGTACATAACAAAGTATTGAGATGAACTTTTGGTATTGACCAAATACTTATTTTCCACCATGATTTGCAAATAAATTCTTTAATAATCAAACAATGTGATTTTCTGTTGTTGTTGTTTTTTTTTTTCCACATCCTGTCTCTCATGGTTGAGGTTTACCCATGTTGACAATTACAGGCCCCTCAAATATTTTCAAGTGGGATAACTTGCACAATTAGTGGTTTACTAAATACTTATTTGCCCCACTGTATTACTAAATGTTAAATAAGGGATTTTATGAATTATTTAGGGCTGTCAAATGATTAAAATTTTTAATCGAGTTAATTACAGCTTAATATTTAATTAATTGTAAATAATTCAATTCAAACCATCTATAAAATATGCCATATTTTTCTGTAAATTATTGTTGGAATGGAAAGATAAGACAAGACGGATATATACATTCAACATACGGTACATAAGTACTTTATTTGTTTATTATAACAATAAATCAACAAGATGGCATTAACATTATTAACATTCTCTTAAAGCGATCCATGGATATAAAGACTTTTAGTTCTTAAAAGATAAATGTTAGTACAAGTTATAGAAATTTTATATTAAAACCCCCTCTTAATGTTTTCGTTTTATTAAAATTTGTAAAAATCAAAAAATAAACTAGTACCTCACCATTGTTGATGTCAATAATTACACCATGCTCACTCATGGTAGTAACCCAGAAAATCAGTTGGACTCAAGCGCCAGCAGAGGAAGCCAAACACCAAAAACCAAGTAACAAGCGAACATTACACTGTACTGTCATTTTAGTCTGTTTGAGCGGGCCATGTGCGTTAATTGCATTAAATATTTTAACGTGATTAATTTTAAAAATCAATTACCACCCGTTAACGCGATAATTTTGACAGCCCTAGAATTATTGTAATGTTATTTAACATTAGTTATTGTCTAAAAATGCAATAACTAATGCATTAAATCGTGTTCATGAAATATTATTAAATGTTAGATAAGGGATTAAATGAATTATTGTTCAATTCGCTGCTCAGCCTTCGCCGCGTACAGACGCACTCTGAAGCACTCTCTTATCTTAACCGATAAGCGCTAAGGGCCAGCAAGCTCGACTCCCAGTATGGCTTCAAAGAATTTGAAACCTGGAGACTTGGATGAAATAAAATCCTCCATACAGAAGTTGGAGGTCTCCTTGACTGGCTTGATTCAAAACCAGAATCAAGAAATCATCAGAGAGCTCCATTTAATTCGCGCTGAAAACGGGAAACTCAAGCAGGCGGTTGAGGAGAGAGATGTTCGCATCAAGAAGCTAGAAATTTTGGCTGACGATCTCGACCAGTGCCGACGCGCAAATGAGCTCATCATTTCTGGATTACAACTGACGCCTGGCCCAGGGGACACAGTGGCGCAACTGGCAATTGCTAAGCTGAAAGAGTATGGAATAAACATGGAACCGCTGGACATCCGTCGCTGCCTTCTGCTCCCATCTGGGGGGAGAGGACCGGCGACGGTGCTCATGAAGCTGGTAGACCACAAGACCAAGACTGCCCTGCTTAACCAGCGCCGCCACCTGAAAGGGTCGAAGATTTTTTTGAATAACAACTTAACTCGCCGAAATGCCGAAATTGCAAGAAAAGCACGTCAACTCAAGAGAGCTGGGAAAATAGCCAACACCTGGGTCTCGGATTGCAGGATCCTTGTCAAGATGCAGGATTGAGTCGCTACTCACACCAGCTGTGATAACATGTCACACACATAGCCACGACAAAATGTTCCACAGCAAACAGATGCAAAAATGTCAGGGACATGACAAAGTCAATAACCTTGTACGCCCTAAAATTAATCGAGCTGCTTGAATGGACGCTTAGTCACTAAACCCAGATTGTTGACTGTGTTATTCTACAGTTTTGATGTATGTCCCATGCCTGAATGTGCGTCTTTAGTTGTATGGGGGACGGGAAACTGATAAGCATATGCTTCATCTCGTCCGCCTTTGTCGTCTTCTTCGGTTTCTTCGGGCAAATCATATCATATTTTGTAATTGTCAATGCTTGTCAGTGATACCGATGATGATGACAATAAAATTCCATAAAATAAAAAAAAAATTGTCATGTTAATTAAACATGAGTTATTGTCTAAAAATACATTAACTAATGTAAATTAAGGGATCCTTATTACCTGGGTCTTTCCGAAGGAAAGAACAAGGTAATGCTGTTCTGCAACTTTATTGTACTTATTACCTGGGTCTTTCCCAAAGGGAAAGCCAAACTTCCCCAATTCCATTGACGCTTATGAAGGGTGCCGCCATTGACGGCCATGTATGTCCAAATTTCCCATTCATTTCTAATGGCATTTTATCATGTTTTTTCATTCTATGGATGCCAATGTACTTGGATTCCATTGACGCCTATGTAAGTTGATACCATTGACGTCCATGGATGTCCTAATTTTTTCCCATTTATTTTCAATGGGAATTTTTTTTCTTCCCCAAAATAACAGAAAATCACCAGATATCAATAGGACGTGTACCCCAAATGTCCCCGATTGCATTGACGCCAATTCTCCCAATCATTTCTAATGGCGTTTACTTTGTTTTATGCCATTGACTGGAACTATTGTCCATTCTATTGATAGACCTGAGTGGGGCTAAGATATGTATCTCCACAGAGGAAAGACCCAGGTGTAATTTCTCCCGAAATTGCAGTTTCTAGTTGTAAAGTGTTACCCTGGCATTCGTCTCGTTATGTTCTAGTCTCCCAAGCAGAGGTTGCGCTATACTTTTTCGTTGTCCGTCATTTTGACTGACAGGGTCATAAAAATCCGGTCATAATCTATTTTTACCCGTCACTTAAATTTTTAAAATGATAATAGTGACATTGTGGTGACCCTTCGTTTGGTATAATTCACCTTCCGTACTTTTGTGTCCATTTGGCCGAGCGCGTTAGCGGCTACGACACAGTAACGTGACAGAGACACTTAAGAGCCGCGCGCGTTCCGGTGTTCTGACAAATTTTGCAACCCATCAAAAAATGCTACCTTGCAGTTTTGCGCATGCGCGTAACGTTGAAAATGGCCGCGAATGCAGCGATTCCAAAGTAAACATTACAAACTTTCTTTAAAGAAAGGAATATTTACTTAAGTTTGATCATGTAAAGACATGTACAAAAGTTCTCAGACACATCCTACCATGTTAGCTGCACCCCGCGCTCTCATTGTTAACGACTTTGCCGTGTCGTAAAGTATTATTTTACGCCATTTTCGTGTTGCACATGTATGTTATGATGTATCTGGTTTAGTTAGGACCTCTGGATAACATTGAGAGTCCAACTGAATTTAAAAGAGAGCTTTTTCGGCGCCACAAAAGCTTTGGGAGCAAAATTTTATAAGGGAGCAAATTTTGACAGAACACCGGCTTGAATAGAGAGTTCACAGAGAGCAGCAGAGCTACAGCGGCTGGACACAGCAATTCGAGCTAACAAGACTCTTAACATTGCATACCGCTTCAACATAATAGTATTTAGTTTTCATTCATCTTAAATTAATATTCTGTCCGAACAAGCTTAACAGAGAATCCACACCGTGCCATCACACATCAAGCAGATGAATATGTAACTTTTTTCTCCGCAGTGACAAAAACAGCTGACTGTGGCCCCAGTAGCTAGGCTACGTATGGAACAATGAAATTAACAGTTCACCTGCAGTGGCCTGAACGGAGTCTTACACCTTCCTCCTGGTGCGCATGGACTTCAATTGCGTGCCCGCTTGTGCAGTCCCTGTTTTTTCACCTCTTTTATCAACACCATCGTCGTTTTGGGGCTTTTTGAAGAAACTTTGGACACCCAGTTGCCTTGACATTTTTCAGAGTAAGGCCAACGACATCATGCATCAAGAGAGACAATAGCTAATTAATATGCTCACTCACCACCCTGTGGTCTGGTGTGTGAATTGCAACCTGTCAAAATGACAGGTGAACTTCAGTTTTTTCCGTCACCGTTTTAAAAAAATCGGTCAATGACGGAAAATATTCGGTTAACGCGACCCCTGCTCCCAAGCCATGTTTTTAGCTCCTCATCATCACGAAATACTTTCGTTATCACCATTGTTGACAAGAACAACACTGATAGCCATGGCTGCCCCGAAATGTAAATGCCTTCCATTCCTCTCGCAACCTTGATCGGTCACCCAGGTCCCGAGCAGACACGCTGCACTTTTGGGAAAGTCTCACCCTCTAGCTTTCCAGCCGAATGAGGAGATTTAAGCGGGTCAGGAAAGGGGAGCGTTGGATAGAAATCTAATTAGGTGATTGTGCTTAAGGGAGTTAAGCGAGCTGCTCGATAAACTCCCACGCAACCCGCTTGCACTCGCTTCCTCTTCCTTATTTATTTAAATGTATAGGGGCGAAAAAGACTAACAGCACATGTCAATTGATCAACAACAAACTGTAATGTCACTGAGAAATTCATGCATAAGCTCATTTATTGGCCACCTCGCTCAGAACGACGGCGGTTTCCCTCGCAGCGAGTTCGACTTCAAGCGCAGACGGACTCTTAAGAAAAGCGCCCCTGCTGAGGACTCCGACGCCCGACGCAGATCAAGGCTCACTTCATACATTTCTTCAAAGATATTACAACATTCAGCTCTCGGTTGGAGACAAAACTCCTGTTTATGACACGCATCCCCCTCTCTCCTAGTTTTTGACTTCAAAATTGAATGAACCTGAATAAAGCTTCAGAGAATGATGCGAAGATGAGATCAAGTCTGTTTTGGCAGAGACTTTTTCGCTTGTACGGATCACAGAGGAGTGTCTGAGTTTGTTGTTTATGTGCGGGAGATCACACGCAAAATATTGGCTCGCATCGAGGGACTCGCACGTTTATTAAAGGAACGTGTTTTTGTTTCGTAAACGTCGTCATATCAGAAGGGTCGTTGGCTGAGCGGTGGTTCGTGAAGCTGCTGGCGTGCGATCGATTGCCATTAAATCATCAATCAGGCCTGTGGTTAAATGCCAATCAGTCCAGCCTACTGGGAAAACACGCAGCTTTTTAAAGCATCAGACGGTGCATTTGGGTGAGATTCGGTGTAGGAATCAACCAACTTGGCAGCCTTCAGTAGGAAAGCAAACATTTTTAAGAACCAGAAGTAGATGACGTTGATGGCTTAATATGAAATGCAGCTTGGGATATCGAAACAAAGGTCACCCTCAGTTTGTGTGAATTCTAACAGGATGTGGGGGAAAAAGCTAATGAACATTGCAAGGAATGTGTTAGTGATCCTCTAACTTAAATACATGTAGGCTCTAATAAACCACAATTGTTCTCTTGTACTAAAACATGTTGTTAGAAACACGTAAAATGTTAAATCAATGGCAATATTTTATAATATTTAGTACATATTTGACCGTTAGTTGGCACCATGGTTTGCGGGCTCGCAGTGATGACGTCATTGGTATTTTTCGTGTTCAACAATTGCTTACTGCTGCCTAAACTCGCGAACTAAAATGCCATGATGTGCTTCTTTTGGATGCAATTTCCAGTCAAATGGAAACAAGGAGAGTGAAGTGAGTGGTCAAGGTGGAATTATTATTTTTAGTGAATAAATGTGTATATGTGGAAGCTTCTCACCCTTTTTGGTCCCTGTATGCACGTATCCTACCCACCACGCGTTACAACTAGCGCCCGAACATTTTTCCTGGATCCTCAGTCAAGTAAGGGATCCGTCTATTTTCTGGATCCGACGGTCCCACCGGTTTATTAAAACGAAAACATTAAGAGGGGTTTTAATATTCTGATTCTGATTCTGATTTATGTTGCATTAATTATAGAATGGTGACGGCCAACACATTGAGGGTGTAGAGCAAATGCATGTTATTTTCTTACTTTTACGTATCGATAATATGTACCGTGTGTGCCTGTTTTGTGAAGAATGCTGATGAGATATGAAATAACCAGTAGCCAATTGAGTAAGCTACCCTTTTTGGTTTATATATTTGGAAATCTGACACTAAAGGAGTCAGTGCCTCACCAACCATGAACCTCACCGCACGTCACTGCTAAGGGGCACAACAGTTGTATAAAGTTGGGTTGTTCCGATCATGTTTTTTTGCTCCCGATCCGATCCCGATCATTTGAGTATCTGCCGATCCCAATATTTCCCGATCCAATTGCTTTTTTTTTGCTCCCAATTCAATTCCAATCATTCCCGATCATTTTTCCCGATCATATACATTTTAGCAATGCATTAAGAAAAAAATGAATAAAACTCGGACGAATTATGACAATAAATCCTCAAGATGGCATTTACATTATTAACATTCTTTCTGTGAGAGGGATCCACGGATAGAAAGACTTGTAATTCTTAAAGGATAAATGTGACTTGTATATTGTGACTAAATATTCCCATCTAGTGTATTTGTTGAGCTTTCAGCAAATGATACTGCAGCCATTTAACTTCTGCCCAAATGCATGATGGGAAGTGCAACCATGACTGTGCGTAGGGGCACCAATTGATATATCTTCTCTGCGTTGGGAAAGACCATAGGGTGTTAAGACAATGATCAACTACTACCTTCCTTCCCCATATTGTATAAGGCTTTAGTCACATAAAAAATGGCTCCAAAGGCTGTCAAAAATCTCTCTACTCATTATACGCTGCCTTTTAGCGCTATCCATAGGTAAAATGGCATCTTTATAGATTGAACGGGACATTGCGTGAGTGGGTCATGCAGCGCATGCGTTAATTATTTAATGTGATTATTTAAAAAAAATTAATTACCGCCGTTAACGCAATAAATTTGAGGGCCCTACTTTAAGCCAAAACTACTCTGGATGAGTGTAAGACATTTTGTCTGTAACGTTAAATACAATTAGAAAACGATTTAAAGAAAAAATATATATATTAAAAAAAGGCATGTCTGATATTTTTTTGCCAATTCCGATACTTTGAAAATGACGTGATCGGACCCGATCGATCGGGACATCTTTAATATAAAGTTTTGCCGAAAACATACGATTTGGCCAAAATTTGCCAAAAACATACCCATTCATTTCGAATGGATAAAAGTTCCCATTCATTTCCAATGGCCCTATTCATTATTCATTTCCATGGCACAAAAAAAACACCTCAAATCAAGAGGAAGTGACCCCAAAAATGCCCCCATAGTAACAGAAGTGACCCGATATGAACGGGAAGCGACCCCTAAATGCTCCAAAATCAACAAGAAGTGATAAAGAAATGCCTCAAAATCATCAGGAAGTGACCCAATATACCTACCAAGACAGCAAAGCCATTGCAATTTTTCCAGAAATGGCATTTTCTAGTTTTACAGATAATGTTCAGTGTTGTACAACAAAACAGGAAGGGGGCAGCTGTTCAAGCATTTCACAAATTGGTGATCAGTACACCCCAAATATACAGTACGTAAAATAATAAATACTTCTCTAGCCAAGGCAATTGTTACTTTCTGGAGGTAGAGCAATTTCACAGTCTTGACTGTGATGCCTGCCTGCAGAACATTGGATGTCATCTGCAGAGAAGTAGGATAAATTGTCAGCGAGCCTCTCCGGGGGATGTTTTGTTGTCCATTCAGCTCACCGCCGATTGCGCCTCACCTCATTGTATCCACGCAGAGTCCCTCAAATTGGATCACAGTTGAGTTTTATCTCTGATTATGGATCACTCTACCCAGACAAGATTGGCCGACGACACCCCGACCCCGAGTTTTGTACCTATTTCTTTTCCCCCGTTCCTTTGATATTCCATTTGAATTTGCCTTCTGCTGAAGCATATACGGCAACCTGAATGAAGATTTCTGCTGATTCATGTTCTGGGAAGCCATTTTAGACAGGGTTCACGAGGGTCCTTGAAATCCTTGAAAATGCTTGAACATCTTAGGTACACAATATTTCTCAGCACCCTATCTAAAAATATAAAGAAGGAAAATAAATTTGGTTCATCACAGCTACACGCTTGTTCTTTAGTTCCCTTTCCCTTGAATCCCTCGCATCACATCGAGTACATTGCACTTGAGTCCGTGTGTGAGTAGTTTAGAGTTAAATCAAGCGAACAGTATACTAATAAGTTGTATTATGAAGCATACATGTGGATTTTCTGTGATGTTCTGCAATACAGTGGGGAGAACAAGTATTTGATACACTGCCGATTTGGCTGGTTTTCCAACTTGCAAAGCATGTAGAGGTCTGTAATTTGTTTCATAAGTTCTCTTCAACTGTGAGGGACAGAATCTAAAACAAAAAAAACAGAAAATCACGTTGTATGATTTTTAAATAATAAATTTGCATTTAATTGCATGAAATAAGTATTTGATACATCACAAAAATCTAACTTAATATTTGGTACAGAAACCTTTGTTTGCTATTAGAGATACCAAATGTTTCCTGTAGTCCTTGACAAGATTTGCACACACTGCAGCAGGGATTTTGGCCCACTCCTCCATGCAGATCTTCTCCAGAGCCTTCAGGTTTCGGGGCTGCTGCCGGGTAACACGGACTTTCAGCTCCCTCCATAGATTTTCTATCGCGTTCAGATCTGGTGACTGGTTAGGCCACTCCAGGACCTTAAGATGCTTCTTACGGAGCCACTCTTTAGTTGCCTTGGCTGTGTGCTTTGAGTCGTTGTCATGCTGGAAGACCCAGCCACGACCCATCTTCAGGGCTCTCACTGAAGGAAGGAGGTTGTCAGCCAAGATCTGGCGATACATAGCCCCGTCCATCCTCCCCTCAATACGGTGCAGTCGTCCTGTACCCTTGGCAGAGAAGCAGCCCCAAAAAATGATGTTTCCTCCTCCATGTTTCACGGTTGGGATGGTGTTCTTGAGGTTGTACTCATCCTTCTTTTTCCTCCAAACACGACGAGCCGAGTTTAGACCAAAAAGTTCAATTTTGGTCTCATCCGACCACATGACCTTCTCCCATTGCTCCTCTGGATCATCCAGATGGTCAGTGGCAAACTTCAGACGTGTCTGGACATGCACTGGCTTCAGCAGCGGGACCTTTCGTGAGCTGTAGGATTTTAATCCATGACGGCGTAATGTGTTTCCGATGGGTTTTTTCGAGACTGTGGTTCCAGTTCTCTTCAGGTCATTGACCAGGTCCTGCCGTGTAGTTCTGGGCTGATCCCTCACCTTCCTCACGATCAATGATGCCCCACGAGGTGAGATCTTGCGTGGAGCCCCAGAACAAGGCAGATTGACCGTCAACTTGAACTTCTTCCATTTTCTAATAATCGCTCCAACAGTTGTTACCTTCTCACCAAGCTGCTTTCTTATTTTCCTGTAGCCCATCCCAGCCTTGTGCAGGTCTATTATTTTATCCCTGATGTCTATCACAGCTCTTTGGTCTTGGCCATTGTGGAGAGGTTGGAGTTGTTTGAACATGTGAACAGGTGTCTTGTATACAGGTAATAAGTTCAAACAGGTGCAGTTACTTCTGGTAATGAGTGGAGAACAGGAGGGGTTCTTAAAAAAGGACTAAGAGCCACAATATTTACTAGTTGGTAATGTATCAAATACTTATTTCATGCAGTTAAATACAAATTTATTGTTTAAAAATTATACAATGTTATTTTCTGGATTTTTGTATTAGATTCCGTACTTCACAGTTGAAGAGAACTTATGATACAAATTACAGACCTCTACATGGCTTGCAAGTGGGAAAACCAGCAAAATCGGCAGTGTATCAAATACTTGTTCTCCCCACTGTAGTTAAGTTAAAACAAAACATTTATTCTAAGTCATTCATTATGGTATAGGCTTTGAGAATATTTTTAATAAAAATATATTTAGATTTTAAAAGATGTCCTTCAGTACATTTCTTATAGATGATATCAGTCTATTCATTATTGCTCTATGGTTATTATTGCTTATGGTCGCTGTATGTTTACCTAAATATATTTTCATCTTAAATTAATGCAGAAAATGCACAAATTAGTGTGTAAAGATTCACCAGAATGCAGGAAATTACGTAGTTGATACTCTAAATGTGTGTGTATGTGTCCCGGCACTGGTGGTGGGGCCCAAATTGATATCGTTTCATGGGGCACAAAATCCCTGGCAGCGCCCCTGGCCATCGGAAACGCACCCTCCAAGGGGGGTTTCCGAATTGGCACCTTTTCTAACTAAATTTCTCGGGTGATAGAATATTTTATTATTATTATTATTTATGCCTCATCACTAAAAACAAAAAGCATTGGGGTGACTTTTAAAAGGTACTTGAAAAATTGGTCTTGAAAGTCTTTAAAAAGAGTTTTAATTTGGCCTGAAAAAGGTGTACGCACCCTGAATTGGTCCTCCATTTATAAGACTGATTTCTAAGAAATACCTTTCTGACTTCAAAACGCCTGGACTTGTGCGGTCTTTGTTTACTCTGTGGATTCCGATTACAGTAACCTTTCTCACATCCCATTTTTTATCTTGTACTTGTCCTCTCCTCAGATAATTCACACCATCAGTGTGGTGGACAAAGACGAGCCACAGACAGGACATCACTTCTACTTCACACTGGCGCCGGAAGCCTCTGGCAATCAACATTTTGCCCTGTGGGATGTGAAAGGTGAGAAAGCCAAAGTTACTTATTGAGGAGAATGGAGGAGAAGAAAAGCAGTTACACATCCGTAGATTTCATTGTTGTCATTGGTGTAATGCAGTGCTTCTCAATTATTTTATGTTACGCCCCGCCCAAGGAAGATGTAAATGTTTCGCGCCCCCCAAACTCTCTGCCGCCACTGTAAATAGTATCATTTGTCTATAAAATTACAATTATAAGTACGCCTCAGCCTAACATTGTGTCCTTTATTCTATTAAAGTAAAAAAAGTAACAGATCAACTTATAATAAAGTTTAACTTTATTAACATTGTTTTGTTTGTAACAGAAGACTTAACGCGCAAAAATTTGCCTGAATTTAAAAGAAAGTCTTATCCAAACTGTAAAAATACACTCAAGGTACATTTTTGGCCATTTGATACTGAAAAATAAAATGTAATAAAATCAGTAAATAAAAACAAATTCATTTTGATTTGAAACATTAACTCATGAGGACAATATGCCAAAAAATTTGGCCGAAAAAACAAAACTGAATAGAAGGAAAAAAAAGTGTCTTTGGACAGAAGGACAGTTTTTATTTTCGCCGCTCACAATATCACCTCCCTTGCAATGGTGTGGGGTTATTTTGCACTGCGCATGCTAACAGTGCTCACTGGTTTACTGATATAACACTGACAAAGCGGGACGATTGTTGGCAATACTCGGCACGTTTTCGATGAAAAATATTCAAGCGGCTTATCAATGAGATTGGGGTCTAACGTCTTTAAGTGGCGTCTTATTTGATTTGGCTTCCGCCTGTCCGCTATAATCATTTTTAGACACAGTGAACAGTGGTCTTTCGTCATCTCCCACTGTATTAAAAGTCAAAGCCAAAAGGCGAACGGCCTGAAAAAAGCGCATTCTTGGCGGCCGAGGGAGAACCGTAGGTGACGGCGGTCGTCGTGACGATCCCAAGCCGAAAATGGCACTTCTCGGGCGGACACGTGAGAACCGGAGAAGACAGTGGGTCGCTGCGTGAGTCCGGTGTTGTGCCGAAAAATGGCTTACGAAAACAGTGCACAGCTCTTCATATCTATTTTCTGGATGGGTGGGTGGATGGATGGATGGAAACAGTGGTATGAAAAAGTATCTGAACCATTTGGAATTTTTCACATTTCTGCATAAGATCACCATTAAATGTGATCTGACCTTTGTCAAACTCACACAGATGAAAATAGTGTCTGCTTTAACTAAAATCACCCAAATATACATAGCTTTTCATATTTTAATGAGGATAGCATGCAAACAATGACAGAAGGGGAAAAAATAAGTAATTGAACCCTCTGCCTCAGGAGACTTAGAGAAATTGAAACCAATTTGTACCAAACATTTTAAGTCAGGTGTGTGCCCAATCACTGATGATTGGTTTAAAGCTGCCCTGCCCACTATAAAACATGCACCTGGTAAGAATTGTCTTGATGAGAAGTATTGTCTGATGTGCATCGTGACTCAGTCAAAAGAGCTCTCTGAAGACCTGCGATCAAGGATTGTTGATTTGTATAAAGCTGGGAAAGGATACAATGCCATCTCTAAAAGTCTGGATGTTCATCAATTGACAGAGAAGTTGTCTACAAATGGAGAGAGTGGAGAGGGATGGAGAGTTTGGCACTGTTGCTTCTCTCATAAGGAGTGGCCATCCACCAAAGATGACGGCAAGAGTTCAGCGCAGAATACTCCGAGAGGTAAAAAAGAACCCTAGAGTGTCTGCTAAAGACTTACAGAAATCACTGGCACGGTCCAATATCTCTTTTCACTCATCAACTATATGTAAAACTATGGCTGAGGATGGTGTTCATGGGAGGACTCCACGGAGGAAGCTACTGCTATCTAAAAAAACATTGTTGCTCGTTCAATGTTCGCAGAAAGGTACCTGGACACTCCACAGAAGTTTTGGCAAAATATTTTGTAGACTATTGAAACAAAGTTGAATTGTTTGGGAGTAAAACACAACATCACGTGTGGAGGAAAAATGGAACAGCTCACCAACATCAACACCTCATCCCCACTGTGAAGCATGGAGGGGAGAGCATCATGATTTGGGGCTGTTTTGCTGCTTCAGGGCCTGGACAACTTGCAATCATTAATGGTAGAATGAATTCAAAAGTTTATCAGGATGTTTTGCTGGAAAACCTGAGGCCGTCTGTCGGACAGTTGTAGCTAAAAAGAGGATGGATGCTGCAACAAGACAATGATCCAAAACACATACTTAAATCAACTTCAGAATGGTTTCAGAAGAACAAAATACACATTCTGGAGTGGCCAAGTCAAAGTCCAGACTTGAAACCCATTGAGATGCTGTGGCATGACTTAAAGGACAGTGATTCATGTCAGACATCCCAGGAATCTGACTAAACTAAAGCAGTTTTGTAGAGAAGAATTAGTCCTGATCGATGTGCCAGACTTATCTGCAGCTACAGGAAGCGTCTGGTTCAGTGGTGTTACCAGGCTGCCAAGTTTAGGTGGGCATTAGTCTTACCTGGGGGGGGCAAAAAAAATAAAAAGCTACAATGCTCAAGTAGGTTGAAATCCAGCGTAGGGCTATTCCACCTAAAGACATGTTTTGTTTTCTTCTTGAGATAAGAAGAGATGTTGTTGTGATTTGGTCCAAACAAATAAAAGTTGATTTAATTTTATCTGACTTAGAACACATCCATAATTGAACAGTATGGAAATGCAGGTGACAATGTTTTTTTAGGTAACCTATTGTGGTTCCTCGGTTTTATGATTATTATTAAAGTTATTCTTTGTTCCGCAGCCCCTTTGAGCTCAATTTGACCCCCTTAGTATGCTTCAAAATGCACCAAAATCTGCAGGCAGATCAAAACAGGTGTAATCTTTGATACCGTGTAAAGACAAATTCCAAATACACTATATAGCGCCTCCTAGCAGTCATTCTTTGTCCCGCCGACGCTTTGAGCCCTACTTTGACCCCCCTCAGAATGCTTCAAAACTCACCAAACTCAACAGCCAGATGAACACTGGTAAAAAAAAAAAAAATCGAAATATGCGTAAATGTGCGTAGCGCCCCCTAGGAACAAAACCAACATTTCATTACATTTTTTTTGGGTTGTTTTTAAGGTGAAAGAGGAGGGAACAACGCAAAGGTTAACACTTAGAACACATCAGTACTATATGAATGGGATACCATATGTGGTGCCCAGACTGCCGTTAGTACTACATCCAGTTTTCTTTGAGTGGGCAGAGTGTGTCTGTGGGTGCCCCCCACGGTAGCACCCCTTGACTGGTTGAAGTTATTGCTGCCAAAGGGAGGGCCACAAAATATTAAATGTGATGGTTCACTTACTTACAGTGCCTTGCAAAAGTATTCGGCCCCCTTGAACCTTGCAACCTTTCGCCACATTTCAGGCTTCAAACATAAAGATATGAAATTTAATTTTTTTGTCAAGAATCAACAACAAGTGGGACACAATCGTGAAGTGGAACAACATTTATTGGATAATTTAAACTTTTTTTAACAAATAAAAAACTGAAAAGTGGGGCGTGCAATATTATTCGGCCCCTTTACTTTCGGTGCAGCAAACTCACTCCAGAAGTTCAGTGAGGATCTCTGAATGATCCAATGTTGTCCTAAATGACCGATGATGATAAATAGAATCCACCTGTGTGTAATCAAGTCTCCGTATAAATGCACCTGCTCTGTGATAGTCTCAGGGTTCTGTTTAAAGGGCAGAGAGCATTATGAAAACCAAGGAACACACCAGGCAGCTCCGAGATACAGTGGTACCTCTACATACGATCACTTCGACACACGATCTTTTCGACATCCGACGTAAAATTTGAGCCGCCATTTGTTTCTACATCCGACGAGTTGCTCGAAATACGACTACATGACAGCACTGCAAACGAACGCACGGTGGATTTTCTTGTGTGAGAAATCAACACAGTTTTCAAAAAAAGTTGATACAGTTGGAGAAACAAGGAAAAAAGTGATGCTTACCTTTGAAATGAAGATGCAAGTTATAGAAAAATATGAGCTTGGGGTGCGTGTCCCTGAACTGGCTCAACAATACAGCTCCGTGGTCCTCTTCCGACCACCGTTCGCCACTATTTATAAGTTAAGGTGAAAATTATCATTGTGGTAACATTGCCAAGGAAATCGCCAGCTTCGTCACGTTTTTATCATTTATTTAAGAACTTATCCAACACAAAACGCCCATTGTCTTAAGCAGTTGACTGCTCTCAAGAAAACGAAAGTATTATCTCTACCGCACCGACCTATCTCACTTCGCGGTGCGTTCAGGGACAGTAAAAAGCCTGAACTGGCTCAACAATACAGCTCCGTGGTCCTCTTCCGACCACCGTTCGCCACTATTTATAAGTTAAGGTGAAAATTATCATTGTGGTAACATTGCCAAGGAAATCGCCAGCTTCGTCACGTTTTTATCATTAATTTAAGAACTTATCCAACACAAAACGCCCATTGTCTTAAGCAGTTGACTGCTCTCAAGAAAACGAAAGTATTATCTCTACCGCACCGACCTATCTCACTTCGCGGTGCGTTCAGGGACAGTAAAAAGTGTCCGCCATATTAGAATCCGATTCGTTACATTATTTACAGGAATAATTATTAATTATTCTTCTTATTATTATATTATTCTGAATTATTTATTTATAACTTATTTGTTTTTCTATGTTTAATTGCCATTTGTAACAGTGCCAGCAGTATTTATTAAGAATTTAGTATATGTTTTTAGGCTTTGGAACGAATTAATGGAATTATAATGTATTCCTATGGGAAAATCCTGCTCGACATACGACCATTTCGACTTACAAACAAGGTCCTGGAACGAATTAAATTCGTATGTAGAGGTACCACTGTACTGTTGTGGAGAAGTTTAAAGCCGGATTTGGATACAAAAAGATTTCCCAAGCTTTAAACATCTCAAGGAGCACTGTGCAAGCCATCATATTGAAATGGAAGGAGCATCAGACCACTGCAAATCTACCAAGACCCGGTCATCCTTCCAAACTTTCTTCTCAAACAAGGAGAAAACTGATCAGAGATGCAGCCAAGAGGCCCATGATCACTCTGGATGAACTGCAGAGATCTACAGCTGAGGTGGGAGAGTCTGTCCATAGGACAACAATCAGTCGTACACTGCACAAATCTGGCCTTTGTGGAAGAGTGGCAAGAAGAAAGCCATTTCTCAAAGATATCCATAAAAAGTCTCGTTTAAAGTTTGCCACAAGCCACCTGGGAGACACACCAAACATGTGGAAGAAGGTGCTCTGGTCAGATGAAACCAAAATTGAACTTTTTGGCCACAATGCAAAACGATATGTTTGGCGTAAAAGCAACACAGCTCATCACCCTGAACACACCATCCCCACTGTCAAACGTGGTGGCAGCATCATGGTTTGGGCCAGCTTTTCTTCAGCAGGGACAGGGAAGATGGTTAAAATTGACGGGAAGATGGATGCAGCCAAATACAGGAACATTCTGGAAGAAAACCTGTTGGTATCTGCACAAGACCTGAGATTGGGATGGAGATTTATCTTCCAACAGGACAATGATCCAAAACAAAGCCAAATCTACAACGGTATGGTTCAAAAATAAACGTATCCAGGTGTTAGAATGGCCAAGTCAAAGTCCAGACCTGAATCCAATCGAGAATCTGTGGAAAGAGCTGAAGACTGCTGTTCACAAACACTCTCCATCCAACCTCACTGAGCTCGAGCTGAAGAATGGGCAAGAATGTCAGTCTCTCGATGTGCAAAACTGATAGAAACATACCCCAAGCGACTTGCAGCTGTAATTGGATTAAAAGGTGGCGCTACAAAGTATTAACGCAAGGGGACCGAATAATATTGCACGCCCCACGTTTCAGTTTTTTATTTGTTAAAAAAGTTTAAATCATCCAATAAATTTTGTTCCACTTCACGATTGTGTCCCACTTGTTGATTCTTGACAAAAAATTTAAATTTTATATCTTTATGTTTGAAGCCTGAAATGTGGCGAAAGGTTGCAAGGTTCAAGGGGGCCGAATACTTTTGCAAGGCACTGTATTTTCACCCCCTTCTGTCATTGTTTGCATACCATCCTCATTAAAATATGAAAACCTATAAATGTTTGGGTGGGATTACTTAAAGCAGACACTGTTTTTTTCATCTGTGTGATTTTGACAAAGATCAGATCACATTTAATAGTGATTTTATGCAGAAATGTGAGAAATTCCAAAAGGTTCAGATACTTTTACATACCACTGTAGTATATCGATAACATTTTAGGTAGGGCTGTCAAACGATTAAAATTTTTAATCGAGTTAATCACAGTTTAAAAATTAATTCATCGTAATTAATCGCAATTCAAACCATCTATAAAATATGCCATATTTTTCTGTAAATTATTGTTAGAATGGAAAGATAAGACACAAGACGGATATATACATTCAACATACTGTACATAAGTACTGTATTTGTTCACTATAACAATCAATCAACAAGATGGCATTAACATTATTCACATTCTGGTAAAGTGATCCATGGATAGAAAGACTTGCAGTTCTTAAAAGATAAATGTTAGTACAAGTTATAGAAATTTTATATTAAAACCCCTCTCAATGTTTTCATCTTCATAAAATTTGTGAAATGTTCTAACAAAAAATAAACTAGTAGCTCGCCATTGTTGATGTCAATAATTACACAAAACACAAAAAAACCCCACAAGAAACAAATGGACATGACACTGCTGTCATTTTAATCTGTTTGAGCGGGGCATGTGCGTTAAATGCGTCAAATATTTTAACGTGATTAATTTAAAAAATGAACGCCCGTTAACGCGATAATTTTGACAGCCCTAATTTTAGGGTACAAACTATCGCGATGTATCACCATTTTGTTCCTGTATATTGTCACACCCCTCTTAAGAAATCACTTTTCCATAATATGCCACCTTCAAATTTGTTGTGCAACTAATCATAATGATGCAGTCCCCAACTTCTTGCGTGTAAAAGTACGCCAAGCAAAACCCAAATGACAGCAACTATTCCCCAACCAACTGTGATTGGCACCTCGAGTAAATAAACACCCCGAGCTTAATATCCCTTGACTGACTTTTCGCCAACTTCAGACGCTGGTTATCGCGTCCTTTCGCCTGTTTCCGTTAAAAAAACACGCGGGCGGAGCCTCGATTAGAAGCGCGGACTTAAGCCAACGTGACACGCGGGTAAATCAAGATTGATGTGACACCGTGGAAATGTCACGGGAGCAGCCTGAGCTTTGGGGAAATGTCAGCGCGCCGGCTGAGGTAGCGAGCCGGGCCCGCCGCGGCCTGATGCTAAACCTGCACGCACGCTCAAATGGACAAGAAGACTCATCCCTCAAGCTTCCTCTAGCTGCGTATATGAACAGCCGCGTGCATACGTGCTATACGTCCTATACGCTTGCACGCGTAATATGCTAGCAAGCGTAATTTCATACATGCACACACCAATCAGCTCGTCTCTGTGGTTGTGTGACACAGTGTGCATTTGAATGATTAAGTGTACGTAAAGGTCACATACAGCGCCAACCCGACATACATGTTTGTTTACGTTTTACGTAGATGGCGGGCCACGGTAGGTAATCAAAAACATCCTCGCTACCCCAACACAGGTTTTATAATCCTCCCACCCGTTCTCGTTATTGGCCTCTGCCGCGTCTCCTCTGGTGGACACATTTGTCAACCTGTCACTTTCAATCTGTCGTCTTTTCCGCACACACCACCGTGCTGATAAACACTTTTAATGTTGTCAGGAAAAGCGAACATCAGCGCGACACACTGCGTTTTCTCACACGCCGCTCAAGGCAATGAATGTTGTCTGAAAGTTTGTTGAAGCACTTTGCTTGATTCGATTAAATCATTTTTAATGGTGTTAGTTTAAATCAGGGTAATTGTTTAGGCCCGGGCATGTTTTTCCTGTTCTGGCACAATTTTTATCTTACTACTATTCGCTCTTGACATATTTGAAAAAGGCTAAGTTTGCGCTAACTCCTTTTGCCACTAATCAAAGCGACTGCTTTCATTCCCTTTAACTCAGGGGTTGGGAACTTGGGAACCTATGTTTGACGAGCCATACAGTGGGGCAAATAAGTATTTAGTCAACCACCAATTGTGCACGTTCGCCTACTTGAAAAGATTAGAGAGGCCTGTAATTGTCAACATGGGCAAACCTCAACCATGAGAGACAGAATGTGAAAAAAAAAAAAACAACAGAAAATCACATTGTTTGATTTTTAAAGAATTTATTTCCAAATTAGAGTGGAAAATAAGTATTTGGTCATCTACAAACAAGCAAGATTCCTAACTTCTTCTAACGAGGTCTAACGAGGCTCCACTCGTTACCTGTATTAATGGTATCTGTTTTAACTCATTATCGGTATAAAAGACACCTGAGACAAAATTGTAGACCTGCTCCAGGCTGGGAAGAATGAATCTGCAATAGGTAAAACGCTTGGTGTAAAGAAATCAACTTTGAAAGCAATTATTAGAAAATGGAAGACATACAAGACCACTGATAATCTCCCTCGATCTGGGGCTCCATGCAAGATCTCACCCCGTGGCGTCAAAATGATAACAAGAACGGTGAGCAAAAATCCCAGAAGCACACGGGGGGACCTAGTGAATGACCTACAGAGAGCTGGGACCAGAGTAACAAAGGCTACTATCAGTAACACAATTCGCCGCCAGGGACTCAAATCCTGCACTGCCAGACGTGTCCCCTGCTGAAGAAAGTACACGTCCAGGCCCGTCTGCGGTTCGCTGGAGAACATTTGGATGATCCAGAAGAGGACTGGGAGAATGTGTTATGGTCAGATGAAGCCAAAATAGAACTTTTTGGTAGAAACACAGGTTCTCGTGTTTGGAGGAGAAAGAATACTGAATTGAATCCGAAGAACACCATACCCACTGTGAAGCATGGGGGTGGAAACATCCTGCTTTGGGACTGTTTTTCTGCAAAGGGACCAGGACGACTGATCTGTGTAAAGGAAAGAATGAATGGGGCCATTCATCGAGAGATTTTGAGTGAAAATCTCCTTCCATCAGCAAGGGCATTGAAGATGAGACGTGACTGGGCCTTTCAGCATGACAATGATCCCAAACACACAGCCAGGGCAACAAAGGAATGGCTTCGTAAGAAGCATTTTAAGGTCCCGGAGTGGCCTCGCCAGTCTCCAGAGCTCAACCCCATAGAAAATCTGTGGAGGGAGTTGAAAGTCCGTGTTGCCCAACGACAGCCTTAAAACATCACTGCTCTAGAGGAGCTCTCCATGGAGGAATGGGCCAAAATACCAGCAACATGAACTTTTGGTATTGACCAAATACTTATTTTCCACCATGATTTGCAAATAAATTCTTTAAAAATAAAACAATGTGATTTTCTGTTTTTTTTTTTTTTTTTTCCACATTCTGTCTCTCATGGTTGAGGTTTACCCATGTTGACAATTACAGGCCTCTCTAATATTTTCAATTGGGAGAACTTGCACAATCAGTGGTTGACTAAATACTTATTTGCCCCACTGTAGCTAGCCATTGGACTAGTAACTGAAGAAATAATTAGCACAGAACATGAATTTTAATTGTTATTTACATCTGTAGTGCTGCAATACATGCTAGGAGGCGTGTTGGATGGCAACAATGTTGACAGCAGGTGGCAGCAGAGGTTGAATATCTCCCCCAAGGGAGCAGTGATGGCCAAGAAGCAATGAAGCCTTGCAGCCAATTGGTCCAAAGCTTCATAGTGGTTCATTTGGTCTTAGACAGTCTTATGATGCCACTGTCAAATAAAGTTTTACAGGTTAATATCTTTTGGTGCAAATATTCTACATTACAGTAAGGACAGTGTGGCTTATCTATGGAAAAAAATGCCATTTTCCTGTCAAATTTGGCGGGTGGCGCCTTATACGCCGAAAATGACGATACTCAAGTAAATGTAACGCATTACTACCCACCACTGTGATTACTCAAAATGTTTTTATCTATAAAATTCAATGCATTGCAACACTCGCACCGTTTCCTTAAAGTATTGCAGAAACGACATTCACCCGAAAATTAATTGGACCTCTTGCGCCGTCAATGGCACCTGATGAGTTCAATGAGCTGGTTGAGTGGAGGGCAAAAGCTAACGTGCAAGAGTCAAAAGGACAAGTTGAGGGGCGTCACATTGGCATGCACAAGCGCTAAAAGAGAGATCGTCTTCCCGGCGCTCTGGAGGAGAACCAGAGCGACGTGGTTAATGCCCATGTACGTTCTGGAAGATGGATTGCTTGATATATCCTATGCAAGTATGCCCACCAAGCTGCTCCAACTCTATTTGTCAAAGCCTCTACCGGAACATTCACCCATCCATCTATGTCTGCCAGCTGGGCTTCATACACAAAGCGGTGATGTTTAATTTTTGTTCATTTACTCCCCTGCGTTCTTTTTTGTTTAAACGCGGAAATATATGATAAGCGTTGGCAAACTTGAAATGCGTCTCTTAAAAGACACGAGCTTTAACTACAGATAGTAAATCGCATCTCTCTCGTTGCCAAGGCAACACTTGCCCACCTACTTCAGTGATATTGGCAGAACAGCAACTTTTGATACAAGCCTCTTTTCATGCAAAGTCTGAGCTTGAATAGCACAGAATGCCATTTTTGCAAAGCAGCAGTTGAATGATGTTACCTTGACAACTTGGTTTATATACTAGTACAGGCAGGGGTGAAAGTGGCTAGAATTTCTTGCTGGACCCCCCCCCCCCCCACCCCCACCGGGGTTAAACCTCATAAAACCACCGAAATGCTAAAACTGCTTTTGGCACAGTTATAAATATAACACACAATAAAACACAACTGTTTTCACAGTCGTTTGCACGTTCCCCTCACAGTTCTGAGATCAACAACTGTTGAATCCCGGCTCCAACCTTCCAGTGTGGAGTTTGCATGTTCTCACCATGCCTGCGTTGGTTTTCTCCTGGTGTGCGTGAAAGCAGGGCTAAGCTAAACAGGAAACAGGGCAAGCTGGAAATAGCTAAATCAAACTGAAAACATTACGAATGGATACGTTCGGGTCGGGCCAGGGTTCTCGCTAACTTTTTAAAAATAAATATACAAGTGGTACCTCTACATACGAAGTTAATCCGTTCCAGGACCTTGTTTGTAAGTCGAAATGGTCGTATGTCGAGCAGGATTTTCCCATAGGAATACATTATAATTCCATTAATTCGTTCCACAGCCCAAAAACCTTAACTAAATCCTTAAAAAATACTGCTGGTACTATTACAAATGGCAATTACACATAGCAAAACAAATAAAATATAAATCAAAATCGGAATAATAATAATAATAATAATTCCTGTATTAATGTAACGAATCGGGTTCTAATGTGGCGGACGTTTTTTGCTGACCCTGAACGCACCGCGGAGCTGACGTGCCAGAGACAGCCCGGTGAGCTTGAGTTTCACTTTCACTTTGAATGCTTTCTTGAGAACACCGTCAATTGCGGCAGACAGAAGGTGTTTTCGTTTTGAATAAGTTGTGAAATAAATGATAAAAACGTGGCGAAGTTGGCGATTTCTCTGGAGACGTTACCACAATAAGAATTGTCAGCTTAACTTATAAAGACTGGCGAACTATGGTCGGAGGAGGACCGTGGAGATGTATTGTTGAGCCATTTCACGGATGCCCACCCGACGCTCATATTTTTCTGTCATTTGCATCTTCGTTTAGAAGGTAAGCGTCAACTTTTTCCTTGTTTCACCACCTGTACCAACCTTTTCTGAAACCAGTGTTGATTTGTCACACAAGAAAATCCGCCGTGCATTCGTCTGCGGTGCTGCCATTGTCGTCGTATTTCGAACATGTCGTCGGATGTAGAAACAAATGGCGAGTCAAATTTTACGTCGGATGTCGAAAAGTTCGTGTGTCGAAGCGATCGTATGTAGAGGTACCACTGTATATTTATATATGTATACTAAAACGATGTATGAATGTTAACTAAGGAATACTTGTTATCAAATAAATAATTTGGAAAAAAGAGAAGGCGCTGTATGGTCATTGCAATATTAATATTCACTTCTGCAAGACGGCAAAACCGCATCTTTTTTTTTATTTAACCAACTTTTCCAGCATTATTTCGTTGTGTAAATGCATTTATAATTATCATAAATATATGTTAACTATTTCAACATTAAGAAAAGTTGCGTTTTTTCTCTGCCAACTGAGAATTCGTTACAAAAGACAGGCTTTTATGCACAGGCATTGTCTCCAAATGTGATCACACAAAATGCAACCAGTCTGTTTTTCCAAGCAGCAAACAGTGCTTTGTCCAGGTCTGACTGGCGCATCCCTTCCCTGTCCTCCTCCTCCTGAGTCCTCACAAATAATACAGAGAATTTTGAGGTTTTTATCGGGCTCGGGCCTACAAATAAAATATAACATTTGGGTTTTTTTCCGAGCTCAGGCCTACAAATAAAGCATAACATTTTTGGGGTTTTTTCGGGCTCGGGCCTGCAAGTCAGGTTAATTGAATGGGCTTGGGCTAGGTCGGGCTATAATACCCGCGGACCCGGGTCGGGTCGGGCTGGATTTTTCAGGCCCGATTTTACCTCTTGATGACCTGAAATTGGTTGCAGTTACACGTCGGGAAGGCTCCCTCCACAACAAAACACGACACGGTTTGACCAACATTTTGACAACCAATGCTGACCAAAAATGACGTAATGTCCAGGTTATAAAATTGCGCCAGCAACCCTCCACGCACAGAGTGCGCCAGTAGGCAACACGGGACAAGTCCGTGAAAGCGTCCAACCTGCTTCATTCTGGAGACATCTTTTCATGCGTGAAAGCAATGACGAGAGTAAATCCCGCGTCACTTTATACGGGAATTTCCCTGGATATATGTGTGAAAAGGGCTACAGGCAACGCAACTTGTCAGATAGAGACATTGGGAAGAACTACGTCGAATAAATGAATAATAAAAATTAGTGAAAACGGATGACACTAAACAAGCTCTTTACTAGGCTTGTTGTTAACACTTGTGGATGTAAATCTGACATTAGTAGATTGTTCTTATTGGTGATGCGTGTGTGGCAGCATGGCAGTTTTTTAATTTTTTTTTTTTAATGTGTTTTGACAGTTGCCGTCATATTGAGTACAGGGGTGCTCAAGTCCAGTCCTCGAGAGCCCCTATCCAGCTTGTTTTCCATTTCTCCCTCGTCCAACACACCTGACTCAAATAATCTAATTATTTGAGTCAAGCTCAATGATGTACACAATAATCTGATTATTTGAGTCAGGTGTGTTGGAGGAGGGAGAAATGGAAAACAAGTTGGATAGGGGCTCTCGAGGACCGGACTTGGGCACCCCTGTACTAGTACATACTGTACATATGGCAGAAAACACAGACATGACTAAAAAAGCAGTTTCTGCTCTTGCACTCCTCTTTAACAAAAACTGCTGTATTTTAGTCCAAAACAGCTGTTGTGTTTGATAGAACAATATGTCTATATGCTGCCATAGCAGATTCATGGCGCATTAAGCCCCTGAACTATTTTTAATTTGTCCGTTTTACCCTGAAAACCCCCGTTTACAGACGTCGCGCAACTGCTTTTGTTTCAACCCAGCCATAAATCGAAGGTAATTAATTATATTTATTATTCAAAACGTCTGTCATTGTTAGCTTAGAATCATTAATTGATGTCTAATATTTTGTTTTTTAAAAAAAAAAACGACTTTAAAAAAAGTATTCACTCGCATCTTTGAAACTTTTATACAAACTACGTCACAATGAAAAAAATGGTGTCTGTAAAAAAGTCACGGATATCTACCTCATAACTATCGATTAATTGTATTTTTTTTTTTTTTTTTTTGTTACTGTCGCATTTTCTCCAATATGTTAGATGATAAATAATCGATCCAAACAAAGAAAAAAAAAAAAAAAAAAAAAGTTTAAAAGGGTTTATATATGAAAAAGAAAATTTCGACCACTCCTTGATGTCTGCGATTTCTGCATCCTGACCATTGTTATATTACCATGTTTCACCCATAAAATCCCCAGAGAATACAGCTGTGGCCATTCACAGCTGTGTCTTGACACTCAGTGATACATGCTACATAGTTTTTGGATCGAAATGACGAAAGTACGCGATAATATCTCGTTAAAGTCATGCCGTCTTTAATTCTGCTCTCGTGTGCGCTCAACTCAAGATAGGGTTTTGCTGTTTGAATTTTTTTTTTTTTTTTCTATAAATGTCCTCCTGTTCAAAATGTTTCTTCCCCTAGAAAATTGAGATTTTAAGTAGGGTTGTTCCGATCATGTTTTTTTGCTCCCGATCCGATCCCGATCGTTTTAGTTTGAGTATCTGCCGATCCCGATATTTCCCGATCCGATTGCTTTTTTTGTGTGCTCCCGATTCAATTCCAATCATTGCCGATAATTTTTCCCGATCATATGCATTTTGGCATTGCATTAAGAAAAAAATGAATAAAACTCGGAAGAATATATACATTCAACATACAGTACATAAGTACTGTATTTGTTTATTATGACAATAAATCCTCAAGATGGCATTTACATTATTAACATTCTTTCTGTGAGAGGGATCAAAGGATAGAAAGACTTGTAATTCTTAAAGGATAAATGTGACTTTGTATATTGTGATGAAATATTGCCATATAGTGTATTTGTTGAGCTTTCAGGAAATGATACTGTAGCCATTTAACTGTTCTGCCCAAATGCATGATGGGAATTTCAACCATGACTGTGCGTTGTGGTACCAATTGATATATCTTCTCTACGTTGGGAAATAACATAGGGTGTTAGGAAAAAGATCAATTACTACCTTTCTTCCCCACATTGCTTCCCACGATATTTCTAATCATAGGGAGAGGGATTGTAAGGCTTTAGCCAATTTAAAAAAGGCTCCAAAGGCTGCCAAAATTCACTCTACTCATTTTAGCCTTTTAGCTTTATATATAGGTGAAACGGCGCCATTACAAATTGAACACGACAATGCGTGAGTGGGTCGTGCAGCGCATACGTTAATTGCGTTAAATATTTTCACGTGATAAATTTTTTTTAAAATTAATTACCGCCGTTAACGGCATAAATTTGATAACCCTACTTTAAGCCAAAACTAAAGACTCTGGATGAGTGTAAGACATTTTGTCTGTAACGTTAAATACAATTAGAAAACGATTTAATTAAAAAATATATATACAATAAAATAGGCATGTCCGATATTTTTTTGCTGATTCCGATACTTTGAAAATGATGTGCTCGGACCTGATCGATCGGGACGCCGATTGATCGGGACATCTCTAATTACAGCCCTTGTATTTAGTTAAAAAAAACGACTTTAAAAAATTATTCACTCGCATATTTTAAACTTTTAAACAAATTAGGTCACAATGAAAAAATTGGCGTCTGTGAAAAAGTCATGGATATCTACCTCATAACTATCGCTTAATTGTATTTTTTTTCGTTTCTGTCGCATTTACCCCAATATTTTAGATGATAAATAATCGATCCAAACAAAGAAAAAAAAAAAAAAATTTTAAAAGGGTAAATATATAAAAATGAAAATCTCCATCGGGACATCTCTAATTTTAAGCTTTCCAATGATGCATCACACATGCATATCGGACAGTTTTGAAATTTAGCCAATTTGGGGGTCTCAGAGTGGAACTTCAAGTCACCTGAGTGTTTTCCGCCATATATACTGGGATGTACACTGCTGGCCTAAAGTATTGGCACCCCTGCAATTCTGTCAGATAATGCTCAATTTCTCCCAGAAAATGATTGCAATTACAAATACTTTGGTAGTAATATCTTCATTTATTTTGCTGGCAATGAAAAAACACAAAACACAATGGGAAAAAAAATTAAAATCATTATCATTTTACACAAAACTCCCAAAAATGGGCCGGACAAAAGTATTGGCACCCATTGAAAAATCATGTGATGCTTCTCTAATTTCTGTAATTAACAGCACATGTTACTTACCTGTGGCACATAACAGGTGGTGGCAATAACTAAATCACACTTGCAGCCAGTTAAAATGGATTAAAGTTTACTCAACCTCTGTCCTGTGTCCTTGTGTGTACCACATTGAGCATCGAGAAAAGAAAGAAGACCAAAGAACTGTCTGAGGACTTGAAAAGCAAAATTGTGAGGAAGCATGGGCAATTTCAGGGTTACAAGTCCATATCCAAAGACCTGAATGTTCCTGTGTCCACCGTGCGCAGTGTCATCAATAATTGTAAAGCCGATGGCACTGTGGCTCACTACTGACAAAAATAACGCCGTTAGTAACGCTGTTATACTATAATGCCGTTATTAACAACACTGGTAATAATTGTAAAAGGCCTACCATAAAGGGGTTAATGCGCAAATGCTTTTCCATCACTCTGTACAGTATTGTGGCGAGCGACGCACGACCCACTGAAAAGATTTTTCTTTGGTCTCTTCTTTCTTCTGATTAAAGAAATGGATTAAAATACAGTCCCTGACAAAAGTCTTGTCGCTTATCCATTTTGTAGAAACAATTGCTAATAAACGGACTTTTAATTATTCAATTGGTTTCAGAAATGGCTATATGAAAGCTAAGACCCTCCCAAATAATGTTGAATGTACAAAAATATATTTATTTCCCTGAAAAAAGATTTATCTTTTAATGAAGACGTCAAGGTCAAATTTTGGCAAGACAAAAGGTTTGTCGCCTACAGAAAGTAGTGTGAAAATTGAACAAAAACTGTACTTCAAATACAAAAATATGTTACATAACATAAGCGAATTAAGTAATGGTGCTGTGAGATCCAAATTTAATATTTTGTATGACTTCCATGGGCTTGAAGGACTGCATCCATGCGGTTCGGCAAGGATTCATACAATTTATTGATGAAGTCATCAGGAACATAAAAAAAAAGCAGTCTTGCATGCCCAGAGTTCATCAACATTCTTGGGTTTCGTCTTCCATGCTTCCTGTTTCATCCTACCCCAGACATGCTCAATGCTGTTCATGTCTGGTGACTGGGCTGGCCAGTCCTAGAGGATCTTGATCTTCTTTGCCTTGAGGAACTTTGAGGTAGAGATTGAAGTATGCGATGGAGCACCATCCTGCTGCAGAATTTGTCCCTTTTTATGGTTAGGAATGAAAGAGGCAGCTAAGATTTGTTGATATTTCCCTTTGCAGATCTCTCAGGGTGCAGACAAAAAATTTAAAAAAATAAAAATTAAAAAACCGTGTGACATTTGCCAAGGCCCACAGCCTGTCAAAAGGATGGACACTAGAAAAGTGGCAAAAGGTGGATTTTTCAGATGAATCTTCCATTGAATTACACCACAGTCGCTGCAAATATTGCAGGAGACCTATTGGAGCCCGCATGGATCCGAGATTCACTCAGAAAAAAGTGAAGTTTGGTGGTGGCAAAATCATGGCCAGGGGTTACATCCAGTATGGGGGTGTGCGAGAGATCTGCAGGGTGGAAGACAACATAAATAGTCTGAAATATCAACAAATCTTAGCTGCCTCTTACATTCCTAACCATAAAAAGGGACAAATTCTGCAGCAAGATGGTGCTTCATCGCATACTTCAATCTCTACCTCAAAGTTCCTCAAGGCAAAGAAGATCAAGATCCTCCAGGACTGGCCAGCCCAGTCACCAGACATGAACATCATTGAGCATGTCTGGGGTAGGATAAAAGAGGAAGCATGGAAGATGAAACCCAAGAATGTTGATGAACTCTGGGAGGCATGCAAGACTGCTTTCTTTGATGTTCCTGATGACTTCATCAATAAATTGTATGAATCCTTGCCAAAGCCCATGGAAGTCAATACAAAATTTTAAATTTGGGTCTCACCGCACCACTACTTAATTTGGTTATGTTATGCTATGCAACATATTTTTGTATTTGAAGTACATTTTTTGTTCAATTTTCACACTACTTTCTGTAGGCGACAAAACTTTTATGCTAAAATTTGACCTTTATGTCTTCATTAAATGATCAATCTTCTTTCAGTGAAACAAATATATTTTTGTCCATTCAACATCATTTGGGAGGATCTTAGCTTTCATATGAGCCATTTCTGAAACCATTTGAATCATTAAAAGCCAGGTTATTAGCCATTGTTTCTACAAAATGGATAAGCGACAA
This sequence comes from Corythoichthys intestinalis, assembly GCF_030265065.1. Lineage (NCBI taxonomy): Eukaryota > Metazoa > Chordata > Actinopteri > Syngnathiformes > Syngnathidae > Corythoichthys > Corythoichthys intestinalis. The sequence goes on from NC_080403.1 coordinate 53,673,379, forward strand.
GACTTTTGTCAGGGACTGTATATTCACCATAAATTTCCTAGAAGTGATCAATGATCACTTTGTCTGATTTCGTTTGTCTTCTTTTTTCTGTAATGTCAGTTGTTGATTTAATAAATGATCTTAATTCACCGTCTCATTTCTCCCACTCCAACCTGATCCAGACACCACTGCAGGCATTCGAATGGAGCGGTCGGGCTTCAACCGCCACGAGCAGAACGTGTACTTCCTTCCCATACTGGTGGTGGACAGCGGCCCACCTTCTCTTAGCTCTACGGGGACCCTGACCATTCACATCTGCGGCTGTGACACAGGTGAGCACCATTAGCAGCGATCACCATCACCGTCAGCCGCATTCAAAGGTCACCCGTGTTGTTGTTGTTTTTTGCACATTAGCCTGTTAGCTAACAAGGCCACAAAGGAGGATTAAATATAATATTAACTACACTATTCCATTCTGGATGACTTCAACGATAAATGTCCAATGCATTTGTCCATCCAAATGAATGCCGTCGATGGGAACTAATGACTTAATTGATGTTCGTTGATATTGAGAGCATTTTTTCCCCTCTGCTTTTTTTATACAGATGGATCCATCCAGTCCTGTAACGCTACCGCTTACGTAATGAGTGCAGCTCTAAGCCCCGGGGCTCTTATAGCACTGCTGGTGTGCATGCTCATCCTTATAGGTAAGTCACAGGTGTAAAACTAATGGCCCGGGGGCCAGATCTGGCCCGTCACATGTTTTTGTGTGGCCCTACAAAGGAAATCATGTGCACCGACTTCGTTTCTCACTAAAATACAATTTCTGTAGTCCTTCATGTAAGATTGAGGCCTCCAGAAATAAGAAAAAAATAAATAAAATAAAAAATCTGTTTTTAAAAAACATAGAATGGTAAATAAATGCAAACACATTTGTTAAGAAATTGAAAAGAGGATATTTACTGATTTTTTTTCATTTTTGATAATTAAAAAACAAAAAAGTGAATAAATAATTAAATCAAAGATGTTCACTCTTTCTCACTTTTTCCTCTCATCCCCTTTTTTAATGAAATAAATTTAATAAACTAAATATTTAAAATTAAAATGAGTACTGTTTCACCCTTATTTGTTTAAATAATTAAAATGTGTAAAAAAAAAAAGAAAAAAGTGTTTTCCCTATTTTTAATTAAGTAAATTAAATTAATTTTTTTTTTTTAAATTAAAATGCATCTTTACTGTTTCCCCCTTTTTTGTTTAAATATTTGAAATGTGAATTAAAACCTGTTTTTTTAATCAAATAAATTAAAAAAAAAAAGAAATAATAAATATATAAAGAAGAGTATACTTAGTGTTTTTCCCTTAATTAATTAAGTAAATTAGGTTGTACTAAATTACATTTTTAAATTAAAATGTGTCTTTACTGTTTCCCCCCTTTTTTGTTAAATATTTGAAATGTGAATTAAAACCTGTTTTTAAATCAAATAAGTTAAAAAAAAAAAGAAATTAAAAATGTATAAAGAAGAGTATACTTAGTGTTTTTCCTTAATTAAGTAAATTAAATTGTAATAAATTTTAAAATTAAAATGTGTCTTTACTGTTTCCCCCTTTTTTTTGTTTAAATATTTAAAATGTGAATTAAAACCCTTTTTTTAATCAAGTACATTAAAAAAAGGAAATGAAAATATATGAGTATATTTCATGTTTTTCCCTTTTTTTAATTAATTAAATTTAAGTAAATTAAATATTTAAAATTTAATGAGTCTTTACTGTTCCCCCTTTTTTTGTTTAAATAATTCAAATGTGAATTAAAACCAGTTTTTTAATGTTTAAATAATTAAAATGTGAATTAAAACCAGTTTTTAATCAAATAAATTAAAAAAGAAAAAAAGAAAATGCAAAAATATATAATAGTATACTGTTTCTTTTTATTTAAAGTAAAAACAAAAAAAACGTTAAAATAAAAGTGAGTATTTAATGTCCCCCCCCTTATTTTGTTCCGCGATAAAATGTAAATTAAAACATCTGTGTTAAAAAAATAAAATCTAAGAAAAAATAAAATTGAAAAATATATAAATAAGTGTATACTTGGTGATTTTACCTTTTTAATTTTTGTTTTGTATTGTGTTTTATTGATTTATTGATAAAAAAAATAAAAATAAATGAATATAGAAGTGAATCTTTACTGGGTTCTCTCAAAATAAAAAAGGAGAAGAAACAAATAATTCCAATAAGAGGCTCAACAACATGGATTTTAAGCATTTTTGGATCAACAATATCGCTATACGATTCATCGGCTCCCAAAATAGCGGTCATTTGCTAACCGATTCGATAAATGTCGGCAGCTATAGTTCACTTGCACACTCCATTAATATTGGCCTGGGGCGCTGATCAGGTCAACTACGCAAGATTATACAGTACATTTGATAAAGCCGCGTCCTCAAAAAAAGATTTTCAATATTTAACACTGAGCTCCAACAACATGAATTTTATATAGTAGAGCTCATGTCTTTTCTGCCCGAGAGCGTCGCCGCCGCCGTTAGGCGCTATGAACTCGTTCTCGCCGAGCCAAGCTCCTGTTAACCCCGCTGAACTTTGTGTGTCCCGCGGTCCTCCATGCCAACTGTTTTTAAATATCTGGTCAAGTTGTGGAGTCTGAGCTCGATAAAACCACATCTGAGGAAAACAATCAGAAACTATGTTCTTACTCGGCAACATGCTGTGTAAGTTTCAGATTCAAGACTATGTGTTAAGGACAAATTAAATCATTAAAATGTTTCTGAGTGCTGGCAAAGCTGAGAAATTCTTGGATTGGTATAGATAATAGCTTGCTTTGAAAGTGCAGTTTATAAGATTGGCGGCACAAAAACAAGATGTCCTTGCCGTCAAGTGTCATATTTTTTTCACATAGAGCAATTTTTCATATTCCAAGTTGTTCTATTTATTTGCGGCAAAGCAGTTTTTTTATTATTGCAAACACTGTGTAAGCATTAACACCATAACGTATGTCATTCATTATGCTCTTATATCGCCAATGCATTACTTTATACATGAAAATCTTTCAAAGACATGAAATATGCTTGAAAACGGAAGAGCAAATACCATACTTGGTGTCTTTTTTAGCATTTGGTTGAGTGAAAAGTAAGGTTTCTGTTTGGATTTTATGTTTATGAATAGTGAGGTATGACGATAAATAGCACATTCACTAGCATATGGCGGAAAACACTCAGGTGACTTGCATACCTGTTAAGTTTCACGATTTGGTCGGGAGACTCCCGATTTTGACCCCAATGCTCACGCCTCACGATTAGAAAGCCAAATCTCCCGAATTTTCCAAAAATTTCATTTTTTTTTTTTTTTTTACGTTTTTGTTTGTCACCGTTTTGTAACGATACCATTCGGCCCGATTCGGAAAGTGACCAACAACGAATAGCCTGGCCGTCTCCGACTTCCCTGCCCTCCCTCCCCTTCAGAGCTGGAAAAGCCCAACCAAACATCTGACAGGGAGGGAAGAGGCGAAGCACCACCGACTTCCCAAGATGCTGGCACTAATAAACCGGTTTTTAGACTGGATCAAGTCTTTATTTTGGAAGGAAGAGATGGAGCTGATCCTGGTCGGCCTCCAGTATTCGGGAAAAACGACGTTCGTCAACGTAATTGCCGTAAGTCTTACCTGCCAGCGATAGCTAACTAGCCTAATGCTAATAGAATTAGAGCTAATGATGGGAGAACGATGACGAGGAAGAAGTCGCTGCTTTACTCTGTGTTTTCGTGGATCAAACATCATGGAATATTAAACCACTGCGGTCCTACCCCCACAATATATGAATTTAAGTGAGAAAGCGTATCGTTACTTACTTGAAGTTTAATCATTTAGATTTGCTATTATGCTAAAGCTAAAGTGTATACTATACACTTTATTACATTATATCATTATTACTGTGCTGAAACAAAAAATATAAAGTTTCAATTCTAGGTTACAATTCAATTAAAAAACTGCCATGACAAAGATACTTTTAAAAACATATATGATTAATTTTCTAAATGATGTAATTAATGTTTTTAATCTTGCTGATTTAGTCTGACGAAACCCTAATTGGAGTGATGGTTGATGAGATGAAGAGGCTGCTGAGGAAGCTGATGTCCAAATTTGTGCAAATGGATGTGATCAGGAAAGCTGAGGATATCCTAGATGTTGATTACAGGAACAAGGAGAACTGGCATGACACAGGCAACATAGCAGTATCACACGATGCCAGACAATACATGGAGCAAGTTGAAGACTATCTCTGATGCCACCAAAAAGAGGTTCTTTGACAGTGTAGTTAATTTTTACACAAGTGTTGTGACCAAAATGAACTTGAAAAAAAATGGTTGCATTTTGTCTTAGCGATTGTCGCGCGCGCGCGTCATCGGGGTTGGCAAACAGAAATCTCCCCATTTGCAATTTCTACAACTTAACAGGTATGGACTTGAAGTTCCGCTTTGAGACCCCCAATATGGCCAAATTCCAAAATTGTCCCGTATGCACGTGTGATACATCATTGGAAAGCATAAAATCTCAATTTTCTGGGGGAACAAAAAATTTGAACAGGAGGGCTTTTTTTTTTTTTTTTTTTTTTTTTTTTTTTTTTTTTAAATACTTTCTTTTTTAAACAGCAAAATCCTAACTTACGGTGGCCGAGAGGTGTCAGGCGAAATACAAAGTCCAAACACTTTGCAAACAGAAAAAGCACGAACCCCAATTGCAACCGCTTTGCAAAAGATAAAAAGCACGAATGCAAACTGCCACAACATGATCCCCAATTCCTAAAGCGTGATCGCAAATTGGCAAAAGCAAATTGGCACGAACATAGCGCAAACAAATTCCATTTTGCAGTAAATTGGGGGGCTTGAGATATTAATTTCAAGTGATAACATCCCTCTAAATTAATTACGAGTGGGGACCTCACTCGTAGCTTTTTCTTAGCTTAGCTCTTGCAGCTAATGGAGCGTACCAACTCTCTCAATTACAGAGGGGTGTCCTAACAAGGCTAGCATGAACGTAGCGCAAACAATTTCGGGTCTATTTTGCAATAAATTAGGGGGCTTGAGATATTAATTTCGAGTGATGACATCCCTCTAAGCCCCCAAGTATGTTTTGCTGCCAATGGAACTGGTGCTTTACAGAGAGTAAATGGGATAATGAAGAAGGAGGATTACCTTCAAATTCTCCAAGATAACTTAACGTCATCAGCCCGAAGATTGGGTCTTGGGTGCAGTTGGGTGTTCCAACAGGACAATGACCCCAAACACACATCAAAAGTGGTAACGGAATGGCTAAATCAGGCTAGAATTAAGGTTTTCGAATGGCCTTCCCAAACTCCTGACTTAAACCCCATTGAGAACTTGTGGACAATGCTGAAGAAACAAGTCCATGTCAGAAAACCATCAAATTTAACTGAACTGCACCAATTCTGTCAAGAGGAGTGGTCAAAGATTCAACCAGAAGCTTGCCAGAAGCTTGTGGACTGCTACCAAAAGCGCCTAATTGAAGTGAAAATGGCCAAGGGACGTGTTACTAAATATTAGCGCTGCTGTATGTATATTTTTGACCCAGCAGATTTGATCACTTTTTTCTGTTCACCCATAATAAAGTCATAAAAGAACCAAACTTCATGAATGTTTTTTGTGACAAAGAAGTATCTGTTCCAATCACTCTATCAGAGAAAAATCAGAGTTGTAGAAATAACTGGAAACTCAAGAGAGCCATGACATTATGTTCTTCACTAGTGGATGTAAACTTTTGACCACAACTGTATAGCAATATACAAAGTGTCATCTTTTTCATTATTTACTTATGTTTTTTTAACTTCTGGGTCATCGTCTTTGCAATTGTCTTGCGAGCCATTTGCTGTCATGTTGTGACAATTGGCATTCGTGCTTTTGCATATTTGGAATCGCGCTTTAGGAATTGGGGATTGTGTTGTGGCAATTTGCATTCGTGCTTTTTATCTTTTGCAAAGCGTTTACAATTGGGGTTCGTGCTTTTTTTATTTGCAAAGTGTTTGGACTTTGCATTTCGCCTGACACCTCTCGGCCACCGTACTAACTGGAGGTAAGAGCACACAAGAGCATAATTAAAGACTCCATGATTTTAACTAGGGCTGTCAAAATTATCACGTTAACGGGCGGTAATTCATTTTTTTAATTAATCACATAAAATATTTGACGCATTTAACGCACATGCCCCGCTCAAACAGATTAAAATGACAGCACAGTGTCATGTCCACTTGTTTCTTGTGGGGTTTTTTTGTGTTTTGTCACCCTCTGCTGGCGCTTGAGTGCGACTGATTTTATGGGTTTCAGCACCATGAGCATTGTGTAATTATTGACAACAATGGCGAGCTACTAGTTTATTTTTTGATTGAAAATTTTACAAATTTATCAAAACGAAAACAATAAGAGGGGTTTTAATATAAAATTTCTATAACTTGTACTAACATTTATCTTTGAAGAACTAAAAGTCTTTCTATCCATGGATCGCTTTAAGAGAATCTTAATAATGTTAATGCCATCTTGTTGATTTATTGTTATAATAAACAAATACAGTACTTATGTACCATATGTTGAATGTATATATCCGTCTTGTGTCTGATCTTTCCATTCCAACAATAATTTACAGAAAAATATGGCATATTTTATAGGTTTGAATTGCGATTAATTGCGATTAATTACAATTAATTAATTTTTAAGCTGTGATTAACTTGATTCAAAATTTTAATTGTTTGACAGCCCTAATATAAACCGATTTTTTTTAATTGACACGGCCACGTTGTGTTGAAGAAACGTATGCGGCGACCCGTTGCGACCATTACGGTACGTGACGTCACCATTTTGTTTCGGTAATACTTCACTTTAAACGGCCGAATGATTTCGTCTGTGTTAAATTCTGCTTTTTTCACTCTTCATAAAACACAGAATTTAGTTTTTTGAACTCATTTGAGCCAATGTTTATTGCGGCTCCGCAATTCGGACCATAACAAACATAACAACAGACTTCTTGTGTGTGTCCGTCAACTATATCTGTCCCTCGGGAAACCCTAACCCAAATAACAATAGTTCCTATTGTTACTGTCGTGTTGACAGCAATGAGCTCTCACGGATTTCCGACTTACGTTCTCACTTTCATTTTACCGTATCAATCCATGGAAGAAACATTTATTCATCTTGATGAAACGAGCAAGTTAAACAGCAGCCTTTAAAAGAAAAGTCACATCTGTTTTGTTTTTTCTCCTAGATTCTGGTAAGTTGGAGAAGTTGTCAAATCATATTATTACCGTAAATATTGTTAGTTTATGGTAATGTTTTGAACTACCAATGGGCTATGCTTGTGCTGTGTTTCACCAGTCAAAAAAATGACATTTCTGTATCTGTACACGAGCTCTGTTTTCTTGTATTCTTGTATTTATTTGTGCTAAAATTAGGGTGCGCGTTATAAACGGGTACAATAATTTCCCCTAGATTTTACAAGTAAATTTGGGGTGCGCATTATACGCGGGTGCGCCTTATATTCGGGATTTTATGGTAATCTGATCTGATGAGGAATCCGATTGGAATCGTATATGCCTGCAATCTGAACGCAGCCTAAGTGTAGGTACTAGGGTTGTTCCGATCATTTTTTTTTGCTCCCGATCCGATCCCGATCATTTTAGTTTGAGTATCTGCCGATCCCGATATTTCCCGATCCGATTGCTTTTTTTTGCTCCCGTTTCAATTCCAATCATTCCCGATAATTTTTCCCGATCATATACATTTTGGCAATGCATTAAGAAAAAAATCAATAAAACTCTGACGAATATATACATTCAACATACAGTACATAAGTACTGTATTTGTTTATTATGACAATAAATCCTCAAGATGGCATTTACATTATTAACATTCTTTCTGTGAGAGGGATCCACGGATAGAAAGACTTTTGACTTTGTATATTGTGACTAAATATTGCCATCTAGTGTATTTGTTGAGCTTTCAGTAAATGATACTTCAGCATGCCCCAATGCATGATGGGAAGTGGAACCATGACTGTGCGTCGTGCTACCAATTAATATATCTTCTCTGCATTGGGAAATAAAATAAGGTGTTGAGAAAAAGATGAATTGCTACCTTGCTTCCCCACATTGCTTCTCATGAAATTTCTATTCGTAGGAAGAGGGGTTGTAAGGCTTTAGCTAATTAAAAAACGGCTCCAAAGGCTGCCAAAGTTCACTTGACTCATTTTACGCTGCCTTTTATCTCTCTATATAGGTATAATGGCGCCATTAGAGATTGAACGTGTCAATGCGTGAGTGGGTCGTGCAATGCATGCATTAATTGCGTTAAATATTTTAACGTGATATGTTTTCAAAAAAATTAATTACCGCCGTTATCGGGATAAATCTAATAACCCTACCTTAAGTCTAAACTAAACACTCTGGATGAGTGTAACATATTATGTCTGTGACGTTAAATACAATTTGAAAACGATTTAATTTTAAAAAAATATATATATATATATATAAATTAGGGCTGTCAAACGATTAAAATTTTTAATCGAGTTAATTACAGCTTAAAAATGAATTAATCGTAATTAATTGCAATTAATCGCAATTCAAACCATCTATAAAATATGCTATATTTTTCTGTAAATTATATATATATATTCTGTAAAATAGTTGGAATGGAAAGATAAGACACAAGATGGATATATACATTCAACATACGGTACATAAGGACTGTAGTGGGCATTTCACTGTACTGTCATTTAAATCTGTCTATGCTGTCCTCACTCCAAAGCGTCTACTTTTTCCAAAGCTAGACATCTAGTGAACGACGCCTTAATAATCAGACTTCTTCCTTTTTCATCTCATTTATTAATAAAATGGCCTCAAACCATTGTCCTCTTTAGACCGTCGAAAAACTACCAAAAAAAAGTACAAAAGCATTGCATTAGCATCAACGTTAGCTTAGCACGCTATACAGGTTCACTAAACATAAACAAAAAGCGTCTCATACATTAAATATAACATTTTGCTAACTAACATAATATGTACATTCTTTACAACAACCATACTTACGGACAAATCTTGTCCAAGGATCATATAAGCACAACGTTACAACCTAGACGTCAGCCCGAGACGTCGTGCAACCATATTGAACTGGCAAGAAAACAATAAACCATGTCGCAAAGCGTCCAAAAGAGTTCGCTGTTAGACAGCACGAAAAGCCTTGCTGTAAAACTTACCAAAAGGCAGAATACTGTCCGAGCGGGACATGTGCGTTAATTGCGTCAAATATTTTAACGTGATTAATTAAAAAAAATAATTACCGCCTGTTAACGCGATAATTTTGACAGCCCTAATCAGAGGTTGCGCTAGACATTTTCGTTGTCTGTCATTTTGACTGACAGGGTCATAAAAATCCGGTCATAATCTATTTTTACCAGTCACTGAAATTTTTAAAATGATAATGATGACATATTCAATAGTATTTAGTTTTCATTCATTTTTAATTTTGTAACGCTTGCTTGGCGGCGAAAAATTAGACACTGAAGTTGTATTTTTCTCCCTCTTTTTACTCTGCTTACCGCCAACAACACCAACAAAACAACTCCACTCCCAAAGAAAAAGAGGCAACCATATAGACCCCAATCACCAACGTCACACAATGATCTTAATTGTGGTTGTCAGCCCAAAATCTTCTAGATATATATTAAATGCATCTTACCAGATATAAAATGACTACTACATAGTCTGTGGTGATCGTTTGGTGCCCCGATTTCTTGTCGAATTACAGCAGTCCATCTCGCTCTCCTCTTCGGTAATTCCAGCTCCAATAGCATATATTTAAAAATGCTACCGTTCACAAGTTCGTAGTTGGATCACGGCGATCTCGGCGAACCACCGTCTGTCACAATTCCTGCCTCTCTCGGCCTCTCCCGGGAGTCGAGCTGTCTTCATCATTGTGGAACGCAAACTATATATGTTCGATATATGTCCATCAACGTACAAGTCAAGTTGTCTTCTCTTTTATAACAGCATTTCCCAGCTGTAAACAAACGAATAAAAACTTGTAACACTTGGATATATGCGGTGCATTCAAACACGATTAGCAACAGGCGGCTAGCAGCAGTAGCAGAAGCTAGTTGTTGTAAAAATGATTAAACTTCGTAATTACAATCATCATCGTAATATCAATAGCAAAGGCAACAAGTCGTTTCATGCGCCAGATTTTAGGTTTCGTATTTTTAGAGCACATTACCTTCCATAACAGCGGGGGCATGACTGCAGGAGCTGTCAGTTTTGTCCATCTCCTTATGACCAGTACGAGCACCCATGGTTTGGAAATCGACATGGTACGAAGCATGGAGGCCTTGGCTTGGTTCTCCACCCGCCTACATCAAAATAACATTCCCGGGATCTTGTATAAAGACCTTCCAACTTCGATTCCACCGCCATTGACTTCAATGGTAAACAGGCGGAAACGGAAGGGGAAGGAAGACATAAGGATCACGCGCTGGCACACCGGGTGCACCAATAAGAACCTCGCGTTGATGTGTCAATCACGGTGCCGCCGCCAGACCCCGGTTACGCTACAATATTCTGACAGAATAGCCAACAACGTCATGCATTAAGAGAGACAATAGCTAATTAATGTGCCACCCTGTGGTCTGGGGTGTGAATTGCAACCTGTCAAAATGACTGACGGACTTCAGTTTTTTCCGTCACCGTTTTAAAAAACCGGTCAACGACGGAAAATTTCCGGTTAACGCGACCCCTGGCCCTAATATATATGAAAAAAAGGCATGGCCGATATTTTTTTGCCGATTCCAATACTTTGAAAAAGACGTGATCGGACCAGATCGATCTCTAGTAGGTACACAACAACAACAAAAATTCCCTTGTCAAGGCACCGCTGCACTATTACTTTTCCGACTTGGCGGGGGTCTCACTCTTTTGAAAACCATTTTGGCTTGTCACTTTCTATCTTCTAGGCATTGAGTAAAAAGCCCGCCTGTCATAGACGGGACTCAACACGTGCTGGTACAAATGCAAACATGAATAGACGCGGCAGCCGGCGTTGTTCCATGTGAAATTTTTCCGAATCGACTTTCCAGCAGAGGCGAGCGCACGGCGCCACCTGAATGATGGATGACACGACACCCCGCCGCTCGCGAGTGTGACTCACACCGCTATCCGTGTCTTGTAAAGAGCTCGTCCTTATGAGACTTGTTATGAATATGCTTCCATTAAGCGGAACATCTTCTCGGGAGCAGAGCATCACTTATTCATCGTCTTTTTAAAAGCATCCGCAAACACGTCGCCGAAACGTCAGAGGCAGCCTCTGCTGGCTATTATACACAACTGTGTTTGTGTTGCGTATTGTAGCCCACAGCAGCTCATTGATGGTAAAATGAAAAGATTCCAGGGCCTTTAGATACTCGCAACAAAGCGTGTGAGGAAGTATAGCGCTTTTGATTAGCTGAAGTTGGTTTGCTTTGTTGTACTATTCAGTGGAAACTTAAACCATTTTTTCAAAACGCCACATAATATAACTTGTTAGCTGTGTAAATATACAGTAAATTCCCTAGTACTCGTTGGCTGGCTTTAATGAAGATTGACATCTAATGAATTTTGACTGGTGGGGATAGCAGTAATTTTACATTGGCACCTCAACATACGAAATTAAATCGTTTCGGGGTGGCTTTAGTATCATGATTTTGTCATATAAAGAATCGCATTGTTGAAATTCGCCTCCCTAGACAAGCCGCACGGAAACCGCGACAGCTGAACAAAGTGCCGCTCTGCCGATGCTGCCTCCGCGCGCATCAACCGTGAAGGCGGAACTTCGCGCGATCATCTCTGATGTTAACCCTTTGTACTGACTCCATGTTCCAAAAGTTTGAAAAAGACTTGCCGAAAGCAGGTTGACAATTTATTTGTTGACAATGGTCAAAAACAAGGCAAAAACAGACGACGGAGGGACAATTCTAGATCCAAAACAAGGCTACATGTTTCCGAGCAGCAAAATCTGTGTTATCTCAGTGTCCAGTGTTTTTAAGTCCTTGATGTAGTGGGCCAGCTGAAGGTGTGTCCGGGCGTTGCCTTGGGATCATCCCATCCGCGTGCGATGGACGAACACGTATACCACAGGACTATATTTCCGCGTGATGTTAGAGTCATGGTTTTCCTTAAATAGCAATCACAACCCACATGCGTTGTATATGCGGTAAAACCTGAAAGGGAAACGCAACTGTAAAGAAAGTTCGGCTGGCTTGACCACGGAATTAGAAAATGCTGCTCACTTCAGACAGCAAGCAGACATAGGGATTGCGAAAAAGAGTTTATTGAATACACACAAAAAAAAACACGGGATCGCGAAAAGGGAGACAAAAAAGGGTCTGTGACAGTAGATCAAGATAAATTAAAAAAAAAAAAAAAATTAAAGAAAAAATTTAGAAAGACCTCGATGACAGGAAGACAAATGAAAAAAAAAACAAGGCAATGATGCAAGTATGATGTTAACATTATGAAGTATGTAACTGTCCCATGTCTGATTGTATGTCTTTAGGTGTATGGGGGGGACGGGACGGTTCCTTCCTTCGGGCAAATCATATCACATTTGTAATTGTCAATGATTGTCAATGACACCGATGATGATGACAATAAATATTTCATTCATTCAAGTAACAACGACGAGATATACAAACTGTTTAACAGCAGCAGGTTTATATCTTGGCAAGCCGCCTAGGATCGGTTTAACGACACTGCTCATCTGCTTGGATTCGATGCATGTACGACGTTGGGAACTCATCCCACATCTCTGTGACAAAACAATCCGATTGGCAGATTGTGCCAAAATTATGCCAGTCGTCATACTAGCTTGGCTTGCTAGCTAGCACAGCTAACATGGCGCACCCCGTAAGTCAAAACATGCACTAAATGTTATAGAATTTTAAATGAATGGCAATATATATGTGTTTCTAATAACATATTTTAGTAAAACAGAAAAACTTTGGCTCATTAGAGCCTATAAGTCTTTAAGTCCAAGGTTCCCTTTAAAGGGATTGCCCACTTTACCAAATCTGGCCAATCCAATGCTGCTCGAGTTGAGAAAAGGAAGTCATTCTGACCCTTGAAGTACTTCCAAGTGCACTGAGTTACAAGCTTGGAACAAATTAAACTTAAATGTTTCAACCCTGTTGCTGAATGGCGAAAGTTCCAGAATATATTGGCTCAAAACAGCTGAGATCTACTCCAGTTTGGTCCCTAATGAGTACACGCTCAATAGAAAATAGATGGAGGGATTATTATTGTCAATACTGGATTGCAGTTTGCAGCGTCAACTAAAAGCATGCATCTTCACTTTCCCGAGACGGGACCACCTCACTGATACATCAATTGTCGGCTGAAAATGAAGACAAATTTCTCTCTAATTACTTTACAAACAAAGCATCCCTCCCTCCCTCATTTAAAGGCCCGGTGCGGTAAATCCGTGCAACATCTGCATGCCTCCGGTCCAATTAACTTCCCATCTGCTGGGGTTGAACTTCCGGGAAGAGCGGCGCGGCGTAGCCCGGGGGCAAATTAACCGTCTTGTCAGGAGCGCTTAGCGCAACATCTGTACACACGCTCGCTGGCGGGGTATAGCGTCTGATGCACGGTGGAGAAAGTCCATCTGATTGCAGTGGCGATGCTTGGAAAAGTCACATGAGGTAATGGAATTGACGTTGAACAATTGTTATCAAATAGGCAGATTTCTGAGCGCAGTGTAGACTTTTGACGTCCAAAACATAATTGTACTCCCCACAAAAATGGTAATTTGCAACTACTGATTTTACTGGTTTTATTTATTTTTTTGCCTAAAATAATATGTACATTTTTCCCAAAAATGTTTAATAAAAAGCATGATTTCATTAACATGTCTGAAACCCAACAGGAAGTCGGGTATTGTGGATTGAATTTGAAAAAATATGCAATTTTAGTTGATTTACAGGGTGCACAGTTGAGACATTGGCGCTTAGGGGTTAGTTCGATCCTCCTCAAAATTGGTTAGGCTGTTCATGAGACACATGAGATCTAAAGTGATTAAAATGTTGAGTTTTCAATCACGGGACTGACCTGGGCGGGGTGCCAAAGTCTTGCCTGGCACGGCCAGACTGTTCTCCCTGTGTTTTTCAAACACTGAGAGAATAGTCTGGGACCCAGCCCATTAACAGCCTCTCGAGCAAGTACAAAATCAATCGACAAATCAGATTCGTTAATTTGCGTGACGTGTTCTTAACGAGCAACGTCACTCTTCCACGTCGGAAGTCGTCTCCACAACAACACAGATGGCGAACAGGAGAGCCGAGAATATGTTCCAATCCACGGTAAAATCAGTTTGAAATTACCAAAAGCACATTGACACAAGTCATTGACAACAGTCTGTCTCCTGCAAGCCATGTTGAATGAACTCCGCTCTCCTCGTATGTTTACTTCCGCGCGCAAGTCCCTCGTCCCGCCCGTCGCTGATTGGTCCACTCCGCTGTCTGTTTGCTGTGGCTTGCTCCGCCCTGGAAATTTTATCCGCTTAATGGTGGCCAGACTCAATAGCTGGAACAGCAGTGAGTCTTACTACCAGGCTAGCCAAAGTCAGCCTTTTTTTTTTTTTTTTTGGCAACACGCCAAATTCAGTAAATAACTAATAACTCACTGATACGTATTCGTATTTGGCATGTATGAGTGGTATCCCACCCTGAACACGACTGCATTGAAATATTACCATTTAAGCCTGGCGCCTCTTGCTGGGAACAGGAAACACCTTTTTTTACTAGACAGGTTCCAAAGAAAAAAATCAACTGACCTCAAACCTGCATCGGGGGAGCCTTATGACGTGTTCAGGTGCCTGATGAAAAATATTGAGGTTTCGTTGAAGCAGAGGAGTCCAAACAGCAAAGTGAAAATGACCCTCGCTATTTTGTCACACCACAAATTTTGAACAGCCGTAACGTGGCAGATATTCAACATATCTGCGCCAAACTTCTGGTGCCTGATGAGAGTCGTAACCTGGAGGGTTTGTAGGGGTCTTCTGCATCAATCCTACAGCGCCAACTAGTGGCAATAGAAAGTCACTCATTTTACCTATGCATGACCAGTTCCTTTCAAGTTGGTCAGTGTAGTTACAAGACCTTTTGTAAAACTACATTTTAAGAACCATTTCCACAATTCTGTCTGTTGCCATGACGACCCTTTGTACGCTATTAACTCATTCACTCCCAGCCATTTCCACCGGTGCAACCCTCTTCGCTCCCGGCCATTTTACTGGATTTTGACTGATTTTGCAAGGCCCACAGAAAACTCAGTTCTATTTCTATATAAACATGGAACCCACCAAAAGAAAGATTAGACCTTCTTCTTTCAGTAGGAAAAAAGTAAGTTCATATCTTTTTCCATTCTTTAGAAATCAGCACATGAAAATAGCTTAGTTTGAGCAATTTTCCAATTTCCGATGAAAAAAACAGAAATTGAGCTTTTGTGAAAGAATACATTTCAAACAAAACTTTGAATTTAACACAGCTATCTTTTGCTTTAGTTACATCCCAAAAATCTGAATAATATTTTCCTTTTACAAAATAACATAAACAACAAGACAAATAGAGCTTCTGATAGCAAAATAACAATTTATTTACACATAACTAACTGAGAGACGACGCTGTTGTGGCCGCGACAGCCGGATAAACTTTTCCCTCATCACCACCTGTCTCATAAAGATGGATTTTTTTTTAGTCTCTGCGTGGTCTGCTGGGCGAGCAGCACGGACTCAATGGCATGGTCCGCTGCACTGGTGGTCCCGGTTGTTTGCTCAGTCGTCCGCTGTCTGGCATCCTTGACGCCATCCGGTCGTCTTCCACCGGCGCCCCGGCCGTTCGTTGCCATTGAATCGGGTTGCGGGTCTTACCAAATGCACTACTGCCCTCCAGTGTCCAGTTTTATTGCATTAAAATGGATTTACAGCTTTGTGCTTTGGAGCTAAATTGAATAAAAACCAAGAGATGTCTCATGTAACAAAAAAAAAAAAAACGTAAAAGACGTATAAATACGTCTTTGGGACACTGAAACAATTAAAAATAGAATGAGTTAAAAGTAGATTTCTTCAGGGACTTCGGCAGCTTAGGGCAACGAAATTTGGCACACTTGGTCGAATTAGCCCAATTAGAAGATTCATTTTAGTTTTGAATAAGGCACCATTTTCTGTAGGACCCTCTTCAATAGAGTTTTTTTCACCTAGATGTGTGAATGTATTTCTCATATCAGGATATACAAAAACATCTATGTGAGCGATGCCCACAACACAAAAGAGGTTCCACACAAAAAAAGAGGCGGGTTTCGAGCACATGTTGGTTTCTCATGAGATGATGAGAGTGGGACGATCTGCCACCACCCTGAGCTGCGTGCCGTCCACGCTGCGTTAACTCCGAGTTGCGGCAAACTGCAAGGGCCTGTTCAGTCCTGCTTGGATTGCTATTATTCATATTTGTATGAATAATTCATTTGTTTTGCTAAGTGTAATTGCTATTTGTAATTGTACCAGCAGTATTTTTTAAGAATGTAGCGCAGGTTTTTGAGCTGTGGAACGAATTAATGGAGTTATAATGTATTCTTATGGGAAATTCCCGCTCGACATATAAACATTTCGAATTCCAAACCAGGATACCACGATCCTGGAACAAATTCAATGTTGAGATAACACGTTTAGCTGACAGCACTACTGTACAAATACAGTTGTGGTCAAAAGTTTACATACACTTGTGAAGAACATAATGTCATGGCTCTCTTGAGTTTCCAGTTATTTCTACAACTCTGATTTTTCTCCGATAGAGTGATTGGAACAGATACTTCTTTGTCACAAAAAACATTCATGAAGTTTGGTTCTTTTATGACTTCATTATGGGTGAACAGAAAAAGTGATCAAATCTGCTGGGTCAAAAATGTACATACAGCAACACAAATTAGCAATTTCTTGTGAGTGATTATTGACTTGAACAATCATTGACTTGAACAAGTCAGGAAAGTCACTTGGAGCCATTTCAAAGCATCTGCAGGTCCCAAGAGCAACAGTGCAAACTAGAGCTGAAACGAGTACTCGAGCAACTCGAGTAACTCGAGTTTAAAAACGGATCCGAGTAATTTTATTCACCTCGAGTAAGCGTTTATTTTGACAGCTCTAAGCATCACGTTTTGCTCGGACCACTTTTAATGTGGGACAACGCGCTGTCACGTGCGGAGAGGAAGAAGGGGGAAAAAAAAAAACTTACTGCAGCCGACAGCCGCCACAAACGACGCCGACGTTGCTAAATACTAGCCCGCACGATGCTACGTTGGTACAGGTAGCATCTCACGCGTCTCATAGAGATCACATGTATGTTGAACTAGATGCTAAATGACAGACTCGGCCGCGTCTGGGCAGCTTTAGTGAACAGCCGCCATCTTAAAGCAGTACAGCGCTAAGCGCTAATAAAGAGCGCTAAGCGCTAATAAATAAGATTAACGTTACTGTTCTGAAGTAACGTTAGCCCTGCGGAGGGCTAGGTTTCTATTAATTATGACCACTGTCGATGCTTGGCTAACGTGTCTTACATACAGGCTTTAACATAACATAGCATTGTGGAGTGATGAGGGTGTAAAAAAAAAACTTAATCATGCTAACTATCAATTTTAGCTCAGTAGTCATTGCTGGATAAAACACCAAGTAGCACTGGTGCTAATGTGCTCCAATACAGCCTGTATCACACATTTATTTTGAACACTGCAAAAACTCAAAATCCTATCAGGACTTGCAGTTTAGACTAACTTAAAACTTAACTAGAACTTAAAAATGGCTTGACACAAAGAGAAATTCAATTGAAAGACGTGGGAAAAAATCCAAACTTTTAAGTGATGTGTGTTATCAAGCATAACGGCATTTTTAGGTAAGATATATATAATTTTTTTTTGTAATAAGATCTAAAGTTTTTTGAGTGAAAGCAGTGAATTAGTATTTTTTTTAGAAAACGCAAGCTATCACCTGCTGCTGGGAGAAAATTGGTCAGGAGGGTAAATATTCAACCGAGAATCACCAAAAAGCAGATCTGCCAAGAATTAGAAGCTGCTGGAACACAGGTGTCAGTGTCCACAGTCAAGCATCTCCATGGACTGAGAGGCTGCTGTGCAAGAAGGAAGCCCTTGCTCCAAAAGCGGCACCTTAAGGCTTGACTGAAGTTTGCTTCTGATCACATAGACAAAGATAAGACTTTCTGGAGGAAAGTTCTGTGGTCAGACGAAACAAAAATCGAGCTGTTTGGGCACAATGCCCAGCAATATGTTCGGAGGAGAAAAGGTGAGGCCTTTAACCCCAAGTACACCATGCCTACCGTCAATCACGGTGGTGGTAGTATTATGCTGTGGGGCTGTTTTGCTGCCAATGGAACTGGTGCTTTACAGAGAGTAAATGGGATAATGAAGAAGGAGGATTACCTTCAAATTCTTCAAGATAATCTAACGTCATCAGCCCGAAGATTGGGTCTTGGGCACAGTTGGGTGTTCCAACAGGACAATGACCCCAAACACACATCAAAAGTGGTAATGGAATGGCTAAATCAGGCTAGAATTAAGGTTTTCGAATGGCCTGACTTAAACCCCATTGAGAACTTGTGGACAATGCTGAAGAAAAAAGTCCATGTCAGAAAGCCATCTAATTTAACTGAACTGCACCAATTCTGTCAAGAGGAGTGGTCAAAGATTCAACCAGAAGCTTGTGGATGGCTACCAAAAGCGCCTAATTGAAGTGAAAATGGCCAAGGGACATGTTACCAAATATTAGCGCTGCTGTATGTATATTTTTGACCCAGCAGATTTGATCACTTTTTTCTGTTCACCCATAATAAAGTCATAAAAGAACCAAACTTCATGAATGTTTTTTGTGACAAAGAAGTATCTGTTCCAATCACTCTATCGGAGAAAAATCAGAGTTGTAGAAATAACTGGAAACTCAAGAGAGCCATGACATTATGTTCTTCACAAGTGTATGTAAACTTTTGACCACAACTGTATACTCTATATGTTGTTTCATAGCATTTAACTAATTGTGTGCTACTCATAACAATTGATTGGGTGCACTGGCTGTGAATTCAAATCTTTCAGTTCCATTGACTGGCACCATCAATGGCAGCCAGTGAGCTAAATGAGTGCCCTCACCCATACCCAGGTAAAAAGTGTCACACTAAACCTACAACTCTTCAAGTTAAATGTTTTTTCGATAGCCGTCGGTTCAAGAGTCCACGCGGCTAATAGCCGTCAACACCGGCGCTATCAGCAAGGGTTTGTCACAAGGTTAAATCCGCCGCGTCCGCTCTATTTGCACAAGAAGCATCTGCGCATACGATGGAGTTGAGAGTTTTTCCCCGCTGACACTTACCTCATTAGGGCTGAACCCAGCAGGCCTAACTTAGTATGCGCGGAGGCGCGCGCCGCGATTTACCGCGCGACTGTCCCCCCACCCCCAGAACCCCATGGCAATTAATTTGGCCCATTCACGGAGGAGAAGAATAAACACAATGGTTATAGGCACAGCCGTCCCAGCGGAGCCGGGCAAACAATGCGAGAGGACAGTGATTGGATGTTATCAGCTGGAACGGCGCGTGGCGTCTGCTTTCCAAGATCGCTCAGGCTTCCTCCCACCTCACGAGGCTCTTTAGGTAAGCGGCAAAGTGACTTTTTGGAACGTTTGCACAAATTGTAGCTATTAGCGTGGAAGTCAAACAAAAAAAACTCGGAGACAAGTTGTTCTTGGTAGAAACTAAAATTGCCAAAATGGTTCATAAATGGCCACTTTAAGAAATGAAATAACTGTCTTCCTGAGTCTTTTCCAACAGGAGTTCGGTCTTTTTTTTTTTCCATAATCGGCAAAACCTATCTAGTTTCATGCACTTATGTGAAAAAATCTTCAGAGTAGGAGCTTCTAAAAATTCCCAGGACAAGTAAAATGGTGCAAATGATCGGAAACTTTGGTTAACAACTCTAAAGGAGATGTTCTGTTTGTTTAGGCAGGGGTACCTAAACTGTGGCCCGCGGCCCAATTTTTATTGGCCCGCAATAAATACTAAAAGTTGGATATGGAAGCTGGATTTCAGCATACAGGACTGTCTCATAAAATTAGAATACAAAATATTCTAATTTCCTGAGACAGTCCAGTAGTTTTGCATTTGGGCCACATTTTGGCTAGGACATTTTAGTTGTTATTATTTAATATTTAAGCTAGTCACTTAAACAGAGGCTCTCCATGAACTTGGGTATGGAGGTAGATTTGTGTCTTTATTATTCAGTCTTCAATCAAAAAAAAAAAAAAAACAAGGTGCTTCGATCAAAATGTATATTTTCAATCAACATTTTTTTAAAAAAGTCAATTCACTAAAAAAAGTGTGTTTAAATGCAAAAATAAATTTGAAACTCAAAAAAATGCATTTGCAAACTATTTTTCTTTGATTTTTTTTGTTTTGTTTTGTTTTTTTTAAACAACTTTTTTGATTAAAATAATGGGCCACATTTTGGCTAGGATATTTCTGTCTTTATTATTCAAAAACTAAGATGCTTCAAAACAAAAAAATATTTTCAAAAGAAAAATCACTTCAATCCAAAAAAAAAAAAAATTATAGAAAAAAAAGTTTTTGATTACGAAAAATATTTGAGACTCAGAAATTTGCATTTGGACACTTAATTTTTAAATGAAACTGCTCTCTTCGATTGAAGCAATCCTTTTTGTGTTTGGGCGATATTATGGGTAGGACATTTGTGTCTAAATCATAAATAATTTTTTAAATTAAATGTTTTTTTTTTTTTTTAACAAAATATTAGACGTCAATTAATGATTCTAAGCTACAAACATTTTGCAGACATTTTGAATAATAAATATAATGAATTACCTTCGTTTTATGGCTGGGTTGACACAAAAGTGGCTGCGCAACATCTGTAAACGGGGGTTTTCAGGGTAAAACGGACAAATTAAAAATAGCTCGGGGGCTTCGTGCGCCATGAATCTGCTATGGCAACATAAAAACATATTGTTCTATCAAACACAACAGTTGTTTTGGCTTAAAATACAGCAGTTTCTTTTAAAGAGGAGTGCAACAGCAGAAACTGCTTTTTCAGTCTTTTCTGTGTTTTCCGCCAAATATATTTTAATAAATGTTTTTTAAGCACTTCAAATGTAATAATATGATCAGTTTTAAACATAACTGTCCCACCGAATCATTTTTAAACAAGAATAACATACTGTAGTAGAAAAATGTTTGGCTTTATTAAATGCTTCAGTTTACCTACCTTGGCTGTGACTCCTGGAGTGACATGTAGAAATTACAAACTCCTCAAGATCACTTCTGGTGTTTATTGCCATGACACAACATGTCCGACTGCGCACACACGCACACATTCATTTCAGCATGCGCTTCCTTGCGCAGCAACTACTTAAAAAGTTAAACGATGATTGACGTATGCGGCGCATGTGAAGTCCGCTTCGCTTCTCTGGCAAGATCAAACAACCATCTGTCAACTTTAATAAGCAAGTGCCACAGTGACTAAGGAACAAAGAGATGGGAGAGGGAGGGAGGGAGGCTGTGCGGAGCGCATGAAGCAGATCAAAAGTTTGTGGATTAAAAAAATAATAATAATAATAATAATTAAAAAAAACTATCCCACATCCTTGTGATGGGACTATTGTGCATGCGCACATCGCGATGGCGATGTTTAAACGATATATTGTTCAGACTTAGAATGTACCATGAGTAAGCTATCGGAAGGTTTTTGTCAAATTTTGGTGGAATTATACATTTTTCCCAAAAAACTAGCTGGTAGTTTGAAGCTTTGGCCACTTCTTTGTTAATTTTATGGCATGTACAGGTCACTTTTAGTTGATTTTGCGGCACTTCCTGCACATTTGTGCCTGCATATTTCAGCAGCATCAAAAACATACAGTATGTATGCATTTTATTTCTTAGGGGCAGTTTACATGGCGACTCTGCAACACGAAGACACAATGACTGTGTTGCGGAGTGGCCTTGCGTTCGTATTGTGTCGGCGAAAACGGAAGGCAAAGACGCAAACCTTGGAATCCTGCCTCCAAAGTGGAAGAATTCAATTGCGGGGGCTTGAGGGGGGCTTGCTCCGCTTGCATATCAAAGCTCCCGCGGCGCGGGACCACGCCGATAACGTCAGCACTTGTACACGTCACATTGGGCGTGCGCAGCGGTGCTACTGAACATTCAAAACGGCAAATATGGCGGAATGTCGGCTTTAATTTGCTGTTTTTATTATATTTTTAATGTAAATATGTTGAATGTTTCCATTTTTGTGCCTTTTTGAACAAAAGAAAATGACATTGCTTGGAGCGGGCATGTTGTTTTCCGGGCTGAGGAAGTCAAAGTGCATCATTCGAAATCTGCACTGCCCCCTAGGGCTTGGCATGAATACTATACCGTTTTCATGCGGAATTGCGACATTGTTCGAATGGAGACGGAACCATATAAATGCAAATTTGAAATTTTTCGTCTTCTCGGAGAGTCACCATGTAAACTGCCCCTTAGTATTCGTCGATACTAGGGATGTCATTTTATTGCCGTATCGATACGTGCAACACTAATCCCCAAAATAATAATGGCCATCCAAAGGAGACCCATACCTATAATGCGCCTGCGACGAGTTTGTCACCCCTCCTTTAAGCTCTGACTTTCCATCTATTATTTTCTTCTCCTCATGCTTCTTTCTAGCCTAAAATGCATTCGTTTGACTTGTAAATGCACAAAGATGATTGGCAGCCACCCCCGGAGGACAGTAGGCAAATGATGGAAAGATTTCAACTTCCAAGGCCACCTTCAACTTTTTCCCATCTAACAACCCCTACTATGCAAATTCCCCGGACACGGCTGATGTGACGGCCACGCCGTGCGCATGTTTGCCATTTGTCTTTGTGTTGTTTCAGATTGTAGCTGGGTTCACAGCTTCAAACGCCGTCCGGCCGTGAGCCGACCATGTTATTTATAGTCCTTTTATCTCTGCCAGCATTTCAGGCATTGATTCCTCAAGATGTATAGAGGCGCCCGGCGGATAATGATCTTTTTTTTTGCGGTGTTTTAAATACTGGACACAGCCAGATGCCAGTCAATCCAGATTCATTGTAGCGGGAAATGAGCAACATTTACGCACAGCAAAAAGCTGATTAATTGCCATGAACTGCATTTATGTAGAGTGACTACAACATTTACACACCCTTACATCCCGATACCGATTCCCAGCTGTGTGGTAAGGAACAAGAAGAGGTCCATCTAGCCAGATGAGACGGAGGTAGCAACGAGGACGTCCATCCAGCCAGGGGTCTGGACAGTCAGGAGGCTGCAGCTGAAAAATAGCCCCTCCCCTGAAAGGGGGCACCGGGTGACTAGTGATAAAGAGACTAGACAACTAGAAATTAACATTGGAAAATAGAAATAAAGTAAGACAAGTGGTAGGTAGAGTGAGAAAAAGGAGATAGAACTCAGTGGCTGTACTTCCCCCAGCATTATAGCTTCTAGTGCAGCTTAGACTAAACTGAGTCTACTCCGACTTCAACTAGCCTGACCATAAGCTTTGTCAAATAGGAACGTTTTTAATCTAATCTTAAATGTGCAGACTGTCTCGGCTTCTTTAATATTAGCTGGAAGCTGATTCCATAAAACAGGGGCTTGGTGGCTAAAGCCTCTAGCTCCGACAGTACTTTTAGAAACCCTGGGAACTACCAGTAGACCTGCATTCTGAGAGCGGAGTGTTCTGTTGGGGCGGTATGGAACCAGAGCATCGGTGAGATAAGATGGCCCCAACCCATTAATGGTCTAAAATGTAAGAAGGAGGATTTTAAATTTAATTCTAAACTCGACTGGAAGCCAGTGAAGGGCCTGGAGCACAGGGGGTGATGTGCTCTCTTCTATTGGTTCCTGTTAAAAGTCTTGCTGCTGCGTTTTGGACTAGCTGAAGACCTTTTAGAGAACTTTTAGGGCAAGCTGCAAGTAGGGAGTTACAGTAATCCAATCTCGATGTAACGAACGTGTGAATTAATTTACATTTTCAATATACAGTATATATATACAGGGCTGTCAACAGACTTGCAGGGGCCCAGGGACAAGAGACCATTATAGGGGCCCCCCAGCCCACCCCTGCCATCGGCTTGTCACGACAACATACGCAGTACTTTTACCGCTTTGCAAGCAGACAGTGTAAATTTTCAAATTATTTGAGATGGACAGTTAAATTGAACACACCGTAATTCGATGTGACACAATATAAACATTTTCCATCTATTGTCCCATGTAGGTTACAATACAATACAACTGAGAGTGCCATGCCCGCTTGCTAAGCAACAAAACAGTATAACTAAACATCCTGTGTCTGCCCCCTTCACATCCCTGGGGTTATCAAGCCTTCAAACAGTGATGCGCCTAGATTTTTTGACAGCAAAGTCATTTATAACATCAGTGAAATCCAGTTTTTGAGCAAGCTCTCATTGGAGAGCATGGCTAGGTTGTGAAGCCTGCCCTTTATATGGTGGAGTGTAGGTAGTTTTTTATTATTTTCATTTTACTGAAGGCTCGCTCTCCTCCAGCTACAGTCACTGGCAAAGACAAGAAAATGCAGCATCACTGACCCACCCCCATACTTCACAGTGGGTATGAGGTGCTTTCCAGCATGCGCATCTTTCTTGGCACGCCAGACCCAATTAGAGTGTTTGTTGCCAAAAAGCTCAATCTTGGTCTCATCTGACCAAAGCGCACGGTCCCAGGCTTTAACTGGGACCGTGTCATTGGCACGTTATTATTTAGTACGCACAGATACTAAAGACGTTATCGGTATCGATACTAATATCGGCATCAGTGCAACACTATAGTTGATGTCAAATTCCTCCCAAAATGACTGCTTATCAAAGTGTGCTTCTTGTCATAATTATGTTTTTTCTCATCTTTCACATGAAGGTCATTCATACTAAAAGATTACCATTGCTTCAAATATGTTTGATTTGACTAGTCATATTAAAAATATCTAATTATGGGTAATAAAAGTAATCCCTGTGCTCTTTGCCGCTCATTTAAAGTGCTGATGCATCCTTGCAGTTCAACTCTCTTCAGGCTTGGATGATTATTGATGTAAAGCTCGTCCCTCCCCCCTTTTTAAGTCATTTAAATCATATTTTAGGGCAGGGCTGCAAAATCGAAGCTAATGCATTTTAAGTGAAAAACTTGACAATTCGCTGAAATGCCCTTTCGCAACCCCGAACCTCATGTTGTTTTGACTTTTGGAAAAGTCAAAGTTACATCAGCTGCGTCATTGGAATATAAATTGTATATTTTGTTCAAAATCTGTAGAATCACTTTAAAGTTGCCTTTTCATGTTCAAAAGGAATTCAATTCTTGTCTAAAAAAAAGAAATAATCCCAAAAAATGTCTGTAATACAGTTGGGCAAATAGGTATTTAGTCAACCACCAATTGTGCAAGTTCTCCTACTTGAAAAGATTAGACAGGTCTGTAATTGTCAACTTGGGTAAACCTCAACCATGAGAGATGGAATGTGGAAAAAAAACAGAAAGTCACATTGTTTGATTTTTAAAGAATTTAGTTCCAAATTAGAGAAGAAAATAAGTATTTGGTCAATACCAAAAGTTCATCTCAATACTTTGTTATGTACACTTTGTTGGCAGTAACGGAGACCAAACGTTTTCTGTAACTTCACAAGCTTTTTACACACTGTTGCTGGTATTTTGGCAAATTTCCTCTAGAGCAGTGATGTTTTGGGGCTGTCGTTGGGCAACACGGACTTTCCACTCCCTCCGCAGATTTTCTATGGGGTTAAGATCTGGAGACTGGCTAGGCCATTCCAGGACCTTGAAATGCTTCTTACGAAGCCACTCCTTTGTTGCCCTGGCTGTGTGTTTGGGATCATCGTCATGCTAAAAGACCCAGCCATGTCTCATCTTCAATGCCCTTGCTGATGGAAGGAGATTTTCACTCAAACTCTCTTGATACATGGCCCCATTCATTCTTTCCTTTACACAGATCAGTCGTCCTGGTCCCTTTGCAGAAAAAACAGCCCCAAAGCATGATGTTGTGACAGTGGGTATGATGTTCTACAGATGCAATTCAGTATTCTTTCTCCTCCAAACCCGAGAACCTGTGTTTCTACCCAAAAGTTTTATTTTGGTTTCATCTGACCATAACACATTCTCCCAGTCATCTTCTGGATCATCCAAATGCTCTCTAGCGAACCGCAGACGGGCCTGGACGTGTGCTGGCTTCAGCATGGGGACACGTCTGGCAGTGCAGGATTTGAGTCCCTGGCGGTGCATTGTGTTACTGATAGTAGCCTTTGTTACTGTGGTCCAAGCTCTCTGTAGGTCATTCACTAGGTCCCCCTGTGTGGTTGTGGGATTTTTGCTCACCGTTCTTGTTATCATTTTGACGCCACGGGGGGAGATCTTTCATGGAGCCCCAGATCGAGGGAGATTTTCAGTGGTCTTGTAAGTCCTCCATTTTCTAATAATTGCTCCCACAGTTGATTTCTTTACACCAAGCGTTTTACCTATTGCAAATTCAGTCTTCCCAGCCCGCTGCAGGTCTACAATTTTGTCTCTGGTGTCCTTCCACAGCTCTTTGGTCTTGGCCAGTTTGGAGTGTGACTGACTGAAATTGTGGACAGGTGTCTTATATACCGATAATGAGTTAAAACAGGTGCCATTAATACAGGTAACGAGTGGAGCCTCGTTAGACCTCGTTAGAAGTTAGACCTCTTTGACAGCCAGAAATCTAGCTTGTTTGTAGGTGACCAAATACTTATTTTCCACTATAATTTGGAAATAAATTCTTTAAAAATCAAACAATTTGATTTTCTGTTTTTTTTTTTTTTTTTCACATTGTCTCTCATGATTGAAGTTTACCCATGTTGACAATTATAGGCCTCTCTAATCTTTTCAAGTAGCAGAACTCGCACAATTGGTGGTTGACTAAATACTTATTTGCCCCACTGTATATCCTCTTAATTCAAGAGTGTTTGAACTGTTTTCTACTATGAACTAATTTTTTGCCATTGGCTGCAAAGGACGTCTAATCCATGTAGTCTGGAAAGGGTGTATTCACTTGACATGAGTTTAAAGATATTTCTATCGAGAAAGTGCAATTTTCGGAAATATTGTGTGGGGTGCTATGTCTCTTGGTCGGTTAAGTCCGTGGGTCACTTTCTGTTGATTTTGTGGCATTTCCTAGCACTTTCTTGTGATTTTGGTTCACTTTCTGTTGATTTTGAGACAGTATTGGGTCACTTTCTGTTGTTTTGGGGGCATTTAGAGTTGAGTTCCTATTAATTTGGGGGCATTTATGGGTCACGTTTTGTTGATTTTGGTTCACTTTTTTAATTCTTTGCCATTTATGGGTCACTGTCTATAGATGTTGTTTTACTTTTTGTTGATTTTTGTGGCATTTGAGGTCACTTCATGTTGATTTTGAGTCACGTTCTCTTAATTTTGGTACATTTTTGGGTCACTTTCTGTTGTTTTGAGGGCATTTTTCAGGTGAGTTCCTATTAATTTGGGGCATTTACAGGTCACGTTTTTCTTTTTTATTTTGGTTGACTTTTTGTTATTTGTTTTGCATTTATGGGTCACTTTCTGTTGATTTTGGTTTACTTATGGGTCAGTTTTTGTTGATTTTAGAGCTCTTGTGAGTCACTTCATGTTGATTTTGGGCCGTATTCTGTTAATTTTGGGCATTTGTGGGTCACTTCCAGTTGATTTGGGGGCATTTACAAGTCACTTTTTATTAATTTTGTGGCATTCTCGTGTCACTTTCGTTTTTGGCTTACTTTCTATTTATTTTGGGCCATTCCTGGGTCACTTCATGTTGATTTTGGGTCGCATTCTGTTAATATTAGGCATTTTCTAAAATGCCTAAAATCAACCTACTGTTGATTTTGGGATACTTGCACGTCACTTCCTATTAATGTGGGGCATTTACGGGTCACATTTTCATTTTGGTGCATTTCTGGGTCACTTATTGTTGATTTTAGAGCTTTCCTGGCTCACTTTATGATGACTTCTTGATTTTGGGTCTTATGATGTGAATTTTGGGCATTTTTGTGGGCCATTTGGGGACTTTACAGGTCACTTCCAATTATTTTGTGGCATTTACGGGTCACTTTCTGTTGATTTGGGTGCAGGTCTGGATCACTTTCTGTTAATTTTGGGGCATTTCTGGGTCACTTCATGTTCCTTTTGGGTCACATTCTGTTAATATTAGGCATTTTCTGGGTAACTTCCTGTTGATTTTGGGATAGTTGCACGTCACTTCCTATTAATGTGGGCATTTATGGGTCAAGTTTTGTTGAATTTGGTTCACATTCTTTTCATTTTGGTGGATTTCTGGTTCACTTTTGTTGATTTTAGAGCTTTCCTGGCTCACTCTATGATGACTTCTTGATTTTGGGTCTTATGGTGTGAATTTTGGGCATTTTTTAGGGTCATTTGGGGACTTTACAGGTCACTTCCAATTATTTTGTGGCATTTACGGGTCACTTTCTGCTAATTTTGGAGCATTTCTGGGTAACTTTATGTCGATTTTGGGTTGCATTCTGTTAATTTTAGGCATTTTTTGTTGATTTTGGGGCATTTATGAATGTTGGGCATTTCTGGGTCACGTTTTGTCGATTTTGGTTCACATTCTGTTCATTTTGGGGCATTTCTGGGTAACTTTTTGTTGATGTTAGAGCTTTTCTGGATGGCTTCATGTTGAATATAGGTCGTATTCTGTTAATTTTGGGCATTATTGGGTCATTTTGGGGAAATTCATATTAGGAGCACTTGTTCATTTCTGGGCTTTCGGGTTCATTTTCTGTTCAAATTGTGTCACTTCCTGTTGATTTTGGGGCATTACCGGGTCACTTTCCATTCATTGTAGATACTTCCTGTTGATTTTGGGTCGCATTCTGGAAATTTGGGGGCATTTCAAGGTCACGTTCTAGTCATATAATGGGCATTTAATTTCTGGGCTTTCATTTACTGTTCGTTTTGGCTCGCTTCCTCTTGATTTTCGGGCATTCCAGGTCATTTTCTGTCCATTTTGAGTCACTTCTTTTAGATGTAGGGGCGTTCCTGGTCACTTTCTCTTCATTTTGGGTCCCACCAGGTTCATTTTGGGTCACTTCCTATTAATTTGTGGGTATTCCTAGGTCACTTTCCATTCATTTTGGGTCAATTCCTGGTGATTTTGTCGCATTCTGTAAATGTTGGGGCATTCCAAGTCACTTTCTGTTCATTTTCAGTCAATTCCTGTTCATTTTGTGGCATTCCTGTCACTTTCTGTTGATTTTAGGTAACTTCCTGTTGATTTTGTCAATTTACAAGAGGCTAAATTCATTTCTTTCTCCCCC
The DNA here is from genome assembly GCF_030265065.1 of Corythoichthys intestinalis. NCBI lineage: Eukaryota > Metazoa > Chordata > Actinopteri > Syngnathiformes > Syngnathidae > Corythoichthys > Corythoichthys intestinalis. Next base: position 53,702,824 of record NC_080403.1, read on the forward strand.
ACAGTCCTGGCTTTGCTCATCCTGACTCTGAAACGCCACCGAAAAGGCAAGCGTATCGCGGAGGACGAGGAAGACATGCGGGACAACGTCATCAAGTACAACGACGAGGGCGGCGGCGAGCAAGACACTCAAGCGTACGACATGAGCGCCCTCAGGAATCTCTACGACTTCCCCGAGGCAAAGAGCGCCGCCGCCGTCTCCGACTCGGGTCCGGACATCCGCTCGCTGCCGCAGTGGTTGCAGGGGAACCGTTTGGCGGGCGGGTCGGCGGCCTCCGGGTACGACTCGGCGGCCGACTTCTCTCTCTTCAAAGGTTACATCCGCAAGAAGGTGGAGCAGGCCGACGCCGATCTTTCGGTGCCGCCGTATGACTCCTTCCAGACGTACGCCTTCGAGGGTACGAGCTCGCCCGCCCTGTCGCTCAGCTCCATCCACACACTGTCCACCACCTCCGAGCAGGATTTCTCATACCTCAGTGACTGGGGGCCGCGATTCCGGCAGCTGGCCGGCTACTACGCGCCGGGGAAGCCCGACGAGGACGGCTCCTAGCACAGCGTCCCGTCCTCTGAGAGACTCCTTCTATATTCTCCTCTTTCTTCATCCCGTGTTCTCCTAAAAACACACAGCGGAAAGACCTTTTCGCGAGGTTCCTCCGGCCCGATTTCCGCTTTTCCGAAGGACTTTATTTGGAAATCGAGGGTGACAGCCGTGAGAGAATAGACGTCTCTGCGTCACGGAATCGAATTGCCCCTTTTGGCAATCTGAAGAAGAATTCAGCAGAAAATGTTCCAGAAAATACAATATTATGTCGGAACATGTCTGAGTGGTTCTCTGAGTGGGCAAAAGAATTGGAATGCGGATTTTAACCATTTTGGGACTAATTGTCTGCCATTAACGGTAACAGAAATCCATCCGTGGATTGGACGTCCAGTGCCGTCAATGGCACTGACAGATGTCCCGTTCAATTAAACTGTGAACATTCATCTCTAATGGCAGGAGCTAGCGATGAAATTATGAAAGAGCTAATTTAGAGTGTTCTTGCAGGTCATAATCAGAGTTGATTTCTGTTTTTGTCTATTTTAATGATATTAATTTTGCTAAATTTTTTAATATTCCATTGAAAAATGATATTTAATAGTATAAAAGGTGGGAGTATAACGTCTTTAAAGGGTATTAAAACACTAAGGGGCTGTGAGATATCAATAGAACCGTTATGTGGCAAGATAACAAATATTAATAAAGTTGATAAAAAAATAAATCACACTCATGAGCAATTATCGAAAATAGATCGAAAATTACGAACATTTCCGAAAGTATTCCGGAAACAGCCGAATGGGGCGGAGACGTCATAACAAGGAAACAAAAGGTCGAGGCAGGTGCCATCGTTGTTTATCGACGAGAGAGTTGCGTTCGTGTTTTATCAGAAAAATCGCTAAAATGGTTCAAATTAGGGTTGTTCCGATCTTTTTTTTTTGCTCCCGATCCGATCCCGATCGTTTTAGTTTGAGTATCTGCCGATCCCGATATTTCCCGATCCGATTGCTTTTTTTTGCTCCCGATTCAATTCCAATCATTCCCGATAATTTTTCCCGATCATACACATTTTGGCAATGCATTAAGAAAAAAATGAATAAAACTCGGACGAATATATACATTCAACATTCAGTACATAAGTACTGTATTTGTTTATTATGACAATAAATCCTCAAGATGGCATTTACATTATTAACATTCTTTCTGTAAGAGGGATCCACAGATAGAAAGACTTGTGACTTTGTATATTGTGACTAAATATTGCCATCTAGTGTATTTGTTGAGCTTTCCGTAAATGATACTGCAGCCATACCCAAATGCATGATGGGAAGTGGAACCATGACTGTGCGTAGTGCTACCAATTGATATATCTTCTTTGCGTTGGGAAATAACATAGGGTGTTTATTAGAGGTGTGCAAAATTTCCGATTCTTAGATTATTCGCGATTCGGCCGTGGAAGATTCGAGAACGATTCACAAACATCCAAATTCCGATTATTGAAATATGCCAAGTAAAGCGGAAGTACAACACACTCAGCGCGCCGCGCGGGCTTTGGGACGGAACGGAGCGGGAGTAGCTAAACATTATGCTTCTCATTAACCGGCCCCTCGGGTAATGCCAACGCTCAACTCACGGCTCTAGCTCAACTCATGCCACGAGATAAAAAAACACAACAACATACCTGACTGCTGCCGAAAAGCTGCTACAAGTACAGCTAAGCTACATAATGTTACGGTAGATATCATTTATATAGGACTATTATGTCTGTAACGTTAAATACAATTAGAAAACGATTTAATTAAAATATATATATATTAAAAAAAGGCATGGCCGATATTTTTTTGCCGATTCCGATACTTTGAAAATGACGTGATCACATCTCTAGTTCAAACCTTTCATGCTATGTCGTGTACAAGTAGCCATTTGTCGCAATGTAGTACCCGTGAGTTCCCGAACGCGAGAAAAAGAAATGGTCTACGCAGACAATGAGTAAAGTTCGTCAGTGCTAAGAGGGCTAATTTTGCAGACCCAGCCTCCGGCACGGTTTTGTGTGGTGGGTGTTTTACACCTAAAAGCTGTACGAACTATGGACAAATGGAAATCAGGTTTTGCTGAGAAATTGCTGCTGAAAGCAGATGCGGTGCCCACCTACACGCGCAGCCACCTAAATGTCCCGAGATATCAAGAAAAAGGACGATGACTGGCTCTGATGAGACCACCCCAGTCAAAGCAAAGGAGGGAAATGGCCAGAGTGAGTACTCTTTTATAATAAAAAACACATCACGCATTGGCTATAGGACTGGACACATGTATAAATTATCGCTCGTAAAATGTATAGAACAAATCCTCTAATCCCATTCATATTTGTGTCGGTTGGCAGAGCGAAAACCGATAATAGCACAATAAATAATAATTATTCTATACATTACCTTATTTTGCGGTCAAGGTGTATCAGCTTCACAAAAAGAAATGCAAAACAAACCATTCGGTGTTTCCCACACGATCTGTTGCCGGTGTTTTATCAGTGTGATTGCTCCCCTCAATGGTCCTTTAATTAGGCTGCATTGGCTTTCGTTTGGGCTCAAATTGATAACCCAAAACACCAAAGAAAGGTTCATAACTCTCCTCGTCACCATTAGAAGAATGTTCGTTACATCGGATTCGTCGCTGCAACTAGAAACAAAATTGTCCGCCATCATCGCCGCCATTCAGTACTAAGCACTGAGCCGGTTGTTTCCTTGTAGTGACGTCACGCACGCAATATGCTAGATCTCCGGGATCTCGGGGGCGGGTCGTTTTAGCTGGACAATCGATCCAAATTTCTATCATTTTCTTGGTGTTGCGATGTTTGTAATTACACGAAGTAGCATGATATGAATCCAAAAGGCATGCGTTTATGGATAAATGATGGAATATTAGCATTTCCCTAGGTGTTGTCATACCCTTTAATAGCAGTTTGCTTTCCAAGCAATGTCGAACCTTTGGTACTGTTTGCACAGTTGTAAGGATACCGATTAAGCTGTCGGACATCTCAACATGGAGGCAAGTTTACGTAAAAACAAAAATATAATGCTTAAGAGGCTTATGATAGTCCATTTAAGGTCATATGCAAGATTAAAAACAAGGAAAATGTAGTGATTATTAAGATGCAAAATATTTCAAAATTTCGTTTTGCGAATGCGCAGCTAGCTTAATGCTAATATACAATAGAACAGACATTTCCAAAGTCCGGCCCGGGGCCCAAATGCAAATTTCATCTGGCCCCCAGCCTCTGTCATAAAATTAATAACGTCTGGCCCGCACACAGACTTAATAAATTGGTCAGCAGTACTGCTACCAGCATATGAAGTAGCTTACACACGAAATGCTGCTCCTCATTTACCCACTAAAAGGAGGCAGCACTCTAAGCAACATTACCCCGCGTTACCCTTTATTCCCCATTTCTAAAATGGCGACAATCAACAAAAAAAAGAAAGTTGTCTGTGACGGCCGACGCTTCAAGGATAGGATGAAATTGGACTTCTGTATTTCTTCTCTAAAATATGCAACAACTGTGTGTGTGTCATTTGCAAAGAGACAGTCGTATTTAAAGAGTTCAATGTGAGGCGATATTAACAAGACACGCTGACATGTACGACAAGATTACAGGGAAGATATGTAGCGAGAAATTGAAGCAACTTAAAGCTGGTTTAATTTTACTGCAGCAGTATTTCGCAAGAGCCCGAGAGTCGAAAGAGAACGCCACAAAGGCTAGTTGCGAGATTGTTGAAATAAATAATTTAGGGCTGTCAAACGATCAAAATTTTTAATCGAGTTAATCACAGCCTAAAAATTAGTTAATCGGAATTAATCACAATTCAAACCATCTATAAAATATGCCATATTTTTCTGTAAATTATTGTTGGAATGGAAAGAAAAGACACAAGATGGATATATACATTCAACATACTGTACATAAGTACTGTATTTGTTTATTATAACAATAAATCAACAAGATGGCATTAACATTAACATTCTGTTAAAGCGATCCATGGATAGAAAGACTTGTAGTTCTTAAAAGATAAATGTTAGTACAAGTTATAGAAATTTTATATTAAAACTCCTCTTAACTCATTTGCTCCCAGAAACGTATAAAGACGTTCTATTTTTAAATGCTTAACTGTCCCACAAACGTATTTATACGCCTTTTGCGTTTTTTTTGTACAAGAAGCATCTAGAGCTTCCGATCTATCGCCCAAACAAAAAACAAGCCTTAAAACCAATTTTAAAGCAATAAAACTGGCCACTGGAGGGCAGTAGCGCATTTGTTAAGACCTCATAACCCAATTCAAACAGTACAACTTTATTAGGGAAGTTAGCAGAGCCCCTCCGCAGCTTGCTGCTCAGGTCCACCGCACGCTCAAGTGTCCTGCACGGAAACACGCACAGCCAAACCAGTTCCCCCCCAGGAACATAAGTTCCCCAGGCAAACGAGACAGTGGTCACCACAAAAAAAAAGACTAAAAAAAAATCCATCTTTACGAGACAGTCGGCAATGAGGGGAAAGTTTAACCGCTGTCGCAGCCACCAAACGTCATCTCTCAGTTAGGTAAGTGTGAATAAATTGTTACTTTGCTATCAAAAGCTCTATTTGGCTGGTTGTTCATGTTATTTTGTAAAAGGAAAACATTATTCAGATGTTTGGGATGTCACTGAAGCAAAAAATAGCCGTGTTAAAGTCAAAGTTATGTTTGACATTTTTGCGTTAACAAAAAGCTCATTTTCTCCGTTTTTTCATCAGAAATTGGAAAATTGCTCAAACTAAGCTATTTTCTAATCCCGATTTCTAAAGAATGGAAAAAGATATGAACTTACTTTTTTTTTCTGCTGAAAGAAGAGAGTCTAATCTTTCTTTTGGTGGGTTCCATGTTTATATAGCAATAGAACAGAATTTTTTGTGGGCCTTGCAAAATCAGTCAAAATCCAGTAAAATGGCCGGGAGCGAAGGGCCTTGCTCCGGTGAAAATGGCTGGGAGTGAATGAGTTAATGTTTTCGTTTTAATAAAATTTGTAAAAATTCCAATCAAAAAATAAACCAGTAGCCCGCCATTGTTGATGTCAATTATTACACAATGCTCATGGGTGCTGAAGCCCATAAAATCAGTCGCACCCAAGCGTCAGCAGAGGGCGACAAAACTCCCCAAAACCACAAGTAACAAGTGGACATGACACTGCTGTCATTTTAATCTGTTTGAGCGGGGCATGTGCGTTAATTGCATCAAATATTTTAACGTGAATAATTAAAAAAAAAAATTACCACCCGTTAACGTGATCATTTTGACAGCCCTAAATTAATTTTTTTTTAAAAAATAATAAAAAAGCAAATGTGACACACAGAATGGCTTGCTGAAATTTGCTTAAATATATTGTTCTACGTAAAGGCCAAGGTCGGCCCTCCACATTTTTACCACACCAAATCCGGCCCCCTTTGCAAAAAGTTTGGACACCCCTGCAATAGAACATGCCATTTTTGCGCTAACAAAAATTAGCATCAAATCCACGCATAATAACACTCTCAGGCATACAGTATGCTCTTTATGCATAGTATGAAAAATTGTGCGATTAAATTGCGATTAATCAACTACAAAATCGCTCATTGGATTAATTTTTTAATCGAGACACGCCCATAAATAAAATACAAAAATATAAATAATTAATTATTAGTCATAAACAGATCAAATAAGGATTCAAAATGTAATATAGATAAATGTGTCAATTTTATAAGTCTTAATTTGATCTGATTCAAATACGATAATAAATACATATTCCATATTACAAAACTGCAGTGGGAGTTGTATAATTTTTTAACACTAATTTAAAATATATGTATACAGGTAGTCCCCGGGTTAAGAACGAGATCCATTCCTACAGTCGCAACATAACCCAAATTTCTGCGCAAGTCAGAATTAACCCATTAACTACCCCAAAATGCCCCCTAAATCTCAAAATAACGATCCAAAAACATTATACGTCATAGTACTGTCCCCACCAAGACGTTGGAGCTAGGTCCTAGCTAAACAGCGAGCTAAGCTCCGAAATGACGATGTCAGACGTCCGTGTGGTTTGCTGACTTTATTCAGCTGCTCATGACAGCAACCCTTGCAGAATGAAACTGAAATAAAAATGAATTTAAATCAGTCTCATCTTCAATAACAGCAATTCAAATTTGCGTTTTTAACTAGCTGCTGATACAGCAATAATCAACGTTTAGCTTCTATCAGTTAGCATCCGTACATCATCAAAAACAACTGCCTTTATTCAGCTGCTCATGACATCATCACCTGCAGAATGAAGCTAAAATAAAATGAAATTTAATCAGTCTCATCTTCAATAACCGCAAGTCAAATTTGCGTTTACAAGTAGCTAAACGCACAATAAACAGTACACAAGGGGTTATATATAGGGGTGCGCGATACCCATTTTCTGAAACCGATATCGATAACTTCCTGCTCCTCAAAGCCTATACTGATATCGATAACCGATAATGAATATATAATTTTTTTTAATGTATAACCTGAGTTTTTGAGCACCTGGAGGTTTAAAAAAAAAAATAGTTGTGGATTCAACATAGATTTGCCTTTGATCTCATCAGATTTTTCATAATGACATGAACAAGACAGTGCGTTTCACTTCTGCACTGCCCGACAGCCTGCTAAGAATGAATGCACTTCCATAAACCACAAGGCTTGGTCTTTTCTTGCTTTTATGGGAAGACACTCGTCTTAATATTGTGAAAGTACAACAGAAAAATACACATATTCAATACTCAATATACAACAAACTGCAAAATACACTTATATACACAACTATTATATGTACAGCATAGCACACTAGCTTGAGCTACTAAAGCATTGGCTGGCTTCTATAACACAACTTATGAAGTTCTGTACATATGACCCTTCACCACAGAAGTAAACATATTTTGCACATCCATATGTAATAGTAAACATAAAATACCTACATATATTTTCGAGGCGGAAACGTAACAGAAAGCATTCACGACTGTCAATGCTACCGCTAGACACCGCAATGTGTAAGTGATTGAACCAAACTACTGTAACAAAAAATAGGTACATTGAATTATTCTGACCAGCAGGTGGGAGCAATGGTCAACAACCGTAAATGGTCAACTGATTTCCCATACTATTGTGTAAACTGCAAAGCCAGAACAGTACATATTATCGGTCCTATTATAAATGTTATTGGATTTATCGGGATGACGTCATAATTCTTATTATCGGACCGATAATTATCGGACCAATAATTACCGTGCACCAGTAGTTATATACAGTGATACCTTGTTTTACGTGTGTAATGGGGACCAGAACCCGACACAATAAGTGAAAAACTGTGAAGTAGCGCCCCCCCATTTTTTTTTTTTTATGTGTGTGTGTGTGTGTGTGTGTGTGTGTGTGTATACAATCTATTTATTCAGATTTAACATTGGAATGAGATACATACGAGACATGTTTTTTCACTTTTTTTCCCCAAAGTATAATTAAAAAAAAAAAAAAACTTTTATGTATCTGGCGGACAACATAGACAAGACTGAAAAGCCGTTTCTGCTCTTGCACTCCTCTTCAAAAGAAACTGCTGTGTTTTAAGCCAAAAAAGCTGTCATGTTTGATAGAACAATATGATTATATGCTGCCATAGCCGATTCGTGGCGCATTAAGCCCCCAAACTATTTTTAATTGGTCCGTTTTACCCTGGAAACCCCCGTTTACAGACGTCGCGCAAGTGCTTCAACCCAGCCATAAAACGAAGGTAATTAACTGTATTATCCAAAATGTCTGTCATTTTTAGCTTAGAATCATTAATTGAGGTCTAATATTTTTTTTTTTTTTTTTTTTTTAAGAATTTAGAAAATTATTCAATCGCATATTTTAAACTTTTAAACAAATGACGTCACGATGAAAAAAAAAAATCTGTAAAAAGTCACGGATATCTACCTCATAATTATCGCTTTATTGTATTTTTTTTTTTTTTTTTGTTACTGTCACATTTTCTCCGATATGTTAGATGATAAATAACCGATCCAAACAAAGAAAAAAACTTTTTTTTTTTTTAAAGTGTAAAATGGTAAATATATGAAAAAGAAAATCTCGAACACTCCTTGATGTCTACGATTTCTGCATCGCGACCTTTGTTATATGACCATGTTTCACCCATAAAAGCCTCCAAAAATCCAGCTGTGGCCATTCACAGCTGTGTCTCAACACTCAGTGATACATTCTACATGGAGTTTTTGGATCGAAACAAGGTAAGCAGGGCCGGCCCAGGCAATTTGGGGGCCCTAAGCAAAAAATTGCAAAGGGGCCCATATTTTTGGCCCATCATTTCGTCACAGTGTACCGTGAAACCCATACATGCAATCCAACCCATATGTCCATATTTTGTATATTAATCAGATTTTGTTGCACTGTATACTTCAAACTTCTCACCCCGAATGACTGTCAGTACTTACAGTAGATAGCGCCAAACCTTTTTCTAAAAGAGGAAAGAAAGAAGTTAAGGAAGAACTTTTGTTTTTTTTTTAAGCTTGTAATCAAGTATCAAAACTCACAAAAGTAAATTAAAGCAAGCTGCAGTAAACAAAATAGAATATAAATTAAACAATTGTCAGATTGGGGCCCCCCTAGTGGTCAGGGGCCCTGAGCAGCTGCATAGTCTGCGTATAGGCTGGGCCGGCCCTGAAGGTAAGTACGTGGTAATATCTCATTAAAATCATGGCGTTTTTAATTATGCTCTCGTGTGATTTCCCCTCCAGGTAAGGTTTTGCTGTTTAAAATAATTTTTGGTTTTAAAAAAGGCCCTCCTGTTCAGAATTTTTCATCCCCGAGAAAATTGAGATTTTGAGCATTCCAATGATGTATCACACATGCATATAGGACAATTTTGAAATCTGGTCAAATTGGGGGTCTCAGAGCGGAACTTCAAATGAACTGAGTGATTTCCGCCATTTTTTAAAAATTATTATTTATTAGTCGACTAATCGTAATAATAGTCAGCTGACTAATTGGGAGAAAATTAGTCGTTTAGGACAGCCCTACCTCCACACCCTTCTCATCTTTTTAACCTTGACCCATTTTCATGCCTGAAAATCACGTAAGTCGGGTACGTCTTAACCCGGGGACTAACTGTAATTGCATTTTAATTTTGTCTACAATATTCATGAAATCAAATTTTGTCCATAAAATCGAAGTAGCCATGAAGGCATGTTAGAATATAATAGTGGATATCAAGACAATCTCAATTTTTTGTCCACTCAGTGCCCACTCTCAGTTAATTTTTCCCCACACCGTATACCGCAGAAGGCTAAGGCAACCCTTCAAAAAATATTGTGTTTTGTTGAAATGGGCTTTGATATTTATGTATTTATTTCGTTTTGTATGTATTTATTTCAATCAATTTTCAACGGAATCTGACACTGGGAGGCAAAAAAAAAAAAAAAGGACTAAAGAAAGGAAGGACGCGCTTACAAGTCAGTTTGCATACTTTCTGGAGTGAATTTGTATTTTTTTTTCTTTCTATGAGGTCTTTTGCTAAATACAAGACGTGCAATGGGTGCTGTGTCAGAAAGGGGAAATTCTAAGCTGTTTTTTTGCAGTTGTGTCTTTTTTGGGGGTTGGTCGTGCAAAAAAATGTGCTGAAGGATTTTTTTCGTTCTTGCCTACAAAACTGATATGGAGGCACAAAATGTGTTTCATGGAATTCCCTTGTTTTCCTTCTTAATTTTTGTTCTTGTGTATTAAAAAAAAACAAAAAAAAAAACTTTTTTTGTATCTGAAACCTTTGCTCTAAATTGTTTTTTTTTTGTTTTTTTTTGCTTTATATGACGTGAAGGAGGTTTAAAGGTAAACAGGTCGCATCCTCCTACTTTACAAGTTATAATTAAATGTTGACCTCAATGTATGGAAAACCGAAAAATGAGAAA